>NW_026844225.1:12629028-13229028 GCF_029955315.1 Cylas formicarius
AATCTACGCCACTGAAACAGTCGCCGAGATCGTAAGGATCGAACTCCAATCGAGGATTTATGATAGTTTAAGCACTAATGGTACAGATCAACTTTTTTTTTAAAGTCGTTGAATTTCAAATTTATGGCCCCATGCAAAGGTGGCCCGCCATGTTTTAATGCAGTTTTTAAGTTCACTCTATTTTATTAACCTCCGAAGAGAATTATTATGGTATACGGATCCATTGGGCCGCGTTGGTTTCTTATTCGTTGTTATGTTGAGAATACGTCACATAAAAAACCACCGGATCAACTATGTTTCATGTGTTTAACATACGAGAATTGGTTGCGAGGCAAACAAATTATTTGGCGAATTGTTGAACCGAGAGTCATAAATTGACTTGACTTTTCAACATTGCAAAAAGTAAATCCCGGCAAACACTTCAGAAAGTAAAAGATTCTTATTGTAATTAAAATAAAATCAAAAGAAACTTTCAAAAATTAGATTCCAAGAGCCTAGCAGATGTTTTTTCTGGATTAGGCCATGATACCATATTTTTTCGAGATTAGGTGAAATATAGATTTAAAAATATAACCACAAATTAAAAAAAAATACTTCTAGCTAACACTCCAAAAGGGCATATTCGGAAGAAGCTTTCAAAAAATTTTTGCGTGTTAACTTTATTATAGTAGTATATTATATAGTATAGTTATTCCTAATTGATATGGCAACAAGTATAATCAAATAGCAAAATAGCCTATAGTTAGTAAAATTTCTGACGACAATGTTTAACAAAATATAATAAGTATGCAACTAGTTTGTGTACAACAACGAGAACAATAACTTACAACAACAACTGTGGTTTTTGGCATCCCTTTGTGATAACAATACAAAGTCAATGGTAAAATTTTCCTGCTAGGCGCAAACGTTTTTTGCAGAAACTAAATATATCACGAGGTCTTCCATTTTTTCTTTTCAATCTACAAATAACCGATAGTAACCAAAACTGAACTACAGCTGAATTTTGCAATATTTTCCATAACGACAACGTTACCTCAATGAAAATGTATGAATCGCGAAAGTTTGATCTCGATAAATGCGATGAGAAAACACAAGTGGATAAACCGTCCGCGTTATTGCCCCCCGTTCCGACAAATACAATGAAGCACTCGGGGGGTTGAAACCAACCCGCATTATTATAAGCGCATCATAAATTTGCCAATCGCCGATTTACTGATACCGAAACAATTTATAAACGCGACAGGTTCACGCGTAGATAAAAATAATCCCCTCCGAAATACCCCCTCTAATCAATTAAAACCTTTTTCCTTTCCCTTCAGACAAATTATTTTTTTAATTAAGTAAGATGGTAGTACTTTTTATAAAACTTCTGGATTCCTCTTGCGTCGGTTTTTGTTGACTCAAACTAGCTAACGTTTCGTCGATCATCCTGTTTTCTTCTTCGCAGCTTGACTGAAACTGGCTCGCATTTTACTCTCCAAAATTATGGAAACGCTAGGCTGATGATAGTTTGTGTTATTTGGCCTCATGTTCAAGAATCCCTAGTAGATTTTCTTAGACATTTTAACTCCATACACCCTAACATACGTTTTACCATTGAATTAGAAAATAAGAACACCCTCCCACTCTTAGATACTCTTGTCAATCGAAAATCAGACCTAACATTGGGTCATTGTGTTTACAGAAAACCTACGCACGCAGACCGATATCCTAATGCGTTGTCACATCACCCTCCGACACAAAAGCATCGGTTATCAACTCACTGAACTCAGAACTAAAACTCCTTACCTCTGCTCTTCTCTCTAATAATTTGATCACAACCTTCCAATAGTAATGAAGCCGAAAGCAAACCCACACTTGTCACTGTTGTCCTTCCTTCCATTCAAAACATCACTGACCACATACCAAAAGTTCTAAAGAAATATAACGTCAAAACCAGATGTACAACTTGTATAAAAATCTCAACAACTTCGATCCATCAAAGACAAAATTCTTCTACCAAGCATACGTCATTTCATAATTCCTTAATTTTTTCCTCCTAAAAAATGTCTCTCCTAAAGAAATAAGCCTTTATCTACGAGCAAAATCTGAACTTTTGAGCGATCCCGAAGCTATAGTGGGATTTTAATTTATATTTGACATGATTTTTCCTACTTTCAACAAGTATTAGTATGAAAATTAATCCATGACGACTAACTGTGAATACTGAAAACATTATTTTGCTATTATTGGTATTTTGGTTTGATAAACCCGAAATAACATTAAAATATTGCAACAATATATTTAAATAATGTAGGTGAGCAGCTTCTTACAATATATTACATACCTATACAACATGGTGTATGCTAAAGAAGTGCATATTTTTTGAGTCAAAATAATTTCATTCAGCTACGCAGGATGTTAATTAAGTACTTACAAACTTTAGAAGGTGAATCTTACCACTCAACAAGAATATAATTAAAAAACCAAACAAAATGGTTTTTTTGGACGACTTTGCGGACCCATGTTAATATGAACTTTTTATCATAAAATTAGTCATAAAGATCCACCCTTTAAAATTCTCTTACTTAATTAACAGCCTGTACATATTTTTTGTTAAATCCAAAACTTGAATTAAAAAAACACAGAGGATGTTAAAGTTGAAAATGAATATTAAATCTTTGTTGATATTTTAGAAGCTGTTAAAGATAAATAAACGACTTTAAAATCGATACAACTAGGTTTTTTGAGACTAGAATAATTAATCCGCTGAAAATTCCCAAAAGTTTTTTCGAAGAATTATTTTAGGTAACTTTTATGTTAACAAATTACTGTATTCATTTCTAAGTGATCTTGGTATATTCACTTGTTTACTGGAATGTTAATAAAATATAAAATTGCATTTACATTTTCTTGATCACATTATGCGGCTTCTATCCCTAAATAACACAGATAGGGTCAAAATTTTGTGTTAAATTTACAAAGTGAATTGATTTCTGCTTTGCAGATATACAAAAATTTATAGAAATTAGTTTTTTTTGTTGTATAAAATAATGTTTAAAAAAATCTCTGAAAAAAAGCCTTTATGTTGAATAGTTTTTCAAATTGTAATAAATATCCAAACAAAAATTAACAAGTTTTAACACATAGTGGCTTTTTTGAAATGGACTTTGAATTAAATCAAACTAAATAAAGGTGAATATCTTGCGTTATATTAGACCCTTTCCTCGATAAAAATGTTCTGCAACTCTTCTATGGGTTTGGAGACAACTCTGTAAGTTGGGTGCTAGTTGGTACTAGTTAGGAACCATAAAAATTTTTATAAAAAGTATTACAGTCGCGGAATTTCTTTGAAAAATTAGAATGTTATTCATCGTTAAAATTTTTCCTATTCTTTATAAAAATTTATGAATAAAATTCGAGAGTTTCTTGTATATATGATAGACACCATGTAAAAGCAGATTGAATGCAAGAATTTTACAGGACATTTTGAGGACCAGAAGAAGAAAATCGCAAATATTTCATTACAAACTTATTTATCGCATTTCATATCCCTGCATTCCAGCAACTCATTCAGGTACCTTACTCTATTGCGTTTGTTTGGAGGTATTGGTAAATAAATAGGAAAAAAAACACAGCAAAACCATATATTTTAATTAGTTTGTTTAAAAATTTAGGAGTACCTAAATATTGTAGGAATCAATTTGTGTCCAAATGTTTACCCAAAAAATCGTTTATACATAAAGCAAAAAATTTCTTCCATAAAAGATTGAAAGAATAAGAGAGAAGACATAAGTTTCTGTTTTATTGTCCGAGGTATAAGCGATCTTATTTATATCAATATCATTTAAAAGGTTTTTGAACATAAATAAGAACTAAAAGTTCAGATTTTCACGAAATTATATATTTTTAGATGACAATTGTTTCGATAACATCATGTCTTTATCAAATGTAATATTTACAAACTACCTGATCCTATATATACCGAAAAATGACAATAAAACCTTCATTAATGTTGTTGTGAGAATTTAAGTTTAATAATGATAATAATAATCCTACAATCCGTCCATTACAGCTAAAATTATAAATAAAAAACAAATGCGGACAACAGTAAGCTCTATTTATCCGAAACCTAATACAGAACACGAACAATTTAAAACAATTACATACATAGGAGAACCTATTGAAAAAGTTTCAAAACATTTGTCATAGCCACAAAAAGTAGAAAATTAAATTTGTTGGAAGTCATGGAGATTAACAAAATGAGACATTCAAATGTATTGATTAACGATCAATTAGATTTAAATACCCTTCCTTTATTGAACTTAAATTCTCACGACAACATTAATTAAGGTTTTATTTTTCAGGTAGTTTGTAAATATTACATTTGATAAAGACACGGTGTTGTCAAAACAATTGTCATTTAAAAATATACATACAATTTCGTGGAACTGAACTGAACCGACTTTTAGTTGGATTTAGATTTAGATGGATTTTCATCAGTTCAAGGTTTTTCAGCGTTTGCCCGGTATCATTTCCTATAGACGAAAATTTTAGACCCGTTCGCGTCTCTGGTAACAGAATATAAAATCCATTTCGCGGCAATAGCGAACGCAAATTGACATGGATATTAAATTTGCCGCTTCAAACTGGCTAAGTATGTTCCGCGAAATTATCTTTGTTACTCGATATCGGCGGGGATTTTAAAAAGCGAGATGGATTTTTTATCGGCTTAACAATATGCGAAGTCCATTACCGGCATAATCGAATTGCCATTTGAACTCCCGTTGAACAAAGAGAAACAATAAATAAAGCAGATATAATTACAAGATCAAACGCACTCACCTTAATAATGATACTCGCATGAAAAAATTCCTCACTGGATTTCCTTGCTTGTCCCTCTACAATGCATTAAACGCCAATTGCTCTGAAAAAATATTTTTGCTATGTACAGGGTGTTAAGGATCATATAATTTCTT
Organism: Cylas formicarius; assembly: GCF_029955315.1. NCBI lineage: Eukaryota > Metazoa > Arthropoda > Insecta > Coleoptera > Brentidae > Cylas > Cylas formicarius. The sequence goes on from NW_026844225.1 coordinate 12,633,987, forward strand.
AAAAACAGACTTTATTTATTACCACAGAGTATCCATCTGAGACCACTGCTTTTATAGTCTATTTGAGTACAAATAAAAGATATTTCAAGCACTGCAAAATACTAGTTTTGGCAGATGATTTAAAAATATATATTAGGTTTGTGGATCCTGGTAACTGCCTTGGGCTCCAAGAAGTTCTTTTGCGATTGGAGCTCAAATAACCATCTGTTTTTGCATTTTACATACCAAAATAAATTCGTTACAGTGTGTTCTACAGAATTATCTAAGAATAAAGGTGGACATTTAAGGGTCACAAACAGAATAACAGGCTTGATAAAAAGAAACTGGACAGATCCTCTTACTGCATTATACTAAACAACAACGGCCGTTTGAGTTTGCTTTCTTTCGTAAGCCTTTTACATAGGGGATGCTTTTTTGGTATGATCTCAGGATATGCTCCCCCCAACCCCTCTCCACAAATGTAGAAAACACTATTCCATTGAGACTAAGGAATTTATAAACAATGTTTATTTGACTCTCATTGAACGTGGTGCCAGCAAGCAAGCATCTTTAGAAGAATCGGCCACATTGGCGAAAATTCCAACATCAACTGTATGGAAAATTGTGAATAATCCCATTTCAGCGAGGAAAAAAAGAAGCGATGCTGACATTTTCTCGAGTGTAGATGAAAGTGATCAGGATATAATACGGCGTAAAATTTACCAGTTATACGAGGAACAAAGCGTCCCTACATTAGATATCTTAATTAGGAGGCTTGAAAAAGATGAAACCGGTGTTAAATGTGGCAGAACTACCTTATGGAAGTGCATTCAACACATGGGTTTTAAAAAAATTGACAAAAGGCAAGTTTTAATGGAATCTTTTAGAATTCGTAAATAGCGACTGGAATATCTAGAAAAAATTAGCATTTACAGAGAACACCAAAGGCCAATTATTTACTTGGATGAAACCTGCTTCGTCACATATGATTGGTTGGGTGGACTCAACTGATAAGTGTAAAACAAACGCGCCATCAAGAAGAGGTAAAAGAATAACTATTTTGAATGCTGGCTCTAAAGATGGTTGGAATCCAAATGGACTTTCTCTTTCTGGATTACCATGAAGACACCACCGCTGATTTATTTGAAAGTTGGTTTAGAAACAAACTAGTTCCAAACATTCCTCCTAATAGCGTCATTGTAATGGACAATGCAAATTATCACAGTAGACAGTTGACTAAAACCCCTTCCTCATGTGACAAAAAAGCAACAATCCAAAACTACATGTATCATAACGAAGTTTATTTTCACGAAGATTATACCAAAAAGCAATTAATTGAGGTTCTACAAAGATTGAACCTACAAAAGGAATACGTCTGTGATAATTATGCAAAAAATCTAGGGCATACAGTTTTAAGGCTTCCACCTTACCACTGTATATTTAATCCCATTGAACATGTCTGGCACCAACTGAAATCTGCCATTCGTCGTAAAAATGTTTTTCCCAGTGTTAACTCCAATGTCCTCAAACTTATAGAAACCGAAGTTTTTAACATCGCTCCACAAAGTTGGACAAATTCAGTTAAGCATATAGAAAAAGCAGAACAATCGTATATCCATATTGCAAATAATAGAGAACAAATAATAATTAGAACAGGCGATGATAGCGATGATAATTTTAAGCAATTTAAGTAGGTAATAAAAATAATTTGTAATTTTATTTTAGATTTAAACATAAATACATAAATAAATAAATAAATGTTGTTTAGTATCTTTCCTAACAAAACCCCAAATAATTAGATTCTAAGCAAAGTACGGACCTATTCGGCCATATTTCATTCTTACCTTTTGCCCGGGTCTTTTCTTAATTCGTATTAGTTAGTCACTTTCTTATATCTATGAACAGACTTTACTCTGTACTTGACGCCACTTAAATTAGCAATAAATAAATAAATATGAAATATAACAATACATTTTAACGGTAGGTGTTTTAAACATTTTTTTTAAATATTCACCATGAACGACATTTGTGGTAATTAATCCAATTTAGACGCACATCGAATCGGAAATCCTTGATTGAAATTTAAATTTACATTACTATTGTTTCGGGTATGACTACGCAAATCGTTGGTAAATCTTACTATTGTATTACTTTTTTGCTTTTGTAAAATTGTTGTTTGTCTAACCGAGAGCCACACCACGCACTATAAAGGCATCTGTGCTTATAAGCATATCAAAAGGAAGTAATGGTATCATCATTTATTGGAGGCTCCGCTCATTCCAAATCAAAGTTTAGCGAAGGGATGCTTTCGATAGATTACTGTATCACTAAATATATTGGTGTCGTTTAGCAAAAATGTACCCAAACATTTACTCTTCTATTAAATAGCTCGTGCCTAAACGACTCGAGTGTCGTTTATAAAACTTGTTCCAATCTACTTCTAGTATAGGCAGGCATTACAAACAGAAAACTAGAACGGAACAATTGAAATTTATAAGGTATGTTTAAAAAATATTTAGACAATATTGGAATTTTGGAAATTTCCCGAAGTATAGCTTGCGTTAATATAATAAATGGATTTTGATGAATATGTGTGATTTTTATAACATCAATTTTTTTTTTAAAGAACCTTTTTGTATTTTGTACAGAAGTAAGTAATGCTTTTTTTTTCTTAATAGCAAAGACGCTGGAATATTTTAAACTGCTTCTTTATCCAGAATTGAATTTTTTAGTACAATGTATGTATTGAATTGTGTTGTGATTCATTTTGAAATGTAAAATTGATGCAAATAAAAGTCATGTAGGTAATTATTGCACATTTAAAATGAATTAATAAAATCATTGTTTTGTTACAAATGGAGTTTTTGATTACCCGACCAAATCCTCAATAATATCGTAAGTACACTCATAGAGGATAAGTCAAGAGAAATATAGTAATTTTTGTTGTTAACACTAGGAATCCTTTCAACGAAATTTTTTGGTAAAAATCGAAGTTGTGAGAAAACTATCAAACAAAACAAAATAATTCGAGACGAATCTATTTTGTCGGTGCTATTGTTTCTTCGCGGTAATTATTAGGTGGTATATTACGGCCCTCGAAAGGGGATGATGTTGCGGTTCATTGTTCTAGCTGCGCACGTAGTCAGCGAACAGTTGTTCGATGAATAAATTTCGCCTAAATCATTTGCGAATCATAAATTAATAGAGCCGGATCGTCTAATAATACGGCGTAACCCTTTCCCTTTAAAGCGGTTATTTGTTAAACTAATTAGCATATTTATGTGGCGGCAAAATCTCGAAAGCTAATTTTTGAGCTGCTTCTTAATTACAGCGCCGACAGTGCCGTGGAAAAAATCGCACTTATTGCATTATACAAAGTTATTTATTTTAAACGCCTTCAAAAATACCCAATATCAATGCAGCAAGCAGAAACTTTTAAAAATCAATTTTTTTGATCAGTTTCCACTATTCTCTGGACTTACGAAACATATTGGAGCAAAAGAAGTTTTCATATTATACTTTATCAAACCTTCAAGTAATTGCTAGGATACTTATCATTTAAGTGATCGATTTCAGAATCGGACAACCAGGATAGAATAAACAAAATGCTTTCGAAAAATCATAGCTGGATGGGGCACCTTTTTATTTTAAAAACAAGGCGCTTCGCGGTTTCTTGTCCTAGGTCCTAGAATGACGCATTGTTTTTTCTATTGTGCTCCTGCGAATCACTATGGAACTTTCGCAAAATCGATGTAATTTAATTGTGTATACATCCGGTATAAAGCGTCTTTCACGTATCGCTGAATTTCAAAGTGACGACAAACTGTGATAAATATAAAAAATTGTAAAAGTAATAATGATTTCCAAAGATATTATTCCAAGTATATCCCGCACCCCGTATGATAGACGAAACCTGAAACTTTCTCGATACAGATTACGACACTGTTTAAACCAAATTATCCCATGTTTTATAGTTTTTCATTTACGGCTAATCATTTATCCACATTTTATCCATAATCGACACCCCCTGTACATAATTCAAAAAATTCCGGAATTGGAGGTTATGGCCCTGAATCTTCCACGTTTCCTGGTACAAGAATTTTTCTAAAATAGTAAATGGTTTTCGAGAAAATAAGACTTCTCTGAAACCATGCAGTGCACCGTAATAATCAATGACGTCATCCCGTCTTGACGGCCCCCGGAATAGTTATTTTCATATGGCTTTTTTCAAATTTCTCGAGCAGCATGTATGATAGACAAAAACCGCAAATGCAAAAATTGTAGCTCTTGATGCGGCCTATGACGCTGTTTGTACTGATTAGTCATATTTTTTACGATTTTTGATTTGCGATTAATAATTTACTCTGGAAAGGAACAATTTTCAAAGACTTAGATTTTTGCCTATACTTTAAAAACCCTTTATATAATCGAAAAAATGCTTGACATAAATGCTATAGCACTGGATTCTCCGCGTCTGCCAGAAACCAAAATAAAACAAAAAAAAAATCAAAAATTAAAAAAATACTTTGCGGTACTTAATTGCCCTCGACTTTAAGAGTTTAAATGTAGGTCCGAACTTCTACTTCTCTGCCAAAGTCGGTAGCTGCAAATTTAGGGCACCTATTAGGATATTTAATATTGCACGGAATATCGCAAAGACCCTGTAAAACTTGAAATACAAAAGTTTTAGCTTTGTATACTAGCTTTATTGCCATGTAAAAGAAACTGATATTCGAAACACAGCCGATTTTTAATTATAGGGGGACTCATTTTTCAGTTTTTTTTTTGCGGCGCACACTGTACATTTTTGAAAAATTGTCATGAATAGAAGTGTACACAGTCAAATCCTATGCGTCTTTGAATACCAGAATTATTTCGGTCGAGTACACCCTTTTCGAGAAATTATTTTTTTCTTAGACCCTTGCATTCGCGATTTTTATTTTTTTTAAAATACTTCCCGACCCTCCAGCCCCCATATTTCAATAGGTTCCGTCAGTGGGTCAGGGGACCAAACGCTGTTTACTTACAAATATTTGAACTATCGGACACTTATCGTGTTTCATATCGATGCCCAAAAAACAGTGGAAAATCACGAAAAAAGTTATTTGCTGGCGTCGGATAGGGACCATTTTTAATAGGCCTATATGCCTCGTGAAAGGTTAAACAGGAGACAAATCTCAGTTGCGTAGATCAAACCGTTCCAAAGTTATTTCTTAAAACCCAAAATACCAAAAACGGAGAACTGAGAATGGACAAACAGACAAAAAAAATGTTTTTTTTTTCGACGCTGATCATTTCTGTGCCAACGGCGGTCCTCTAAGACCAACCGTTACCGAGATCTCGAGTTTAGTAAGGAGTATACTTTAGATCGATTTTTCGAAAGTAACAAGCGTCCAAGTGCGTCGTACATGTTACAAATTAAAAATTCGTTACGTTTTGTGTCAGTAGGTGTTGGAAGTTGTTTAAAATGACAAGCAAAATCGTATAATAATAAAAATTATTGTTGGAAAAGTGATTTACGCCGTTTTTAACAACTGCGGTTTATCTGACTGTATATACAATACGGAATGCACGATAAATCACCGTTAGTGATAAGTTTTTGTAAATGTGGCATAAATATAGCTGCAATTTCGGACGGGTATTATATTTTAAACCGGTGGCAGATATATCGGCGTAAATAAATTATCTGGTAAATTATGTGCCGGCTTTATGACAAATGCGTGAACATGGATTCATCACAAGAACGCACACTGGTAATGAAATCCTTTTATCCCTACGCCTTTCCATTATGTGGGACAATGTTGTTATGGGCAGCCAACGCCAACATAATATTACGCCTACCACGACACAAGCTACCGAAACGACCACGCTAAAATTGCAACATGATAATTACTAAAATAAATGATCTAAAATTAGATCAACTGACAAAATCACAAAAATTATTTACGTCATATTTGATAATCTAATTGTTAATAGTTTTGTAAAACTAGTTAAAAAAACAACAAACTCTGATTCCTCTTGCTACAAGAAAAAGTATATACAAGCACTCAATTAAGGGGTAAATATCTGTCAAAATTTTCTCTTTGATTATTTACAAGATGAGGGACGTTAAGTGTGGTGCAGATGAATTTTTTTATGCGTCGTTTATACGACCAAAGCCTCAGTAACATTGTCAAAAATTTCAAGGTAAGTACACTTTGGGGAATTTTGAATCAAACAGATAGATAATTTTGCCATTTGCAGAAATTTTTGCTAGTAATTCCATATTTAACACAATATTGCGATCACAACGACATTAGCCCGGCAAAATTGCAAAATAGCTAAGCTAAAACTAGATTAACTGAGAACACAAGAAAAATCAAACTCTGTTTATTTTGGCTACAAGAATAGATACACTGAACTGAAACACTATAACTTTACCAGCAGATACGATTTCCATTGTAGAAAAGACTAAAATGGATATGGAATTAATGCTAGGACTAGCGATGCCAATTACGACTTTTAACCCTTTGCACTCGCATGTCGCCGTATAGACTTATCATTACAGCAGTTTGGCCGGTCTGGCATCCCCTAAGCTCATTTCTAATATTTCTAAATTGCTTTTTTAAACCTTCGTTATTATATTTATTTTATACAAGCCATCGTAAGCTGTTTATTTTATATATGTTGATGTATATATTTCAACCCCTTCAAATCACATGTGCACCATTTTTGCATTTTGAATATTCCTCAGTTTTATAACTAACACGATTGGGTAAAGTTTGCTGTATTGTTTCGGTGTATATTTTGAAAAAAAAAATCAAATGCCCAAAAAAAGATGAAATTGAAAATGAATTGCAAAGTAGTGACGATGAATTTTAAATTGACACGCCTGAAAATGATAGATTGGATAGTGATAATATTAGCGACTCTAGTAGTGGCAGTGATATTATAGTTACTAAAAGACACAGAACCCTACCTTTACCGTCAAGTTCAAACAGTAGTGAAGAAAACGAGAACATAACACAACCTGGCAATTTTGGTCCAAGGCAGGACGTCACATGCCACGATCAGGTATCAGACAGGATTCTATTTACTTCTGGGGATAAAATGGTAGGACCTGATACTTGTACAAAACCAATAGATTTTTTCAATCTCTTTTTTACCGATGAGGTAATAATAAAAATAGTCGAACAAACAAATAACTAAGCTAGACATAAAATAGCACAGAAGAGGTTGTCAAAACCGACCTTACAAAGTCAGTCACTATTCATATTATTTGGAGAAGCAATTCAAAGAAATTTTTGTTCCATCAAGAGAGATATCGGTAGACGTATCTGTTGTTGGATTTAAGGATAAAATTGGTTTTTTAACTTACAATCCGAACAAGCCTACGAACTGGGAGATACGAATTTTTGTAATGGCGGATGCTAACACCGGATAGGTTTATTCAATTTTGCCATACTAAGGAAGCTTGACATCGGAAGATTTAGGAAGATTAGGGCCTGATTTACCTGTAAGCACAAGAATACTCTTACATCTGTGTCAAAAATATTAGACAATAACATTTATTACAGACATCATTTTTACACCGATAGATGCTAAACGAGCTTGCTACTTGCAAAAGAATTGTTAAAACTGAGTGTTCATTTGACAGGTACTATTCAAATCAACCGCAAATTTATACCTGATTCTATCCAAAAACCAACATTTTCGGAAGATAACACATTTGCATGCAGATCAGTTGATTTGATGACTAGGCACCATGAACTACAACATTATAGGATATAATTTTTTTATATTGTGTATGAATTTATTTAATAATAACGGTAGTAATTATGATAATAATAATAAAATATTGAGAAAAAAAACATAGTTTTTATAAAGCTATTTTATAATTAAAAAAATCGAATAAAAAAATATCCGAGTAGACATACGACGGCAGCGCTAGAATTTCCCGGCCTGAATATGAAAGAAACAAAGCAGAGTAACAATTTTTCATTAATACACCTCTTTATTACCAACTCAATCAGTTTCAAAAAATATTCTTTGGTTTGTCTGCAAAATGAGCTAAAACAGCCTCTTTTAACTCAACTTCGTTGCCAAACCGCCGTCCACGTCCTTTTTCAAATATCCATACATAGTCGCTGGGGGCCATATCCGAACTATAGAGAGGATGATTTATCTGTTGGAACCCACACTCTAAAATGGCAGCTTGTGCAACACCAGCAGTATGGACAGGTGCATTATCGTGCAAAAGACGCACGCCTCTGGTCAGTTTTCCTCGACGTTTTACACGTACGCAGTCTCGCAAATTATGTAATAATGTTGCGTAATATTTACCATTGACAGTAGTATTAGTTTCTTTAAAATCTATCAAACGAATTCCTTCACAATCCCACGTGGCTTTTTTGTTGACCGGCAGACTCTGAATTTTTTTGGAGATGCATCATCCTGATGACGCATCTCCATTGATTCTTTTTTCGATAGGGGGTCATAATAGTTTCATCTCCCGCCACAATAGTTTCTATCACAGGCTTCGGTTCCGACCCACAGAGTTCCAAAAAAGACCGCGCACACTCGACACGGCGTTGTTTTTGAATAGCCGAAAGGTTTTTAGGAACCCATCTTGCACTAACCTTATGCATACCTAAACGATCATGCAGAATTCGACCAACACTTGTATCAGAAAGCTTAGTAATTTCTGAGATATCCTTGACCTTTAAAGGTCGATCAGTCAATACCACCTCTTCCACAATAGCAACAATATCTTCCGTTATGACCTCCACTGGTCGACCAGTTCTTGAATCATCTTTAAGGGACCCCTGCCCCATTCGAAAAGGTTTTGCCCATTCTTTCGCTACAGAATACGAAGGAGAACTTTGGCCGTACACACCATCCAGCCTTTCTTTAATTATTTTAATTGCTAACCCTTCTTTTGTCAAAAACTTTATGACTCAATTTGCGTCATTTGCGACGCAAGACTCCAAAATTGTTTTCGCAACCTACTAAGATATATATTTAAAAGAAGACAAAGTGATACTGGAGCTGCATCTATGTCAGGCCGGGAAATTTTGGCGCTAGCCTCGTAAGTAGATAAAATAATAGTCCGAGAATAGTGTAAATAGTGTACTCGCGTGCAAAGGGTTAAGAGCTCCCGTGCCTTGTACAAGATTGTAAATAGAACCACAAAATAAAAAAAATCAATATAAAAATTTAATAAAAAATAATATAATAATAATATTAAAGCCTTTATTTCCGAATATTACACGCACTATAGACAGATATAAAAGAAAGTCATAATAAATATTAGCATGAAATTCAGGAAAGGGTGAAGTCCAGGCATACCTTTTACTTTCTAATTAATTTTCAGGTACTCTATTAAAGAATTTAGGAACGACAATGAAAAAACAACCCCCAAAAATAATTTTAATATTAATTAAAGTAGGAATTTATATATAAATCATCCCATTAAAAACCTAATCTCCAAATAAAAAAACGCCGTTCAAAAAACTGAAACAACGCAACTGCAACGTCGATTAGCTATTTATGCGCCCACATTCTGTATTTTTGAATGCAATTTTTATATATGCACATATGTTTGGAGTTCGAATCGCGATCGAAAATCACGTAGTGCTAAATTATTGGTTCGATGTTTTGACTTGTTTCTAACCTTTGGCGCGGAGCCCACATACACAAGGAAAACAATTGCAATTGGGTTCTTACGTTTGGACCGTTGCCACAACGATTAAAAGAAAACTCATTCGAAATGCATAACGAACGGAACACTACGTAAAAATAGAGAGGTCTAGAAAAATGATCCAATGCACGTGCAAACCATCGGGCTTGTATTTGGCCACGTTTAAAAAGTCGAACACGCAGCAGCAAGTGAGTAGTGACACATAAGAAGGTATTATAATCCTGCAGCAAAAATATCCTTAATGGGCGACATCAATGCGATGTTGTCACATTTCCTTGCTCGTAAAATGCGGAGTGTTTATTAATTTTGTGCCGATAGATGTTAATATATGTCGTAGTCATCTTAACATTTTACATTTTAGGGTGTCAAGTTAAAAAAAGATTATCTTCATCATTTTTGTTATTAAAACATTGAATATCATGTCTTTATGGATGGCACTGGTGATGAAAATAGTCACTGATAACTGATAACGAGAGCGTATTTATCCAGCTTATAAAAGTTGCTATTTTGTTAGTGATTCCAGTTGCCACCCTTACGTATTGAAAAAATAAGTAATTTTTGTTGATTATCTTGATTAAACCAATCTTAAATCTTGAATCTTGAAGCAAAACTAACAACAATTTCCTCTTGCTGCTCGAGTCAAATCGCCTGTTTACTTTCTTCGTCTGTGCCAATCACACTTCTAAGTTATCGTTACATCCTTTTTAGAGGCGTTCTGGCGACCTGTTGCCTATTCAACTATACCAATACCCATTCATTAACCTTTTCTGCTTTGAACGTCCTTCTTATGTTTCCGCTCCTCTCTCTATCCTTGAGCGTACAAACTACTCTTATTTCAGTTGTCTCTAGTACTTGTTTAGTTCTCACTCTGAAGAAGCCAACAGGATGATTGCCGAAGGAGGCATCCAGAAGATTTGTAAATGTCATTACAGTAGCCTGTGGAAGTTTCTCTGAAAAAGTTTTTGATGATGTCATGCATTTAGTTCTGGAGCAAATATTATCACATTAAGTAATTTGACAGTACAGTTAAATCGATAGTCTCATTATCAGTCACAAGTACGGCATCATCAGTGTAGCACAGAATAGTGATTTGCCCGTCATCCGTTCTGAATAAGTATACAGGGTGGCTCAAAAAAATCTGACGAATAAAACATACCCTATTTTTAAATGATGTTTTCAAGTCCTTTTAAAATTATATATATGTACATATATACGCACCTACAGCTAATAGTTTTTAAAATATTTTAAGTTTTCTAAAAAAATACTAATTTTCACACGATGGAGCCATTACTTTTAAATATTTGATGTTATCGTTATTCCAAGATGACGAAAAAAAAACTAAATTTAAATTATATCCTACAGGGTGTTCAAAATAAACGAATAGATATATTATATTTTCTTAAATGGCACACCAAATATACTATATAATATACTGAAATATCTTACATAAACCTACAACTTTTACTTCTTACCCTTCTTTCTGTCTAAAACTATTGTATAGTATAACATATATAAAGTAATAGTTAATTAATAAAATTTATTGTGGTGTCAGTAAGTTAAAAGAAAACTAAGTATGGATTTTCCTACGGCTGAATTAATTTATATGATTTATATAATGGGCGAAAAAAATACTTTGTTGGCAGTAAGACTTTACAAGGCGAATTACCCTAATATATGTACGTATATCAACTCGACAATATCTTCAGTGTTTAATGGAACGGTTTGATGCTAGTGGTAGTATTGAATATGAAAAATGAAAAATGGTAAAATGGAATGCTATCAATGGGGAAAAAGAGTTAGTAATTTTAATTCAAGTTCAAGATAATCCCCAGGTAAGCGGCCGTATGGAACTACCCAAGAGTTTCTAGACCGTGATTTTGAACACTGGTAACCTTCTGCACCGTTATAAATTTATTTATTAATTTCAACGGCTGAGCCAATTTACAAATAAAAGGTAACAATATAAACATAATATAAATGGCAACATGACAAAACAACAACCTAGATAACAAGCTCTTTAAATAACCATATAAAAACACAAAAACAGTAAGAAACAGTAAACAAACAGTATCACACAAGTTACAGCTACAATCAACCACCTCTTTTAATTTTGTCTTAAATTGTCGAAGACCGCCAGCAAAGGGATCAAGAGAGAAACTGTTAAATAACCTCAAGGGTCGATTTAAAGTAGAAAAATAGCCATAGTTGGCGTGATGAAATGGAATACAAAACAATGTGAAAGTTATTGTAGATATTTATACCCGCTCTATATGCTAGGAACCTCAGAAATGCCCTCTGAACAGTCTCTAATCTATCAATGTGACATCTGTAATGTGGAGACCACACTACTGATGCATACTCCAGTGTAGATCTAACTAACGAGCAATAAAGGGTTTTAAAACAGTCGGATGAGGGCAGTGTACTATTATGGGTAATAAAACCCTTACCTCTCATGCCCTTGTTAACAACATCCTCCAAAAAGGTCCGCTTACTGTCAAAGATGACCCCAAGGTCCCTAACTCTGATGATACACCCTATCGTTGTATTGTTAATAATATATCTATTTTGAAGGGTGTTAGTTCAGCGAGAAAAAGTAATACTAAAACACTTTTCAACATTTAGATCCAGACCATTTTCTCTGCACCACGAACTGACCTTGTTAAGGTCGCTCTGAAGAAGCTGAGCGTCCATAAATGACTCAATTGTTTTGTAAAATTTAAAATATCTACAAAGCCAAGATGTTCAGAATGAAGAACCACATCACTCAGATCTCTTATAAACAAATTAAAGAAAACTGGACCTATGTGTGAACCCTGAGGCACACCCGAGTGCACCACAATTTCGCTGGAAATATAATTTTTGATTCGGACCTGATGTGTACGCCCTGTTAAAAAGCTGTGACAAAATTTGGCCAGAGTATCACCCAGTCGCATGGCCCGAAACAAACGCCTTCGAAAAGTCCGTGTAGACACTGTCCACTTGTTTAGACTTCGCAAAAACACCCAACAGATCCAGCTCATAAGTCAGCAGGATAGTCACAGTGGACCTAGTCCGAGAAAACCCGTGCTGGTAGTCACACAAATTTTTTTTACAATACCAGGAAAAATGCTAACAGAATAGTTTATCAAAAAGTTTGGGAATGACAGGTTGTACCTCTATAGTTATTAATATTGCTTCTGTCACCATTTTTGTGAATTGCCGTTAAATAACTTAATTTCCAGTAATCAGGAAAATCACCGGACGATAAGGAAGCATTAAAAATTTGGTGGAGGGGCCCAATCAAGTTACACACACATTTTTTAAATAAAATAGATGAAATACCGTCCGGGCTTTGCGAGTACTTAGTCCGAAGGTTATCTATCCCCGCAAATGTTTCACTCAGGGTAAAGTTAATGACATTTAAGTCCAAACCATAGTCCAATTTATAGTCAGGAACATCCCCTTCATGTTTTTTTTATGTAGATGAAAAGTGTTTCGCAAATAACATTTGACAAATTTTTGGAAGCATAAGCAACTCTAGTGGCACACATGCTAGAAAATACTCGTTAGGTAAAGGATTCATCTGTTTAAGATTGAGATAATTGCAAAATGAACACACCAAATTGGCTGAAATTGATTCCGCACTCTGAACACACAATCTGGCATCAGAATTAACCCAAATTGCATTGGGTAAAGTAAAGTCACCACAGATCATGACATCACAATCGGTATAGATACCAACGAGATCCAGGACTGCGGAATGAAATTCTTCATATATTGTGATTGGTGATGCGGGGGGAATATAAACAGCACCAAAAATAAATTCTTTTATACCCAAATGAAAAATTTACAAAGACCGCTAATCTGTACCATCCTTGATTGTATATTAGAGTACCCCCACCCCTTATTTTACCTGTGTTAAACAGACTTCTATCTTGTCTATACAGATTATAATCCAAAAAACCCAAATCCGAGTCTGAATAGTCTTCATTAAGCCAGGATTCAACCAAAATTATAATGTCATACACACTACTATTGACAGCCTGACGCAGATCCGACAACTTAGTGCGTATCCCACCAACATTGTGATAGTATACATTTTTTCGATAGAGTTATTGTTTTATTTTTCTGACGAACGACCTTAGGTATGTCCTTAAAATATTGTACTCGTAAATTCTGTTATGTTTCGGAACGCAAAGCAAGTTCTTCATATGCTTCCTTTATCTGCCTACGTTGGAGTGATGTAAGGTCAGCTCTGATCGGTATAATGGTATTAGTAAGCAATTTACGGTTTTTTAGGGCTGCAAGTGACTCATCAAACATAATAATTTTCAATGGCCTTGTATTAGTATTGTTGTTCTTCTTTCCTAGTCGAAAGCATCTCCCCGAGGTTCTCATGAGGAGGCTGTGCTTGTTATTGTTACAACTTACCCCCTGTGACTTCAGAAGGGATAACTCATTCCTTAGTGTAGACACTTCTGATCGGAGCTCAGACACTTCACTGCTAATTTCACTGGAACGCAAAATCTTCATTTCTTCTAAGAGACAAGTTAGTTTGTTGTTTTGCTCATAGACTGAATTAAATCGCAAATTTCAATGTTTTGTTTATTTGCAAGTCGATTCTGAATATTCTGACCTAACCTTGAATAATCAGCTGTGTCACCCAACTGAAGTTGTCCACAGGTATTCGGACCTGTTGGTAAATTCCTCGCTCTGCCGAAATGAATCAATAGAGGCCCATTCTCCCTGGCCTTGTCTCTCCTGGGAGTTAATGCAAGCACTAATTTCTCCTGGCACGAGCACGTCGTTGGTTTGGCAAAGATCGCCGCCCAGAGATTGGGCTTTCTGTTCCGTGCTAAAAGATATGCACAGCTTCTTACTCTCTACAAAGCACAGGTCAGACCAGTTATGGAGTATTGTTGTCACATTTGGAGCTCGGCCCCTAAGCATACTTTGGCAATTTTGGACTCCATTCAGAGAAGAGCTGTGCGTCTTGTCGACGATCAGGCATTGACCGGCTCCCTGTAATCACTCAGTCATAGAAGAAGGGTTGGCGATTTATCTTTGTTCTATAGATACTGTTATGGGCAATGTTCCGACCAGCTTGCTGAGCTCATTCCACCAAGAGCGAGGTTTGGTCGTTCTACTCGCCAGGCAGAATCAGCGCATCGCTACACAGTCCGCTTCGACACCCCACGAACGTCAGTGTACCAAAACTCATACTACTGGCGATTATCCAGCTTATGGAATTTTGTTGCGGATAGTGTATTTTCAACGGAATATAACTTGCAGAGGTTCAAAAGAGCAGTCAACAAACATCTTTCTTCTCCTTTGAGAGTGGATTTCGATTAAAAAAAAAACAGTTTTTTTTTCTCCAAAATAAGCTCTTTTCGCAGTAATCAAAATCAAAGTGTGGCGTGGAATAAAACACTTTATAGTTATTGGATCATATTTTTTTTCGCCAACCACTTAACGGTCCTAGATATTTAAACTTTTTGCACAAAGATGGTGCTCGTCTGCATTAGAAGTTCGAGACTTTTTAAATTCATCCCTCGATCATGGGACGTTCTTTTTGTGGGGATACGTTCAAAATCGTGTTTATGTCAATTTCCCTACAACACCAGATGATATGGAAAATAGGATTCGGGACTAGTAGAGGAGAATAACACCGTTTATGCTATGGTACGTCCAGAAAAATATGTAGTCGAAGGCATATTTTTGAACGTTGAGCCACAGTAATAATTAAAAATAAGCTAAGCTAATTTGTAGTCATGGGTATTTAATATTATTTATTTTTCTTTGAATTTAAAATTTGATAATAATTGTTTGCTTGAAAGAAAGGTGAATATTGGAAAAGTTAAAATAAATTGCATAGTATTAAAAATGTGTATACGACATACTGAATAAAAGTTGTAGGTTTTTATAAGATCTTTCAGAGATAATAATAACAGATCTGGTGCCATCAATAAAGCACACGTATGCCGGTCTGTTGCATTCAAATGATTTTTCTGTTGTCTGTGCACGATTTACCCGATTTAAATCCTTAGTATGCAACTGTATGTTATTAATTTTGTTTGCTGCAACAACCAAAATAATAATAAAATAAATAACCTATTTCTCTGTTCATTATAAGACAAAAATCTTTGTTATTGGAGGGTAGGTTGTGAAAGTTTAATTTATTAGCCAATTGCAATTAATAATAAAAATGTGTTCAAAACAAAGAATTGCATTTGCCGAAGTTGGTAATTATAAAAAAAGAATTGAGGTGAGTTTTGCGAGTGATCGGCAACGTTGTACTAAACCATGTTGATGCGAACGATCGGATACAATTCGCACTCGAGAAAATGCGGGCTCATTATTCTGCCTGGTTTAAATCAAAGCTGGCATCAAACTAGCCGATTTTTATGGGGAAATTAAAAAGTGCCATTTAATATATTCGAAATATTTTACAGCTTGATAGTAAATCCCGGCCATAAACCGACGTTTGCATGCCAAAGTGGCCTGACGTAGTTCGTTCTTCAATCACCATAAAATTTCGGGCGATGCTTTTGTCAAAACGTATTAAATACAAACATACATTGTGTCGTTGAAATAAGGATTCTTAATTTTACAATGTGAAATTTTATTACCGTATTTCAAGCGGCTTGAAATTTTAACGATTTGGATGCAGTTTCCTTATTGAGTTTCCCGGATTCGTCAGTTACCTTGCCCGTTTAGCTACACCAGAAAAAAAAATATCAGGGAGAAATTGCTTTACAATATTAGCAAATACATTTTAGCTCCACTCCAAGACCACAATTTCCAAAATAAAGATCTTCCGTCACAACATAACAACTAGAATACTCAACTCCCTGCCATGAATTGGAATTCTCTTAAATTCATTCTCAACCCATCAAAAATGTAATACCAAGAGCATAACGCAAGGACAAGCAGGGCCACGATATAAAAATTAACAAACAACCCAAACAATTTTTAGATTTGAAAAAGTAATTATTTCTAAACAGGTAGTTTTTATAAGGTTTCTTGTCAGCAAAGTACGTTTAGTACAAACAGTGGACAAAACATTAATATTAGTATCATCAATATGCTGCTTCATAGTGAAGGGTAAATAACATTTTTATTTGAATAAAGATTAAGTTTTCGCATAAAATTTTTTAAAATAATGAGCTACATTATTACAAATGAATTATTGCTTAGAAAAAAAAATAAAATAAAACAAAGATTGATTTACGTTATTAAAACTGTAGTTATAGCTCCAAGGACTCAAAAGTTAGTAGTGCAACACATTTTTAAATTATTATTATTCTCAACAAGCGCGCCATATACTGTTGGTGATTGTGATTGGTATTTAGTGTCCCTAACCTTAATTTTAACAAAATTAAGCTGGAAAGCATGTAATATGACTGGCTTGCGAGTACCATTTGATAATTGTCATCACGGAGTAAAACCTATATTTATCCTGGCTACATGCTCTTACTCATTTTAAGAATGACTTAAATATCCTTTGAATATGGTCTGTTCATAGATATAAGAAAGTGACCAATTGCTTTTGAATGGGATTATTCAAGGGTGGTCATTAACATACAATGCAACAAGATTATTAGCTAAAGTTTCGGAATTTAAATTCAGGTAAAATTGTGCTCCGTTTGGCATACTACTTAGTTTAAGTTTATTAGTAATCATTCTTATTTCGTGTGTAACAGCGTGTGTTGAATCGTGAGCGAATTATGCAAAATAGGTGCGAGTCTAGTATATCTCAGGAGATGCTCCCTCCCAAATGTAGAAAACATTATTCTATTGAGACTAAGGAAGTTATAAACAATGTTTATTTGACGCTCATTGAACGTGGTGCCAGCAGGCAAGCAAGCAAGCATCAATCCCATTTCAGCGAGGAAGAAAAGAACCGTGTAGATGAAAGTGATTAAGATATAATACGGCGTAAAATTTACCAGTTTTACGAGGAACAAAGTGTGCCTACATTAGATATCTTAATTAGGAGACTCGAAAAAGATGAAACCGGTGTTAAATGTGGCAGAACTACCTTATGGAAGTGTATTGATTTAAAAAAAATTAACGAAAGGCAAGTTTTAATGGAATCTTTTAGAATTCGGAAATGGCGAGTGGAATATCTAGAAAAAATTAGGATTTACAGAGAACAACAAAGGCCAATTATTTACTTAGATGAAACCTGGTTCGACACTTATGATACCCCGGAAAAGGGTTGAGTTGACTCAACTGATAAGTGTAAAACAAACCCGCCATCAAAAAGAGGTAAAAGAATAACTATTTTGCATGCTCGCTCTAAAGATGGACTTTCTCTGTCTGCGAAAAATATTAAAGATTCTTCTCTGGATTACCATGAAACCACCACCTTGTTTGAAGATTGGTTTAAAAACAAACTAGTTCCAAACATTCGTCCTAATAGCGTAATTGTAATGGACAATGCAAGTTATCCTAGTAGACAGTTCACTAAAACCCCTTCCTCATGTGACACAAAAGCAGCAATCCAAAAGTATATGTATAATAAAGACATTTATTTTCACGAAGATTATACCAAAAAGCAATTAAGCAAAGCTTGAACCTACAAAAGGAATACGTCTGTGATAATTATGCAAAAAATCTAGGGCATACAGTTTTAAGGCTTCCACCTTACCACTGTATATTTAATCCCATTGAACATGTTTTTCACCAACTGAAATCTGCCATTCGTCGTAACAATATTTTTCCCCGTGTTAACTCCAATGTCCTCTAACTTATAGAAACTGAAGTTTTTAACATCCCTCCACAAAGTTGGGCAAATTCTGTTAAACATATAGAAAAAGCAGAACAAACGTATAACCATATTGCAAATAATATAGAACAAATAATAATTAAAAGAGACGATGATAGCGATAGTGATACTGATATATTATGTGAATAATTTTAAGTAATTTAAGTAGGTAATAAAAATAATTTTATTTTAGATTTAAACATAAATACATAAATAAATAAATATTGTTTAGTATCTTTCCTAACAAAACCCCATATAATTAAATTCTAAGCAAAGTACGGACCTGTTCGGCCATATTTCATTCTTACAGCTTGCCCGGGTCTTTCGTTAATATGTATCAGTTAGTCACTTTCTTATATCTAGGAACAGACTTTAACCATATCGGTTCTATTTCTCATCAAAGTGTGCAAGATATTTAATTACAAACAGATTTCGAAAATATATGGGTAGGAAAACTGTGCGCTATCAGCAGGTGAAAGTTTCCCTTTCGTTTACGTTAATCGAAGGGTAAAGAATCGAATGAAATTGGTTAGACTATCTTGATGCCGAACATTTATGCGAGACGTCAACGAATTAAATATAAATTAGAGCATCGGGACCTACTGTCTGATTCCCATCCGCGAGCTAATTTTGGAGAAGGGCTCCTCACTTGCGGTTTATTATAATCCAATTTAAAAAACCTGTACCTAATTGTGCACTTGCATGTTTTCGAGCGAAAGGACCCCGCTAATAGAGTAAATTGATATAGATGGGTTTCCCGTAATTGAGTTTGATGTTTTTCGTTACGGGAAAACGCGTTGCCCTTTCTCCCTGTGATGCAAAAGTTCGTATCGAAATCTGTACAAGCACGCTGGTGCAGAATAATTTTTTGCAGACGAAAATCGATATATGTACGGAAAACCAAGCAATACTGAGGTTTAAAATCTCCCCGATGCTCTTCGAAAATCGTAAGCTGCCCTGGAAATGGACTCTGTTGTCTGGTGAAGAATAAAAAGGCAAGCCTAATAGCAAAAAACATTGATAGAATATCCGACAAAGAAATCCATAGTCTGCACTCTGAACAGGGCGGACCTGAAAACCTGATCAGGATATACACCAAACAGAAATCGAAGACGACAACGAGCGTAAGAATGACACATTTGTTTTGAAAAATTTATTATCTAATCATTTATTTGTTTAAAATATTTTAATTCAACGTTGGTGAATTACACTAATGCAGAAATAGCAAAATGTTATAGTTTAGAAGATACAATAAATTATTTTCCTAAAATATATTTTTTTCTCCATGCCGTGCTTAACATTTAATTTTTTTATTTGGAAACTGACAAAAAAGTTTCTAAAAAACCCGCCAATCAAAATTTATTTTTTCCTTGCCATAACATAAGTTTTTCTGTAAATTTAGTTAAGACTGATAGGATTTGTCTAATTTAATTCTCTCCACACATACGCAGAAAGATATTTCCCTAACCAACCCGACGTTTGTATAATAAACCATCATTTGTATTAAATAAAGAATCACACCTTTAAGTTGTCGTATTCGTTTTGAAATAACTATATTAAAAGAAGAAAATTTTTAAACTATTTTGGTGAAATAAGTCCACGATACCGTAAAGCTAAAGCTATTCGATAAATAATTTTACCGAAGAAATATGGAGGGCAACAATTTTGTGACACAGGCAGAGCAAATCGAAAGCCAATTTAATCTGAAAGAAACAGGATCATATTTTCTGAGATTATGTAGAAACCTACGTTTTTGAACTTTTTCGATATCTTCTTCTAGTGAATCATATAAAATGTTCCTATAAGGGTATAGCGTTTTAAGATTCAAGATTCCACTGTTAGAAATGGGATTTAAATTTTACATTATTGTCGAAAATTTGTATTAGCATCGTTGGAACATTTTAAACTACCATTTTTTTATTGAAGTATACGGTACGACTTATTATTATTTATTTATAAGTCAGACAAGTAAAACGTCGACTAGAAATTATTTAGTACCTTCTAAAACCATTCTGTTTTCCCTATTGCGCGAACATCGACTTTTTCCAAAACGAGAAAGACCCTTCAAGAATAAGCGGTCATAAAGGAACAGACGTCTCATAAATTCGGCAGTTAAAACTTGCTCTAATGTCGAAAAATAGAGCATCGCGAGCTTTTTAACATTTCGCCGAATGCGTATGACGTATGACAAAAACTATTTTGTTTGGGATATTTCGTCGGGCTTTGTTAGTTTTATGCGATGCTTGGGGTCGATATCTGCATGTCCATATCGAAATCGCAAATATAATAGCGAATTATTTCGAAACTTAAACAAACACTGCTCAAAATAAGTTTCGATTTGATCAAATATTTCAGAAGCCGCGATAACGAACATTCACGGTTCGTGCATTAGTTGGTCATCAATCCGTTAATGGATATTTAGCAATGGGCACGCAACGCTCAACGCTACTACTTAACGTAACGAAAAGTCGCGAAAATCATCAATCAATAGAGATAATTTCGTTGCCGAATTGAATTTCTGTGCCGGTATAAATATAGTAAGTCATCTATGGAAGTAAAGCAGATTTTTGAAGTCGACGATGAATTGGGGAGAAAAAATCCGGCCCGTTAGAGAAGCCGCAGGCCAGAGAATCATAATAACTAGCATTAAAAATACCCTCGACGTCCACAATTTAAATTGCTGGTTATTATTAATGTTATTAACCCTACGAAGTTTATTCTTCTACTGATAAATAAATAAAACGCACCTAATAATTTGTTCGCTTTCTTAACGTCTTATTTCAACTTCGCTACCAAAGATCCACACAAATACCCCTGAATGGATGCACTTATTGTTATCCACTGTCTTCAATTTCTTCGCATTCACAAAAATATTGGTTGGTAACCACAACTCGTATCTTTCCGTACAAATAAGTATACTTATTCATGTTTCTTCTTTCACATTTCACTTTTGCCACCTGAAAATCATGTAAATAAATGAGTTTCCGAAATTTAATTTCTCTGAATTTTATTCCGGACAGAAGCCGCATAGTACGACGCATTAAAAAGAGCGTCGGTCCATTATATGCAAGTCATGTAGGAAGACAAGGAAGAATAACGGTTTGAAGTGTGTTGAAGTTTCGACGCCGATACTATTATACGACATCCATTGTTGCCAAATGGTTATCGCGCCACAGATTAATCGTTTCAAATTAATGGCACCATAGATTTAAAATCAGTATCAAAACATTCTTCAACAAATTTTATTTAAACATGCAGAAAACTTTGTTAATAATAATATTAAATTGATAATTTCTATTGATTTATTTTACAAACAAATGAAACATAATTACTATTCAATTAGTAATTATATATTACTTCAATAGATTTTAGAATTATTGCCCTAAAGAATTATTCCTGATAAATATATTAATTTCAAGTATTTTTTCCGCATTTATTGACAAATTCCTCAAGATTTTAGCTTCCAAAATTAGTGATAAATCAACAACGACAGTGTCGTTTACTTTAAAATTTACTTTTGATGGCGTTGTAGTTGGCGAAGGCTTATTTGTTATTGTTTCTGCCAATGCTAAAATTGGAGACACCGATTCGGAAGAGTCACCATATTTGCTTTGTTTATTATTAAAAAAAATATGTCTAAACGACCTTCCAATACTTTTTTTTAAGCCTGTCTTTTTTATTTTCATTTTCAAATTTCTTTTTATTTTGGAAAAAGCTATTACGAAAAATTAATGTATTATGTTGTTTCGTTAGAATAGTTAAAAAAGTACTTACCGAAAGATTAAGCAGACACCGATCTAATAATTGACACAAATGTATAACTGATTGATTATCTTTTAAATTGACGTTGATAATTATTAAATGTTTATTGTACAATACAATAAATGCAAGATTTTTGGGGTTGATTCAACTCGTTGATGGCTGGCTCATAAATGGTGATAAACTTTACTTCGTAGAATAACAACACTATTTTACTCAATTATAATTTACGAAAGATCGACTACAGGTCTACAACTCTTTTCAAATCATCAAATTATCAAATGTGTTTAAACTTTATCTATACGAGGGGGTACCCATCCAAACCGGAATTGAATTGAAGCGCGCAGAGCTTGTATAGTACACAGTCATAGTACATAGTCATGGTGCTATGGTTAGGATCCAGAAACGAAGCAACAGTCCAGCCAATGGAAGACGTCACAGTGTCCCCGTCCAAAAAAATGTCGTCAGGTCAAATCAAACATCAAAACGATGCTGATTTGCTTTTTCGACATCAACGGCGTAGTTCGTGCAGAGTTCGTTCCACCAGGTGAGACCGTTAATGAAGCTTTTTATCTGGAAGTTTTAAGAAGATTACGCAACAGTATTCGACAAAAAAGACCCGATTTGTGGCGGACAGGGGACTGGTTCTTTCACCACGATAATGCACCTGCACACACAGCCATTTCTGTTAAGCAGTTTTTGGCTAAAAATGACATGGTTCCTCTGCCCCATGCAACTTACTCGCCTGATCTCGCTCCGTGTACATCAAAGGACAACGATTTCACAACATTCAAGAGGTCAAGAAAAAAACGAGGGATGAGCTGTCGGCTATAGCCACAGATGAATATAAAAAATGTTTCGAATAGTGGAAGCACCGCTGGGACAAATGTATTAGTTGTAATGCAGAGTATTTTGAAGGGGATAAGGTCGTTCTGTGATTTTCAAAACAATATATAGTTTATAAAAAATGATTACGGTTTTTTTGGATACCCCCTCGTGTTGCAGACTTGTGTGACATTAACTTTGACTCACTGTACACTATTGTTTCTAAATGTAAAGATCGTCTAAAGGAGAATTAATTCATATTTCGCTTATCAGGACTTTGTTTCAATTTTTAACTAATATGAACTTGAAATTTACTAAATTTATTTATTTTTACAATCGCGTTAAATTAAAAGAAAGCATAAAATTAAGCTCGATTAAAAAATCAATTGACGAATGCTGAATTTTATACAATTCATTCTAGTGGGTTTTGCTGATACTTAAAGAAACGAATTGACTGGATGAGGCGCTCTTAAATTATGTAGTCTCCGTGATTTTGAATAATTTGTGACAAATTTATGCGACTTGAATAAATTCGGATATCTTAAATCGGAAAATTAAAATCCCCTCGGGAGGAGTTATGAAAGTAGTTACAGATGATTCAACCTCGAGCATTTATATTTACTTTTCGGAATTCGGGATAATGATGACTATCTTAATAGTATATTATGCAACAAGTGAGGTAAACGTCATTTGACTTACGAGTTTTTAATAAACGAGTGAGTTAAAAAGTTTACCGAACGTGTTGCATACTATACTTTCTCTACGACCGTTAGTTTTTGGTTACATTTTCGTAAAACAACACGAATACATTCAAAATAAATCGGGTTCCAGATTTGGTTGAGTCTAAGGGTCTCCTCCTTTCGGTTGAAATTGTGTGGGTGTTTTTGAATCTCAATGGCTTCCCTGACTAGTCTGTTGTGATAGCCGTTGACCGATGCTAGTAACCTACAGCTCTCAAAGTGTATCCTGTGTTCCCCGCTGCCCAGTGCGTGTTCAGCCACTGCAGACTTCTCTGTATGTCCTAGTCTGCAGCTTGCTTTATGCTCCTTAAGTCTCGTTCCCATTGATCTCTTGGTAGTTCCGATGTAGACCTTTCCGCATGAACACGGAATGCGGTAGACTCCCGCAGTTGAAAGTGAAATCTGGAACCCGATCCTTAGGAACGCCCGAGCAGTACCGATCGATATCCCGAGACCAACCGAAGCGGAACAAGCCCCGCCCTCCACCAATCGGCATAAATACAACCTGCGCAGGAGAAATCGTCAGTCTACGTCCAACATCGGAGATGGAAGGACCTCTGAAGAAGCTAGCCACTCGTGCTAGCGAAACGTTAGGAAGTAATTCCAATCGACGACGGCCTTTAAACCCGAATGAAGATAATAGCTTATCAACGGGCCGCGAAAGCCTTAACCAATTTTTCAAGAAATTATATATTTTTTTGACATGACAATTGTTGCGACAACACCTTGTCTTTATCAAAATTACATTTGATAAAGACACGGTGTTGTCGAAACAATTGTCATGTCAAAAAAATATATAATTTCGTGAAAATCTGAACTTTTAGTTCTTATTTATCTTGATAAATGGATTTTCATCAAGTAAAAGCCTCCTCAGTTCAACGAATACATTCACTGACATGACAGTCAGAATTGACAAACGTCAAAATTCAAAGCGTGGCAAATATCTCCGAAAACATCCGATTGCTCCCAAATCCGTGCGGTAAAATCCCGGAAATGTCCGAAGTGGTGGGTAATTATGTATTCTACAGACGGGAGTAGAAAAATGTAATTTTCGCACCATTTTGTCCCCTTTGATGGTGTTAATGGCAACGGCATAATTATAACGGCGGGAATATTAATGTCATTCTTATAATTAACCGAAAACCAGCTGAATCGAATAATTTTCGAAAACCGCGTGCGTAGTCGGCACGAAAGGAATCCTCAGATATTAGTTACGAATTACGGAAGTCAAATCACGCGTGTGAAACCATAAGCGAAACCGGTAGTGTAAATTACACACCTGGAAAATTAACGTGCCTAGCTGGGCTCGTACATAATATGATGAACTCGACTAACTTTACCAGTAAATTGCGTGTTCGTTTTCATTTCTTTGGAAACGGACAGCGACTGAAATATATCCCACATGTTTAACGTAAATAATGCTTACAAAACGATACACTTTTCCTTAGGGTGGAAAAGTCTAGCAACTATTCATCTCTATCATTTACTACGTATTTATCTACAGAACTAATAGAAGATTGTGAAACAAGTTTTAGAAACCACTCTTTAACCACGAGTTTATTCAACAAACGAATGTCTGAAAAAGTTTATCGACGTGTTGATAAGTGGATTTTTTTTCTAACGAAATTCCAGTTTCCATTAAAATTAAATGACTGACACAGCGTTAAAGTGCTATGTTCACCCCCTCAAAGCCCCTTTCTAAATCCAAACTGATTTAGATTTATCAAATTATTTGACTCAAAATAATCAGATAATTGAGAATACAAAATTTTTTTCTAAAACTTTGGAAACTATTGGGATAATTGATACGGGTCGGTAATTATTAGGATCAGTTTCGTGATAAGTCTTTCCGTCCCTGTTCTACTGGCAAAACAGTGAGGTTATGCAGGTCTTCTTCACACATCTCTTCAAGTCACCACTATTAACAGTGCTCGCCAACCGAAAATTAATTAAAGCGTTTATTATGTCTGACTTTTTAAGTTTTAATTGCTTATTAATTGGCAGCTTGCATATCCGCATTCAATGTTGCTTGAGTTTAGCTAAGGTCGTACATTGAGTTTTACTACAAGAGATCTTATCTGTATATTGTCCGGACAAATTTTTTTGTTTCAATTGATTCAAAAAAATGTAAAAATATCATGAAATTTGTATTTATTTATTTATATATGTTTATATATTATTATATTATTGGGATTCCCCGAATCGCTTAGTAACGTATAACATTACAAACGCATAACAATTTATTATACAATTCATGTTATTAATAGACAATGAGAGATAACACGCTACAATTGCCAGATGATATTTATAACATTTTTGACTAGTCAATTAAGAAGTGGTCAATTGATTGTCATTTGACCATGACTATGACTACATGGTTTAACAGTTTAAATCATTAAGTTCGCAACAGTTTCCATTCTTTTTCGATATTTAATTTTATAATTAAAATTTATCGTATTCATTTCCACTTTTCTATTAAATCTTAACACTTAGAAATATTAAATGTATGTTTATTTCGGTTAGACGATGCCAGAATTTTATTTTAATTTCTTCAAAACTTTATATAGTAACTTTACTCCCTGGCTATACAAAACAAAGTCTTTGGCAAACAATTACACGTGGATATTGTTAATCGTATCTGGCAAATCATTAATAAAGAGGATAAATGATAGTGGTTCAAGATTCGGACCGTGAAGAATCCCAGAAGTACTTATGAATATTTTGGAAACATAATCTCGAACCAATTTTGAAGATTATGATTGAAAAAACATAACCAAATTAGAGTGAAATACAAATTCATTAAATCATTCTATTTCGTTATTTGTTATGAGCTCCTAAGCTTTCAACTGCGTCACACACTTTACTGTACTCGACAAAATTAAAAAACACCAACTTTGATAAAATTTGTTGTATTGACGTAAACAGAACTGAACTGAGTCACAAAAACAGATTTCCCATTATCCTCAGTTTGAACCGAATACATTTTATTTACCACAGGATCACTATCTACCTTCTGGCCTCCTACTGGTATAGTAAGGGGTGTTTTTTTTTCGATGTATAGAACTTTAAGTTGCAATAAAACAACGATGGATTGACATGAATTTTATTTATCCGAAAGATAATCTTGTGGCAACATTTGTGGCCGTATATCGGCAATAACACGGCCAAATGGTCAAGCGTTTGTGGCTTATCCGCATAGACCAATGACTTTAAATAGACCCACAGAAAGTAGTCTAGCGGTGTTAAATCCCAAGATCTTGGAGGCCAATTCACAGGTCCAAAACGTGAAATTGGGCGGTCACCAAACGTGTCTTTCAATAAATCGCTTGTGGCACGAGCTGTGTGACATGTTGCGCAGTCTTGTTGAAACCACATATGCTGGACATCATTGCTATTCAATTCAGGAATGAAAGAGTTAGTAATCATAGCTCTATACCGATCACCATTGACTGTAACGTTCTGGTCATTATCGTTTTTGAAAAAGTACGGACCAATGATTCCACCAGCCCATAAAGCGCACCAAACAGTCAGTTTTTCTGGATGTAACGGTGTTTCGACATACACTTGAGGATTAGCTTCGCTATAAATGCGGCAGTTTTGTTTGTTGACGTAGCCATTGAACCAGAAGTGCGCTTCATCGCTAAACAGTATTAACTAAATAGTATTAACTAGCATAGCTTGCATAGATACGTTAAAAAGACAGGTTAAGATCGGTCGTAATTAGGGGGTTGTGTTTCGTTCGAGTTATCAAGATATTCGAGTAATCAAGACAAACTAACACGCATTTCCCACTTTTGACGCTATTTCCAACCAATTTGGTTCGACTTATCAAAAATTCGAGTTATCGAAGTTCGACTGTATTATGTTTAATGATAAAAACTGTCCCAGACATTTCATGGACTATAAGGTAAATGTTCTATAACGGTATATGACCAACTTCTTCGAAAACTAAAACGCCGGAAAAATCTCTTCGTTTGTTTTCTGGGAACCATGTTTAGATTATTCACTGCACTTTTTCCAGCAATACGAAATAAACCGTTAAGCGATTGTAACGTAATTGATAACGTATCCTGACGCGATAGGTGGAAACTAATCAGTCAATCAAACAATCCTTGAGCGATTAGAGCGAATAAACCAATCGCATAAAATGTAATTCAGACTCAATCAAATCCCGAATTAATCAAACACGTATCTAGAGGCCGCATTACATAAAAATTCAATTAATCAATCGTTCCGTTTCATCCGTAAAGGGCTACTGTTTCCACTCATTCTAATCAATATAATCTCAGGAGGTAATTTGCAGCATCGCAAACGACTATCAAATTCGGTTTCTTTCGCACCAAGAACGATTTGAGTGACAACCGCGACGCAGGAGTTAAATGAAACGTCACTCAAAATGGCGAGCGACCTCCCGAAGTGCACGCCTTGTACTTGTTCTTGGTCAGCCTGTAATAATAAATCTTTGAATTCCTTCTGCTCGGACCCGACCCCCCTTTATTCGACCCTTAATCGCCATTCAATTAAAACGACCCCACAATTAATTGTCAGTCCAATCTAATTCCTTTCCGATATTTTTCGCACATTTTTTTTAGTATTAATTGTTTTAGTCTCGGTGACTGCGGTAAATTTAGATTTGAGAGTAAAAAAAATTTACAATCTCCAATTTTTCCAATAAATTGATACTGTGTGCCATACGTCAGACAATGCTTTGCTCTTGTAAGGAAAATATAAACGTGCAACGTAGAAGATCGAATAAATCAATGTAACGGCTCGGCTTTAATATTTTAGATGTTCATTATTATTCTACAGGTGGCCCTTTAACGGACGTGCCTGTTTCGAGACAAACCCTCTATTACCTTTGTTCCCTTGTTTTGTCTCCCCAAACACTAATCTGTTGTCAAATAATGGAAATTCGAGCGCCTGATGCGCTGCTCATTCAATTTCCAATTTCAATTGTTCATAAGATTCGGTTTCCCTATGGCTATAAACTAAGTGCGGACGCATAAAGGTCAGATTCACTCAAAAAGAATCTTGAATTTAACAGTTGTAGAAAATATTAAGGCGGAAGTGGTACATAACTTTTTTTCGAGCACCCTAAACACTTCATTGTTCTCCTAGACACATCCGAACTACCCCAACAAACGCCTTTTAGTAACTGTAGTCTACTTCAGTGACTCAAGTCTCAACTTTGTTTTTATATATTTTATTGCTGATATTTTTTCCTCTGATACAGAATTTCTTTTGGGTTATTATGTCACTGTGGACTCCATTTTAACGTATTTTTCTGATGATGATGAGACTTTAGTGTCCAAAAGAAATTAGCCTCTATATTACGTAGCTGCTATATTTTCTTCTAGTCAAGAATTAGTCTTCAGTCTTTAAAGGACTGCCAATGCCCCTGTTGGAATATGCCAGCTATAAAGGCACATAGAGAACAGTGAAAAAAGCTTCTTGAAATACCTCAAGTTAGGCAGGACGTTCTTAAAGTACGTGATCCTACGATACTTTTCTTGAACTGGATAGCTTGGATAATTAAAATATTTAATAGTGTCATTTGTTATCACAATTCACAATATTTGATAATATGACTCATAAAATGGTGTATACCTTAGAAAGCTTTGAGATTCCTAATACAGAGAATGGCGTTATTTCGTCAAGAACAAAAACAAAACTGGTGGACGGGATCAACCATATAGGTCAAAAGTTCAACAAATCGAACGCGGTAAAACTCCGAATACAAAACGCACTCTATAGGAAAGTGGTTCCATTAAGTGATACACCTGTGGAGAGGCTTAAAGAATCGTGAAGATTAAGCCGCACACAATAACAATATTTGTCCCAATTACATAATAATGCAGTCTGTGTCGTCGAATAGGCGCGGAAGATTATGATTGTACCTAAATGGCGATTAGTAGATGGCATTGAATCAATATTGCACCAAGGGATACGTGTTTGTATTTATAATAGTACAGCCAGTAAGTGCCTTTCTCCGAGTATTATGCAAATGAGGGATGAAAGTTATCTCGAGCCCTTTGTCCAAACAATATTACACGACAAGCTAAGAGACGCAGACACAAAGATGTCGCCCTAATAAGTTAATTTATGGAATGTTATTCCACAAACAGTTTGATCGCAGTGTCAATATTTATGCCTTTTCAAAAAGATATACTCCCCCGTTTTAATGTGTCACCTTGTCAGAATTCGATAATCTGTAAAATAAACAGTTTCCTAGCTACTACACATACAGAATATTAAATGCGGCGTTTAGGCAAATACAACAAACGCTCTGTGGGGTAGGATAACAGACATTCGCAATAAAACACTTTAGAAATGCATCCTTGCTTATCTAATGTTGGGAATTCATTTCAATCGTCTAACGATCGATCGAGCTTTTCAGAAAGCCTTAAAATTACGTTAAAACACGCACCTCGGAATGTTGAATAATTAATTCTGCTTTTTAAGAGAAAATTGTGATAAGACTGAACAAATGAAAGAAAAAACGTAGCTACATTTAATTTTTTCTTGAATATATATATATATATATATATATATATATATATATATATATATATATATATATATATATATATATATATATATATATATATATATATATATATATAGAGATGAACAACTGTCTTGCGGTTTGTCCGCAACTGAAGAGACGAATGGAAGTCGAAACAGCTCAAAGGAACTTGTCTTTCAACCACAGTCAAACTGGGTTAAAATACTTCTTCTTTCAAAACCATTAAGGTTACAACCAAAATGATTTTGACTGAAAGGTGGGAGGATGGGATTTCCCGAGCTTTCGATCTTACTGATCTCATCAGTACGGCAAAGAAGCCGTAGAGCTGGGGTGTGAATTTGCACTTGCGAACTTGCCAAAAGGTGAAAACCAAAAAGGCGAATGGTTTGCAATTTGCAGAAGTTCTTGCCAAAAGGCTCGATACAACTGAACTTTTCCCTGAGCGAATTGGCTTCAACTCGAATTTGGTGCGTCTTGCGACGTCACCTTGAGTGAATGTTTCCCTTGCTCGAATGGGTCAGATGCGCCTTGCAGCGTCATCCAGTTCAGAATATCTTTCCAAATACATGGAGATGAACAACTGTCTTGCGGTTTGTCCGCATATATATATATATATATATATATATATATATATATATATATATATATATATATATATATATATATATATATATATATATATATATATATATATATATATATATATATATATATATATATATATATATATATATATATATATATATATATATATGATGACACTATATTCCGGGATATCATCCGTTCGCTCGTTGAACTCCGACTGGAATCCTGCAAATCCTGCATCCGACTGGAATCCTGCAGACGTTTCGCAGTGTTCGAAGTGTTTTCGGAGCGCGAGCATTGAAGATGCCAAGTGAGATTTTGGCGAAACGTCTGCAGGATTCGAGTCGGATGCAGGATTTGCAGGATTCCAGTCGGAGTTCAACGAGCGAACGGATGATATCCCGGAATATAGTGTCATCACATTTTTCCATCCGTGAATCAATACGTGAGAATATATATATATATATATATATATATATATATATATATATATATATATATATATATATATATATATATATATATATATATATATATATATATATATATATATATACTCACAATTTTTTTAACGTCTATTATTAGCGCTGTTTGTGGAAAAATACATTACTCTTTAACCACAAAACATACAATTCCATTGCAAAAACAGATAACGTTCTTGCTTGGCGTAAGATACAAAAATAAAAGTGGAAAATATATCCATTGTATCTGATGCCTTTGTTTCCCCTTAGTTTTTATTTATTTCTTTTTTGTGTATGTTTGTGTTCAGTTTAAGACCTACTGATACACGGTGCAGCACCTGGTTTACTTCAACAAGTCGAAATAGGTTTCACTTAGATGTTTTATGTCGATTTTCGCGTTTATGGAGTCATTTTTTTAAATATGTATCATCTCAATTCTTTCTATCTTTTGTGTATTTTGGTTTTGGTTCTGTGGCAAGTATTTTTGTGTCATCGAAGTTAAAAGTATGTGTTTTCTCCGTTATATGCCCACAGTCGTTGCACGGTATTGGATACACAATGTGACTTTTTTTATGTTTGGGTATTGGTGTTTTTAGTTCACTAAAATTCCTATTTAACAAATTTTGACCCTTAGAATTTGCGTGTTTGATAAGGTTTAATTACATGTTTAAAGGTCTTCTATTAACAGCAGTTCGATTACTAAAAGTTACTGAAGGGTTTAATTTACCCACAAAAATGCGTTTCTCCGTTTGTGCCTTTCGTTTTCAGGAAACATTGTATAAATACTCTTTACGAACTAAACAAAAACGTCTACTATAAAATTCACTGAATATCTTTTCTAAATTGGAATTAAGAATTACTTATATTGATTAGAAGTATTTGGCAATTTCATTTAAAAATCTTTCGCTACGTCATGCAGGAGTCATCCCTACTCCTAATTATCCTTAACCAGAGGGATACTGTTCCATTAAATTAATACAAAATGAAGCGGCCCCCAATTCTTTAACGTTCAACGTAAAGATCACTACAATGCGACAAGTGCTATTGTTGTCAAATATTGCTCACTCAATGGCCCCCACGGATGTGAAAAGTGAGATCTCCCCAAAACAGGGCCGTATAAATTAAAATTTTTAATAAAACAATATATTTCAGTCTACTTGTGATATTTTTTAAGGTTTCTTAGGCAAATGGAAATTTTAGGGAAAAATGATTTAACAATAATATTGCATTACATTTATTTATATTTCGTACAAAAGTGGACTAATAAAACTTCACTCAAAAAGTTGGGCTGTGTAAACAAACATAATTTATATTTGATAATATTAATTCAGGTGGTACAATGAATATGACAATTTCAGGTTCGGATGTAATATAAACAAAAATGTTCATCCATCCTTAAAAAGTAAGAAAGTACCATAAATCTAATGATTTTGTCCTTAGTACACAAAAATTAGAAAACTTTCGTAATTTTCAGGAAATAATTTTTCAATGTCAAAAAAATATATTATTTGTTGGATTGGTCGGATGATTAGCGTTATGATACAGGATATAGATGCTTGGAGCTCTGGAAATTGGTCGGGGGTGATATTGGAGACGTAGAAGCTTAGAACAATGGAGCGAATGGATTATGAAGTATAGAATAGAAAAACAACTATCTTCTTAGTCCTCTTTAAGGATAATTGAGCGTTGCTGTTTATAAAAGAAAAACGTGGAAATGCAATTATAAGTAGATAGATATATTTTTAGTTTTGGTTAAGATATAATTGTCACAAATTCATTTCAAATAAACTGACAGCGTCCCATGCGACATTAACCCAAATATATTTTTATTTTTATGCTTATTACATTGTATATTTTTTATGTTGTTTTATAAACGGCATGCATAAATGCAAACATAGAGTTAAATAGCTTGTTAGATTTTGAACTTTTAAACAGGCAGCAAAAATTGTTTAAAATATTCATCGTATGCCGCTGAATGACATTTCTTGTGGTTTATTTATGAAGATCTCCATTACCTTAACAACGCCGCCTCATTGTCGTCCTAGCAAACTGCTGAATGTAAATATTAACAGTTTCAAAGAGAGCTATTATAAGTTTGTTGTTAGGCAAAATCAAAAGACCAATTTAACAGAGTTTGCCTTATGATTGACTTACAATTGAAAACGATAGTATTTTTTTGCACCATTTGCAAAAGTAAGCCTCCGTAAGTATATTCACAATAAAATTCCGAATACAACCCTGGTTGTATAGGGAATAACCGGAAGAAGCTACAATTAAAGGTTCGAATATGAACGTAACACCTGATAAATTAGTAACAGCCACGGTATGTCAACCGCACAGCGGTGAACCAGAATTACGTTTAATTAGAAAGTTCCCGAAAGTACGCGGGGCGAACTGCTTTTGTTGTGTCGATCTATTAATTTGACTGGGCGAATAATGTCCGCTCTGCCCGCATATTATTCGTTTCATCTTTACCACCATTAACTCCCCAGTTCTCCCTGCTCGTCACCAGGTCCCTCGCGCGTTGTGAAAAATGGAGTTGCACGGGGCGTCGAGGTCGGTCGAAAGTCATCGCGACGTCGATGAATATTCATGCCCATATTCGATTTATTCCGGATCGGAGATTCCGGTTTGTTGTCAAAGGATGTCCGAATTATTCGCTCGCACCGCTTAACCGCATATTAAAAAGCCTAATCGACCTAGAATTATTAACTAATTTCGTACTTTGACGTTGCTTGGTCGCCTACCCGAAATAAAAACGAAAACACGCCCCTGATACTTAAATTGGTGGAAATTTTTTTTTTCGTTCGAACCTACCTACGTGTAAAAATAAATTTCGTCGATAACAATTCAAGAACGATTCCGGGTTTACTTTACGAAAACTCGCAAACTCCACCAATATTATCAGTTTAAACGTCTCGTTTACGCGGGTTGTACACCAAATTTAACAGAAAATATTCATTCAGTATCGAACGAAACAAGAACGAGGGAAATAAGTCGTAATAATATCCTTAGTGATTCATTAGTAACTGGAGATATACAAATTGTAGAATGCATGCTGAAAATATTAAAATTAAACCAAAATAACTTTCATAAAATGTGACACTTATAAAAAACAAAAATTATTTTTGTCCAATACTTTTGGGCTCAAGCTACACTTGGTGAGAA
Organism: Cylas formicarius; assembly: GCF_029955315.1. Classification (NCBI taxonomy): domain Eukaryota; kingdom Metazoa; phylum Arthropoda; class Insecta; order Coleoptera; family Brentidae; genus Cylas; species Cylas formicarius. The sequence goes on from NW_026844225.1 coordinate 12,668,458, forward strand.
GTATACATTATTATTACTTGTGTAGATTATTATTATTACAAAAATGAGGGAAATATTTTCGTCTTATCCCGAGTGATTCATTAGTAACTGAAAATATACAAATTGTAGAATCCTATGCTTAGAACATTAAGATAAAACAAAAATAATTTTAATAAAACGTGGCACTTACAAAAAACAAAAATTATCTTTGCACAATACTTGCGGGCTCAAGCTATACTTAGTGAGAAGTGTTATGAAATGTGTAGATTGTTATTAATAGAAAAAAGAGGGAAATGAGTCGTAATATTGTCGTTTTATCCTGAGTGATCCATTAGTAACTGGAAATATACAAATTGTAGAATCCTTTGCTGAAAACATTAAGATTAAACCAAAATAATTTAATTAAAATGTGACACATAACAAATTAAATTTATTTTTGCCCAGTACTTTCGAGCTCAAGCTATACTTGGCGAGAAATGTAGATTATTATTGCTATTTATTTAAGAAATTATTCACAACAGAGGTTATAGTGCATTGAAACGTATGATGCTTAACTCTTTTTAACATATATAGGGTGTTTCAAAAAACACATGCCATCGCTGAAGAGGAGACTCCTTCGGTAAATCTAAGACTTTTTTTTTCAACATGGGTCCGATTCTGCTTCGTTTCGTAGCTACAGCGTGTTATTATTTATTTATCCAAAACGACTATAGCAATTCCCATAAAATTGGAAAGGTAAAAGTTTTTTATTTTACTATAAAAAAAGTTTGGACAACTTGACCAGTGCCGTGCGTAGAAGCCATAGCCGCAATGCTTTTTTAAAAAAAGGCTGCGCCTACTGACTTTTTTTCTTGGATAGCAAAATGAAGAAGGCTGTCTAGTGCATATTAAACGTTGTTGTTTGTTTGTTGTTGAATATCTTTATGTTGTAAAGATTTTTAAGGCCCTTAATTTAATAATTAAATTTTTCTAAATAAAATTACAACAGATTGGCTACCTGCACCTACATTACAAGTGTCCAGTCGTCGACCTCTTGCCAGGGCACAATACGAGGATTTTATAAAACTCTTGCATTTCTTCAAATGTTTGTATCAGTGTCTCTTATAAACAATCTAAAGGATTCAAATCTTGGTCATTCCTCAGAAAATTTAAATGTGATACATGATTCAGTCTATACGGTAGAATAATGGGACCAATAATTTAATTTCCAATAATACCAGCAAAAATGTTTACAGAAAACTGATACTGCCAGATTGCTACTCTTATTAAATCGGAGTTTGCATCTGACCAGCTAGGTAAGTTATAAACATAATTCACTCTCTTGTAAATGATGCTGCATCTGTATAAAGAGCGACGAAAGAAGTGTGACTCGTTTTCAACTTATTTAAACAGCACTGACAAAATTCCTGCCTAGAACCATAATCTCTTGGTAAAAGATCTTGAACACAGTGATATGGTTTTAATTGTTACTCTTGATGATTCTGAAATATTTCTTATTTCGTTACAAACAATTCCAGAATGTAGTAGGATCACTGCATTGAGAAATGTCTCCCTAACAGTTCGTCGGGACCTCTGCGCTCTGAACGCCTTACAGATATTTTCAAAAATATTTGTGTTGGGTGCTTTTCGTTCCGGAAACCGAATGACATGTCAGTTAATTCACCCAAGTTATAATGGCAAAAGGGCATTCAATAAACACAACAACAACGGTAACGAAAAAACATGTAAAGTTTTAGAACTATAAACGCAACAAATTACTAAATACTTATCCAAAACTTATAAAAAATACAAAAAGCTTAATTTCTGAAACTTTCTCAAGTCACTGATAATGACACCTTTCAGACCAAGACATGGCATATTAGAGTTTTTTTGCTGAAATAATATTGCATTTATCTCATTGTAGAGATTAAAATCGACAAACTATGAAAGGGCAGCTTTAAATAGGCGCTAAACTGCCTTCTTAATTTTGCTATCAAAGAAAAAAAAAGTCAGTGGCGCGCAAATTTTTTCAGAAACGTATTGCAGCGATAGCCCATACGCAGTACAGTGGTCAAGTTGGCCAAACTCATTGTGTAATAAAGTTTTTACTATTTTAAATAACTTGTACTCTTCAAATTTTATTGAATTGGCTACAACCGGTTCGGATAAATTTGAAGTAAATCAAAAAATATAAATTCTTTAACTCTACGGAATGAAGCAGGATCAGACCATTGCTTGTTTATATAATTCACATATTTTTGAAACACCGTGTATAAACAAAATATAAATTAATAATTAATATAATTACAATTAGTTATAATAATATGTGCATGATTACCATCAACAATTGTCTAATAATGGTACATTATTTAAGCCAGAATTAACCAGATCTTAGGTCGGGGGAAGTTCGTTCAGAGATTCTATGCTCGACTAGGTCAAAACTTTCCGTAAGATATTGACAGTCCCCAAAAGGGCAGTTTTCTGTATTTCAAAGGCTAAAGTTTTGTCTTGTTATTGAGAGAAATCTCTTGTGCGACCGATGACAAACAAAACAGTGACTGGTTCTCCAAATGTTCTGGATTTGCATAGCGTGCGATCTATATTTCAGCAATTTCTGGGCGTTTTTCCCGGTTTGCAGATTCAACTGTAACTTTCCTTTCGTTATTAGACGTTTGGGCTCATACCGGTACCATCTTTGAGACTTCAGTTCACATTGATAATGTTTACACAAATGAAGATATACTTTGTCTTTTGTCTGTCAACAAGCAAGCATTCGAACATAATGTGGACTACAGTTTCACACTTTTCTTTACCGAGTCTACCCTTGCCATCTCTTCTGGTTTTTATTATTCGCTGCACCACATATTTTGTTCTTAAGGTTTGCCCAGGGGCTGCCGTTAGCAGTGCTTCTGATTCGGGAATTCAATATGACTGTGTCAACTGACACATTCTGCATATTCCTAAACAGCTCCCTGTGCATCTTTTTTATCTTCCAGTTGGTCAGGGTTTCGTTCAGAATTAGTGGTCTTATGTTTTTAAAGAGAGGCAGTTGGGTTTTTCAGTTCTGTGCTAGTTTTAGCGCTGCTTTAACCAAAAGATTTTGCTCCACTCTTGCTTCATCCTGTGATAGTGTTACTCTTGTTAGATAGTACGATTCGGATTTCACTAATAGGTAATTCACTATAGTGCACTTTTGTAGCTTAAGTGCTGTTTCGGTTTTGAAATGTCCATGCCTTCCATTCTTTCTTTTTATATACACACAGTGTCTGCTCTAGAGTATAAAGCTTGGTGAATTGTTAGTAGGTTCCGCTTTTTTCAGTCCATGTATCGCATACCTTAGATATTACGCTAAATAAATATTCACGTGGCTGGTTGATCCCCCCACCCCGCGTCACCTGCGGTATTACCATTTTGGTGCAATTTTTTAAATATCCAATTATTTACATATATATAAATAACAGACATTTCTTTGTAACGATAAAATCGTTATTTTCCGAAATATTTAAAATCAAACATAAAGTTGCCATTATTTTGTTGCCAATTATTAATTGTGTCAGAGCGTTTGCGCCGTATGATTGCATCTGCTACGCGAATGAAATTTTAATCCATATCAACAGAAAAGCATAATGTTAATGCAATTTTAATAACAAGAAAATGTCAAAGAGGATATTTTAGCTCACTGATTTGGAATAAATGTTATTAATAATTCAGGATTCTGCATTAAAAATTTTCAAATTTTTAAGTCGCCTTATATTTTAATACACATAGGTGAAAATGGAATTGTAATCGTAATAACATGCTACGAGGTTACCTCCAGTATCACGATAAAACTTTGTCTTCTTTTAAATATATATCTTAGTAGGCTGCGAAAAAAAAAATTGAAGTCTTGCATCAAATAGTTTTTTATTGACAGCATTTTAAACAAGGCGTGTCCGAAAAAATGTCGCACATAACGCAAATTGATTATAGAGCAGTCACAAAGTTTTTGACAAAAGAAGGGTTAGCACCTAAAATTATTAAAGAAAGGCTAGATGGTATGTACGGCCAACGTTCTCCTTCGTATTCTGTAGTGAAAGAATGAGCAAAACGTTTTTGAATGGGGCAGGAGTCCCTTGAAGATGATTCAAGTACTGGTCGAACAGTGGAGGTCATAACGGAAGATATTGTTGCGATTGTGGAAGAGGTGGTATTGAGTGATCGACGTTTTAAGGTCAAGGAAATCGAATCGTCGAATCCTGCATGATCATTTAGGAATGCATAAGGTTAGTGCAAGATGGGTCCCTAAAACCCTTTCGGCTATTCAAAAACAACGCGGCAAAGAATGCATTGGAGAGAATGGACGAAAAATATCAACTAGGCTCAAAGAATACGAAAGAGCCTTACGACTAAGACAAATAAACTCATCAGCTGTTGCCGAACATACCTGCATGTAATCAGTTCTTCTACCAACGAAAAATCCGAGAGTCTATAGACATCTATAAGCAACCTAACAATCTTAACCGCGACACAGGTCTTTTTCACCATCACCACGAGACGATGTTTAGTCCGGCCCCTTCAAACAAAATATAAGCAGGTACGGAGTAAAATACGAGCCAGTTTCAGGCAAGCTCTGAAGAAGTCAACATGATGATTGACGAAACGTCAGCAAGTTCGACTAAGCAAAAACCGACGCAGGAGGAATCCAGCAAAAAGTATATAATGCTAGTTTAAAATATTTAAATTAACAAAATCATTTTCATAAAATTAATTGATACCTAGGAGCAGCAATTATCTATAATCGCCAAAATAGCATATCAGACTGGATTAAATCGACATTCTGAAATAATAGACATTATGCATTATTTAAATTAAAGTCATAAATAAGCAATTTAAAAAAATTTCCCCTATAGCAATTAAGGGCATATCACTGTCGCCTGATCATCACCATTATCGTTTCGAGAATAAATTCCAGTTTTAAAGAGACAAAAATCGGGCGAAAAGAAAAACAAATTTAATCGCAACTAATGTGGCGGAATACTCGGGCGCATCGCACTGGCCGCCCCATTAGAAAAATAATGCGAAAAGCAGCGACACGAACGTCTAATGCGGAAGAATTATTGCTCACCAAGGTGCAATTTAGGAATTTATTACCCCATTTGCATGCTAGAGAATTAAGTAAGCCATTATTGGCAATAGAAAATGAACGTCCGCTGATTTTATAGTCTTATTTTCTATCGGATTAATTCGAGTACGTCGATAATGTATTTTACTCGCAGTGAAAATAAATAATGTTAAACGCCTCCGGGCCACTTGATGTATTGATTCGAAGGCAGCGTTTTGCGATAAATCGTCATGAGTGAAAAAATTTTGTTATTGAAATATTTCGCGACTTCAGATATTATGCATACGTTTCGCAAAGAAGTGATGCTTAGAGGGAGCACTAAGGAACCCAATGCACATATGCTGATATTGCCTGTTGCCTAGGCAACGACAGGAGAGCAACGGCATCCCGTAGTCTATGTCAGTGGGTATATAGGTTATATCAAACGCTTAACTGCGCGTTTATGTGTATAACTTGGGAAGGGAAATAATAAGACCGAACAAAGCGAGTATCCACCCTAAGGGGTGTATATACGATGTAAAAAGTCCTCGTTATTACATACGGATGTGCAATCCGAGATAATTATAGACTCTTTTTAACGGAGACACATCTCAGTCCGCCCGATTATGACGTATTCTACGTTAACTTTACCGGAAATATTATTGGTTATTCTATTGTAAACGGCCGTTCACGGCAACCCAAAATCGAGCCCAATTTCTGCTCCTTTGAAAGCCAAAAACCGGGCACCGGATATTTAATTTTCCACGCTATCTATTTAACTGTCAAAATTTCTATTCTCTATTCAAAATTGGCTAATTTTCCACTATGCCGACACTCTAATAGATATTCGTCCCGAAATTAAATGGCTTTCTTTCATTTTGTGCGAACCGTAACACACTTCAAACGACATTTTTTTAATTAAAAGTAATGATTTGGCTTTTGTTTGCATATTTAAAACCCCTATATAGTGCACACAAAGCTCAATTAATTGAAACAAATATAGATTTGTAACGATAAAGAAACCATTGTTTTAACTACTAATGATGTGTTAATAAATTTGTATAGCTAGAAGATTTTTATTTATCGTGGAACTGTCTTAAATACAAACAGTAATACAGTAAGTTGCATGCAGGACAACACCGTTAACATTCCACCCCATGAAAAGATGCCAAATGATAAAATATTGAAGTAGACACATTTGCCATAACGTGTTTACATGTTGATGAATTTATAGCGTGCTATCAAAAATTCCTGTTTGAGAAAATTTTTACTTACACGTGTTGAATATTTTACCGGAAAGACCTATTTTTCATACATCTGGGTTTGCTTACTACACATCCACATACCACTAAATAGCAGCTGAAGTATATTGAAAGCACAGTAAAAATAAATAAACAGAAGTACAATATTCAAAAAATTATTTGTAAATATGTAGGGGGCGGTGGGCAAGGCGGACCCCCTGGGGCAAGGAGGCCCACCTCAAAAATTAACCAAATTTTTTTATAAGGAAAGAACTTTAAAATATTACAAATTAGGGGACGATTTTTATTATTTTTTGTGACTTTTAACCATCAAGGCGATTTATTTTTCACTAATTTTATATATATATATATATATATATATATATATATATATATATATATATATATATATATATATATATATATATATATATACATATATATATATATATATATATATATATATATATATATATATATATATATATATATATATATATATATATATATATATATATATATATATATATATACATATATATATATATATATATATATACATATATATATTTATATATATATATATATATATATATATATATATATATATATATATATATATATATATATATATATATAGTTACTAATCAGTAACGGTCTTTTTATTAAATACTTTTTAATAAATAATTATAATTATTATATATAACATTATAAATAGGAGATAGTGGGGCACGACGGCAACAAGCTTCGCCAAAATTTGGATAAATTTAGTAAAAGTTAGTGAAAAATAAATCGCCTTGATGGTTAAAAGTCACAAAAAATAATAAAAATCCTCCCCTAATTTGTAATATTTTAAAGTTCCTTCCTTATTATTTGCATTTCAAGCGTGTTTTTAAAATTTGCTCATTTCGACAATCGCTACTATCTGCGCTGACGTTATCAAATAGGATCATATTTAACATGTACATCGACCGGATTTAATTTGTGAATCCTACCGACTGCGCCACATAAATGACCAAAACTCGTTTACAAAACGAACCGGACAAGGGCTCCCGACGGGCGAGTGATAACAATTTTAAACGCAATTTTAAGACAAACCGGACCTCGCCTCAGCACCGATATCCCTTGGCGCCTATCCCTTTCCCCCGTCCGTGACATTCGTGACGTCGGCCCGACCGACCGGCGGGCTTTATTTAGTGGTTCCTGTTTCAAATTGGTGCCATATATCAAATTGTCTTCGTAAGCCGAGTGGACATCAATAATTCAGCATCGCACCGCCCCTGGATAATCCTATCTGCACAATAGGTATGCCGCGATTCGTACTGAAAATTTGCAACATTCCGTCATGGCTCCAAAAGCATGCGATCATCGCATTTCTTTATTTTTCTTTTTCAAAATCCAAAATAAAAATATTGCCCAGAACGAATCAGAATTCACAATCAAAAAAGCAAAACCAAAGGTAGGAACCAAAAAATAGAAGAAAGAAAACAATTGTTGCAAACACTCTGATTGGTTGCTTTCTAAAGAAATAATTGCTACTATCTAAGAAACCGCTTTCAATCAACGTTGAATTGTCTGTCTATTTTGAACTGAGGTGGCTTTTACCTTATGAAAATCCATTTATCAAAATAAATATGAACTAAAAGTTGAGATTTTCACAAAATTATATATTTTTACATGACGATTGTTTCGACAACACCGGGTCTTTATATAATAGTAGGTAGTTTGTAAATATTACATTTGATAAAGACACGGTGTTGTCGAAACAGTTGTCATGTAAAAATATATAATTTTGTGAAAATCTCAACTTTTATTTCATTTTTATTCTGTCTATTTTATTAGAAACGACTATGTGTAGGAATGTGCCTCTGAGAACTATTATCTTCGTAGTCGCCAAATATAATGAAAATTGTACCAAAAAACGCAAAACTCACTTAAAGGCGACAATTTAAAAAGACGCCCTGTATTTCCTGTACCACCAACATTCGGATAAGACACACTCACATCGAGTAGCATTATTTGCCGACTTAATAAAGTGTTATTTCCTATCCAACAAAGTCCCAGTGACTTTCGTTCTACCAAAATATGACAAAATTCAGCAGAAATTTGGTAAAAATTTGCAAATGCCTTCAGCACTTTGTTAAATTTAACATAACAAACGGCAATGCATGAAAATTATAGTTTCATACAACGTACAAAATTATACAGGTTTAAAATGAGTTCGGAATTCACTTATCCCATAAACAGATCGTCCCAATTTTGAATTTAGAGTTTCACTGTTCGTAATAGTAGTTATTACGAGGGTTAAACTGCAGAGCCAAAGTGTTCACCACACTTAGTTTTATACTCTGAATTCTTCTGGATTTTTTTCATTCTGTACACCTGTACCTGTATCTTAAGAAACCTCGGAAAATTCCGAAAAGGCCCTACAAGTTTTGCATGACTTCCTTTCATTAAATTGTAAATAAAGGTGCTATATGCTATTTCTACTTAGAGTAATATCCAGTTCCGTTCAATTTCGTTGTCGGTAATAGGAGTAGGTAAACATTGTGTAATAATAGTATTTTATGCAACAAGTGCGGTAAACGGCATTTCATAAAGAGCTTACAAAGCGTGTTGCATATTATAGTTTTTTTTACGACCGTCACGAAAAAATTTAAATTGACCAAATTAAAAATAACAGATTATAGAATTACTAGACTTCGTACCATTCAAACAAAATATTTACTAATTGGCAGTAAACCTACTCGTTTATCATTCTGATCGGCTCTGCTATTGTTGTCTCTGTTTAACTGTGTACGTTAAACAGAGAGAGATGTAATATTGAATATGTCATATAAACAACGAAATAAACACAATTTTAAAACGTTATGTTGTTTATTTAACTTGATTGAAAAGGCAGGTCCTAACCTTCAATTTTGTTTTGTTTGTACTGATGAGACATGGACATTTGAAAATCGTACAATTGGTATTGGCAAAATATTAATATAAAAACTGTAAAAATCCCAAACCCATGGGATATGAAACTGACGTGATAAAGTGACGCTTCCCGCTCGCTAGATCGATGTGTAATTAGGCATTTTACACACTGGAGTAGAAAAAAATATTTTTGATCTTTATTGTAAATCCAATAATAATAAACACAGCAGAATTGCTTACATTACATATAGCAAATTTGCGCAAATATCGTTTTATGAAATGCCCGTGGAAATTAGAGCAGAAAAACATAGCGTCCTCAGTGACTATGTAGTCCCTTTGCGTACCTGATAGTGTTGGATCACTCTAAGCCCTTCTGAAATAGACTATAGCAAGAACCTACTAGCCAAAGATTTCAGTTTTTCTAAAATATTTCCTAGTCCACCTCCGATAATTTAATTTTTAAATAATACCCAACTCCACTCATTTAATTGTATTGTATGTTTATTATAGTCTATTTCTCAAATAATCGTAATTATTTTACTACCACTGCTACTAAATAATCTTTTGTTTTATTTTTTTTTAACGTTTATTTTTTGATTATGTATTTACGGGAATTAGTATGAATAACGTTAAATTGTAGTCGTAATATTGTGGCTGATATTGATTAATAAATTTATTGGCTTAAAACCCATCCTATTGAAAAAGCGGCCACTATAGATACATATCTCCAATTGACGTATAACCAATTAGGATTTTCATTAAAAAAATAAAATAAAAATTATTGGACGTGGCCAATATTGAATTATTGGGCGGGTGGACCTGTCCAACGTTAAATCACATGTGTTTAGCCGAAGTATCGGCGGATGCTGCCCCGGAATCGAAGTCGTCCACAAGCGGACATCGAAATCGACCCATCCAGTTTACGCTTAAATCAACAGTGTCGATACCCCAATTCCGCAAGGAACTTGTCGACAATCGAACGTTGTTACCCCGTAATGGATTTTAGAACCCAATTTATCGCTGTCGAAAAAATCGTCAGTTTTTGCATTTTTTATTTGCCATTCCCGTTTACCTTGAGAAAGTTTTCTCATTCAGTTCTTGGAGCTTCCATCGAAATTGAATACAACTGAACACTATACTTGGCAAAAATTAAGTATACTTCTTTTTTACATTTTCTTACATTTTTTAAACTGTTTGAAAAACATCGGAAACTTATTTCCATTTTGTTGAATTTCATAAAATTGTCGCTACATATCCAATATTCTCGCTAACATTTTTCTTTTAGAAAGGTGTTGGTGAACGATTATTATAATCAAGAGTGGGTTCTTTTTGCAAAATTTCATTTTTGGTGTAATTCATGAAATGATATTGTCATTTTTATTATTATTATATTTCTACATCATTTGACTTTGAAAAATTCACTTCTTTTTTCGTGCGTTCAGTTTCATTCAGCTAAATACAATTTCTTCAAAAAATCCCTGAATCTTTGGTCGTATTCTTTCTTTTAAAAGAATTTACAAATCGAAGTCGTCAGCTTCAGATGAAATTGAATTGAATATTCTTCTGAGGAATACATTTTTAATATTGCTGAAAACTACGTTTTAATGTTTCACTTTTGCAAAGAAAATATTTATAACATAATATAACAGACTGTGGTTTGAAACCAGGTTTAAACTCATGTGTAAAACAGTAAAGACCAACTGGGTGGTAAATTTATATAGTCATTTCTTTTAAAATGATAGTTAAGTTCTGGAATGAATAATTTTTTTATAATCAAATATTGTATTTAAATATAAGTGTGAGTCTCCATTTTAAAATAAACTCAGTAAATCAAACAAATAATATAAAATTTTTCACACCGTGTCCCAATTTTGAAATATAACGTCATCGGCAATTTTTTTGAAATGTTAATTACACACGTGTTCGAAATTTCAAATGTTTATTCCTTGTCGTTTAAAACAGATTTAACAAAGATTATTTCGAACCATGACGAACAACTAATTCATCTTAATTTATTCAAATATTAGTTTAACCCATTCTTGATTATGTTGGTCTTAGCGAGCAAGCGGTATTACTTTTTAAATCCTGGCTGATCGTACGCAGAGAGTCTGCATTGAAAATAAAATTTCAACGGAGGTGACTGTTGTCAGTTGCGTTCCGCAGGGGTCAATACCGAGCCCGTTGTTGTACGCAATATATGCGTCAAATCTGGCTACGGCCCATGAAAACTGCCGAGCACAATACTATACAGACGATACAAAAGTATACTTTTCCTGTTATAGGCAAAGCGTTTGTGTGGGCTGTCAAGTCATGTGCCGAGATCTAAATAAATTACAATCTTTTTCACTGAAACATTCACTATTCTTAAATACTGAGAAATGTTGTATTATGCTTTTTGGCAGAAAAAATGATCTGGATGGTTTGGAGGCTCAAGTTACAATCAACATTGAGGACACTACCCTACCTATAAAAAATAACGTAAAAAACCTGGGAGTCTTCTTCGATTCTGACTTGAGAGCATATGCAAGGCTTAAACTGCTCTATAGTAGTCGTCACTATCTCCTAAGAAAAATAAAAATTACATTGTGCGAGTCTCTTGTGCTTTCTGTGTTCAATCACGGTGATATTTTATATGGAAAGTGTTTAACAGCTTTGCAAAAACAAAGATTTCAGAAAGTGCAGAATTCATGTTTGCGACTAAAATACGGTATTAGACGCCGAGAGAAAATATCGCATAAACTAGTAGATACTAAATGGTTGAACATGGAGAGCAGAAGAAAACTACATGAAGCCTGAAGCCTGTTTTTATCCCAAAGTTCTATACTACAAAAGTCCTCAATATCTGTACAGAAGGATTGTGTTCAGATCTCATCTTCATAATTTAAACATTAGATTTAGAGGTGCCATAACTCCTCCTCTACATAAAACAACACTATTTGAGCGTGGGTTTTCCTTTAATATAGCTAAATTGTATAATAGTTTTCCTAATAACTTCAAAGCCCTGGCTCCAAGTAGATTTAATTTTTTGCTTTCAGATATTTTTTTGAAAAGTAGAGTTTAAAAAAAAGCAACAAACCTGCGCAAAATAGGATACGTTAATAAGTGTGAGAAGTAAATTTTTTTTCTGTTATTGTGCTATCGCTGTCGCCATAAAAAAAGAATTATTGTTTCTCAATCCGTTGGGTTAAATAGATCAGGGTGGCTAACATACTGATGTTATCCATATCTGGATTTCGTCCATTTCTGTGTATGTATATATGCATATTCATTTTGTAAAAGAAAACGGTTATTTGTAGAAAGTTTAGATATACCGAAATAAAGGCATATTATTATTATTATTATTTATAAAAATAATTGAGGATTAAGGTTTACTGTTGTTTACCGTTCGTTGAAAACTGACACCACAGAAACCCACAAGACATTTTAATGATGATTGACTACGGGTATGCAAAATGAAGTTAGTCAATTATCGACCATTATCCAATTATCCAATTATCTAAATATATTGTTTTCAGTTGAGATTTTTCATAAGTTTGATAAAACAATTTTAAATAACAAGGAATAAGGTTTTGAAATTTAGCACGCACGTGTCTTTAACACTAGTTATAAGAAATTAGGATTGCTATTTAAAAAAATTGAACACGCTGAATGAAAGGTTCTTACATTAAAAAAACAAAATTTCCGAAGAGAAAACCTCCTTGAATTACTGAATCTATTCCAACTTAGAGACTTGCACTGCGTACTAGTCTTTCGCTCGTCTAAAATTTGTAAGTGCGAAAAATAGAACTTTATTTAAAACAAACCCAGTACTGCGAAGTTTTATTAATAAATGTGAGAAAACGAAAAATTAACAAAAAATTAAAGGGGCAGTTATTGGGTCAACGAGAGAAAATCAATTTACAGCCGCGATACAGAAAAAATGCGTAAGGGGAATATGCCCCGATAGGGAAGCCAAAAAGTGCGAAAATATTAAAATTAAATTATGAAACGTCCATTTGTATTCAAATAAACTCATATGACTTTCATTAACATTCTTCCAGCAATGAACACCCGTATGGCCGGCATTGTATTGGAGGTGTAATAAAGGACTTTGAAACGAGTTTTTTAATCCTTTCACTAATGCCAGAACCGAATCCGAGGGTGCAAATTGAATTTGCCGCGTTGGCGAGACATATTTGTCCATGACGCGTTCTGTAATAGCATTCCTCACTAATAATGAAATAGGCATTGTCCGTTAATGCACAAGGGATTCCTAATTGTTTGTATATTGTCAATTTGCATCTGATGAATTTTGCGAGTACCGCCAATCAGCAGATGGAACTGATCCCGTTAATTGCTCTGCTTTTTCCATTTCCAGGAAAATTGTGTTATGTCTTCGCCCGTCGATATCTTTATGCGATTATCCATTTGAAAAACTGAATGCCAATTTAATGGGATTATTAAAATTGGGATTTTAATTAATTTTTTTCTCTAACTTCATATTTAATAGACCTTATTTTAATTACACAAAGCAATTACAATTACCTACATTGTATTAATTAAATAGTATTTAAAGACTGCAGAAAAAATCTTCTCTGGAGTAAGGTCCTAAATCTGTTAATAACTTTTTTATGAGGACATTTAAAGATTTTTAAATTTGCGTTAAGGTTAAACGGTGAATTGGGTATTTTACACTTTTAAGTTTTGGTATTATATATCTGTGAAATATCTGCAGTTCGAAGTCCATTCGATTTTGGAAAACATTAAATACAAGAACAAAAATTGATAAAACTAAAAGAAACAATTTACAATCATTTTTAAATTCATAACTATGTGGAAAACGAAACTTTTTTGTTTTTAAATGCAACACGCTGTATATTATTTATATTCACTCACTCAATGTAGATTTGTTATGGTCTATACTTAGTGTTTTCGGATTTATGGCCATTTGTGTTTAACACTATATTTCTGAGGAAATTTCCGACAGCTGTAATTTTATTACGCCAACAACTTTATAAAGTAGTATAGTCATTTATCCTATACTTGTCTTTAAGTGAGTGTGTGAGTGAGTTAGAATGAAAAATATTAATTTTCGTGAAAAAATGAAATGGAACACGCTGTATATTATACTTCTATTTTATTTATTAAGAATTCCTAAACCTAATCTTAGTATTTTTTAAGATATACACATTTCTAAGAACAACACTCCGAAAAACTGTCAAATTTTGAGATAATAAAAAAGAAAAATAAAAATAAATAGGTAATCTTTTATTATTATGAAAAAAATGTTTCGTTTCTTTCCATTAATTATATTATTAAATTAATATTATTAAACTATAAATAATGTTTTCAGATCGCATTTTTTGGTGCAAATGTAAGTTGGACGTGCAAATCTAAGTTTGTCATGCATATGTAGGCTGGCCATACAAATGTAAGTTGCCCAATGGTTTAAACACCGTATTACACCGTGTATGGAGGTCGGTAGGAGACATTTCGAGCAATAAATAAAGTGAAACTCAATTAAACAGTTCTTTTTTATTTTGCAGTTTTGCTCTTAGTGTTTATTAACTGTTTCTTCTGGAACAATTTTAAATTGTTTCAATTACTCTCATCTATAACTTTTGTATTTAGGATTTTTCTCAAAAACAAATAATAAACTAGATATATTACTTTGACACACCCTGTATATAAAGCATATACAGGTCAAAGTTTCTTCAGCCTTGAACACATTTTCTTTTGAACCACGAAAATTTTCTGCAATTGACCACCAAAGTTCGCAAAGTAGATAATTTTTAAAATGTTCATATTCATATAATTTGCAATGACTCTAGTTCCATACCAAACTGAATTAAATTTATTTAGTAAATAATCAATATGTTTAGAATATAATGGTCTTTACAATATTCACATGTTCTTTACCTATCCTTATATCTACTGATATTTCAGCTTTTCCTAATTAGGATCTAAATATAATTAAATACGTTCTTTCTTGGTTAGTTTGCTTTTGGTAATGTTTTTTTTGCTCAGACAATAATTGTATTATTATTATTATATCGAATCAGTAGATTCAGAAATAAAATACTGACGTTTCTCGGATCTTTTTACATTCGCTATTTCTTATAGATTTTATGACAAAAACTTAAATATTTTATTACACCATCTAAGGGTGTTTATTTATAAATTTTTGAGGAATATAAGCGAAAGCAACTAAATAAATCAAGAAAAAAAACCGAAGAACATTTAATATATTAAATAAAATAAACACAAATCCCAAATTCAATCGATTTGCCAGTAATTCACAAGCTCAGACGAGACGAGACAAAGTGAATCGCAGCTAAATTTCGTACGCATACGTTTCCAGCAAATTAAAAATCTAACACCGCGGCTTCTTTCATTCCGCCCTTCCGCTTCGCAAATTAAATAAAGTGGATGGAAATTTGTCAGGGGAAAACAGATTGTTATTAATGGTCCTTTAAAATTCGACAAAAGGCCTCCGCGTTCTAGTTTTTTGCGACTCAATTTATATCTATAAAGCTTGTCAAATGAGATACGGTCTTTCTTCCCCGTGCTAGATCATCCGAAATTTGAATATAAAATAAAATCTGTCAAACTGTTTTCGGGCTGGCCCTTCAAAACTTTTTATTCGTATTAAGTTGAATGAAGAGGCTTGATGAAGTTGTATCATTAATCATGCCCGAAAAAGTAGGTGAAAAGGTCGTTCTCATGCGTTTAGCGACTCGGTCAATAAGACCCAAGTGCTTTTAAGCGAATACTCTCGCGCGGTAGAAAACATTGGATCTACTTTTTTGATAGGAACTCATATACATGCATAATTTCATTGTTCAATTATGTTCCAATGCGTTAAATTATAAAATAGCACAATGGAAGGGCTTTAAAAATTACAATTAAATAATGAAAAATGTACTAGTCTAATTGTTCTTCAATGTTTCAGCCCCTGTATCGTCCTTATATTTAACAATTGACACATTCTGATACTTATACCTTTCTTAAATTTCTGAAGCATGGTGCGAACAGGTGCACCACGTTCTCAAACATCTTTAGCCTTGTTAAAAATGTACTTTTTTTTCCTATGTCTAGTCCTGTCTAAGCTACGCTTTGGTTGGTTGGGGAGGCTCCCCCCGTGCGGAACAAATCTTTAGGATGCAGAAACGCATTTTACTGATTATATTGTTGTCACAACATCCTTTATTGACACTTCCTAGTATGTACATAATAAATTATATAAAAAGCAACTCTAATCTCTCTCAACACAGTTTAAGATACTGCTCAAATCAAATTATCACATCTGTTTTTCATGTATCCCCAATAATTCACCCACAAAAGCGAAAATTTCTAGGATCTAATAGAATTTTTTCTCCACAAACGACGTACCCTGTATATAATTCCAACAATGTTCCTGGTATCCGAATTTTTCCAATGAAGTAAATGGTTTTCAAAAAACTACTTGCATTCTGAAATCATTCAATACGTGGTAATATTAAATGACGTCATCGCGTCTAGATTGAGGGCGAGAAATAGTGATTTTCATTTGGATTAATTCAAATATCTCGAACAGCGTATGTGATAGACGAAAACCGTAAATACAAAAATTGTAGCCCTTGATGCGGCCTATAACACTGTTAGAACGGATAAGCTATTGTTTGTACGAATTTTGATTTACGGTTAATAATTTACTCTCTAAAAGAACAATTTTCAGGGTCTTTTAGACTTTTGTCTATAACGAAAATGGAAATGGAAATGCAAATGGAAAAAATGCGTAAAACAAAAGTTATAAATTCTTCCCATCGGATGAGTGGCTTTGGAGGAAAAGCTGTTTTCCTGGATGCCAAAATAATCAGAAAAAAAATCAAAAATTAAAAAAAAACTTCGCGTTATTTTATTGCTCGCAATTTAAAGAGTCTAAATGCGGGTCCAGACTTCAACTTCTCTCCCAAGTCTGAAGTCGGTAGCTGCAAATTTGTACTTATTATGTTTTTTAATATTGCACGGAATATCGCGAACACCCTGTACAATACTTAAAAACCGTAAATACAAAACTTTAAGCTATCTATATGGGCTATATCGTCATGCAAAAGAAACTGACATCTAAAATACAGATTTGAAATTATTGCCACTTTTCAATAATAGGGGGACCTATTTTTCAGTTTTTTTGAACTTGCGGCGCACCCTGTATACTCTCGAAAAATTGTCACGAATAAAAGTTTATAGAGCCGTATCTTCTTCTTCTTCTGGTTTAAGAATTTTTTTGGTCTCGTAAACAGTTTTTGAAAAATGATGTTTTTTGTAGATCCTTGCACACGCGTTTTTTTTTATTTATTTAGAATACTTCAGGACCCCCCAGCCCCACCCATTTTCAATAGGTTTCGTCACGAGACAAAGCTGCATATATGTGCCAAATATGAAGTCGATTGCTTCAAATTTCGAACACTCATTCATTCATAGCAAGGTCCAAAAAACAGAAAATTCGATTTCATCCATTTTCGAAAGCAAAACCAAATGCACTCTTAAAAACAAATTGCTAGGCCTCGCTCATTACAATATTAAGGATTTTCTATCTTGTGATACCTTTTAATACGTGTTCGTTGTTTGTTATTGCCTATATATTTGTTTTATCTAACATTATCAATTATTATTATTATACTAAGATAATTTTATATTTTTATATTTGTATTATACTCACAATATCCAACTCAAGTCTTAAGGAAATAAAGCAATCTTTCAGACTTTCAGAATCGGATTATTGCTGTTTTTCTGATATAAAAATTAGTATGAAGGAGTTATTTACGCCATTATTATCCCGTTGTTGAGTTATTTTTCTAAGCTGCTATATTTGGAACATAAAACGAAGAAGCCAACAATGATCAGTCAACACCATTCTTATTTCTACAAAATGATGAACCCACCAATACGAATGACAGAGAACAGCTGTTTCAAACAGCGTAATAGTGTTGAAATCCACCAGAAAAATAAGAATGTGCAAAAAGACTGCAAACAATGCATCCTCTCGCCTGCTATTTTTAGTTATTATGAATCTTGAATGAATTATTAACAAAAGTAATAAACATCAAATGATCCATATATTACCTTACAGTGCACCAAGCTTATTTGACAAATTTTTCAACTGGTCGCCGTTGTCACCATTTATGATAGTTGCTTCTTATCAACTAATTTATTGTAAGTTTAAAATTAGAAACTTTAATTAATGCGTGCGTAAATGTGAACTGCCCTTCTTATCGACCTATGATTTAAGGCAGGATATTTAAACATTGATTGAACATAGTTTTTGCCGAAGCAATCAATTGAAACAATACGGTCGTTCAATTTCCTAACTTGACATATGGGCGTATAAACCATTTCAACGTGTTGTTTCTCGACGTTCTCACGTGATTATAGTGTCCCAGCCATTGTTTTATTATTACTCCGTAACGGTCGGTAATTGCATATTATGCTACTGAAATGTCGATAAATCGATTAGCTACGATTTGATGTTATAGATCGCCACAATAGAAAAACAGAAAACATATTGATAAAAAGAAATATATTTTTTAAAATTTTTGGTTTATTACAACATAACCTTGTCAAAATATGAACTGGAAAATTCATAGTGAAAATTTCGTTGGCAGAATAAATGCAACTTTTTGTATACTTCATCATTTAAACAGTATTCTTACAAAAAGTCAGCATTCAAGTGTCGCACAGCCATAATAGTACAAAAAAGGTTACTCCGATGTTTTACTGATGGTTTGAAGTTGGAAGCTGGAAAGATATGAGTATTTTGAGGATTTTTGTTATGCCTACAGAAATAAAAGCTTTATTCAACTAAACCGAAATAAAAATATAAAAGTAACATAAGAATACCGAACAATATAGTTAATAATAATCCAGACCATCCTGGTTAAGAACTATTTAAACCTAACAACCTCTTCTACAACTCCTTCCCGACCCAAAAGCAGAAATCTTAGAAGAATACAAACTGGAATTAAATGTCCATAAGAGCAACCAAATGATTATTGGTAAACAAAGCCATGCCGTTCAGAACCTGCAAACAAATGGTATTTAGCAAGAAAGGATGGCCCAGCTATCCTATGTGGAAACTATCAAACTAAGATCGAGAGAGAATATAAATTTCTTAGACTTAAAAGAATGTTTTATAGTACTCCATAGGGGCATGATCTATGACTGAGACAGCACTGAAAATGTGTGAGGTATTTGAGATGAGGTGGAAGGTAAGATGGGACCTGAAGAAGATGTAATGCAAGGATGAGGAATCTAAAATGATTGCCAATGTCCCATAAAAGAGGGCATGCAAAAAAAAGATATTCTTTAAAAAATGTCTTTCTGCAAGACCAAAGTCTGCATAGTGTGGAAGCGTATTGATGTCCCCGATGTCTTTCTGCCCATTTCTAGATCACAGCATCGCGTTTTTTCAAATTGGTTCTATTTTTTTTCTGTATTTATTTGCTTTCATTTATTGCTTTTATACAGTACATTGCTTTTATTTGACATTTGGGACGCGCAGAAAAATGTACCAAAGAACATAGAAAAAATATTAATATATAAGTATGTAAGCGAGAGTCGTTGAATCTGTATAGAATATTCAGCATTCAGCGACTGCGGAACCAAAACTAACCAAAGTTGATTCACCTTTGTCGGTATCCACTGTACTAGTATAAAATCCAAATGGAATCAATTTTATTACTTTTCCCTTTTCGGGACCGACGCGCGTTAAAATTCTGGACATAACTGCACTATTCAAAGGCCGGATAAAATATTAGGCCAGGTGCAATGAGAACAATAGAGCCAGTAGAGGTAGTAATTTATTCGCAAACAATAGACATCTATCGTCATTTTCTGAAACAATAAATATTGGAATTTTTGAATGGAAACGGTAAAAATCGCATGATTAATGGCTGACCGAAGCCATTAAACGATATCTATCTATCTAAATTAGCGGTAAACAATACATCCCGCAGTATTTGAGTAAAACTATAAATCACTACTAATATCATTGTGATTCGAGGCATTTTTCGTTAGTTTTTGGTTTTCAAGTGCGTCATTTTTACTGTAAAAATTGAATATTATAAATGTCATGCAATCTTTTAATTCGAGTTGCTATGGAAACAAGTTCTCAGGGTTTTGGAAAATGCCTAAGATTATGTTCTTGTTAACGCCTTGATGAAGTTTTGTAAATCTGTAAATCTATCCTTTTGAACTTTATTGACCAGCATTCCAGACCTCCAGGCCTATATTGGTTATTTACCAAGATAATAATATAATGTGCTCAGAGAAATTCGTTGAGGTTTCTTTCGAATTTTCTGTTAATTTTTTGGCAGAAATCTACAACCTTCAACAAAAAATGGAATTAAAAGAAACCATTGCAATAAAAGAGAACTAACTTATAATGATATATTGTTAGATTATAACAAAGCTTTCGATACCCTCAGCCATGCTATGTTCTGTGCTAAGTTAAAATACTACGGGTTTAAATTTAAGACAATTCAATTGATTCATAATAAATCGATTTTTTCGAAAGTATACGCGCTTGGCAACAAAACTAATATCTCGGCATCGCTAGGTCCTAGGAGACCACCGTTGGTACAGAAATGATCAGCGTCGAAAAAAAAACTTTCTTTTTTTCTGTTCTCTGTTATCCGTTCTCCGTTTCTCTGTAGACCTAGCATTAATTTGCTATATCTCTTGAACGGTTTGATCTTGAATGGGTCTGATCAAACCAAGGCGTTCATCTTTTTTTTTTTCGATTTTCGTCTGTTTTTTGGACTCCGCTATGAAACACGATAAGTGTCCGAAATTTGAAGCCATCCACTTGAAATTTGACGCATATATAGAGTTTAGCTCCGTAACGAAGCCTATTGAAACTGGGGGGGGGGGGGTCGAGAAAGATTTTTTAAAAATTAAAAACCGCACTTGCAGGGTCTCGAGAAAAAAAATCATTTCTCCAAGACAGTATATACGATGGAAAAAATTCTTTAACCAAACGACGAGCAAGATCCGGATCAAAAACCTTTATTCTTGATGATTTTTTAAAAACGTACAGGGTGCATCGATAATTTGTAAAATACTGAAAATTAGTCTCCTTTTGTAATGATAATTGACCATAACAAGAAGGCTGTGATTCTGTTGCCAGTTTTTTTTTACATTGCTATATAACCCGTATGGACCGCTAAAACTTTTGTATTTAAAGTTTTCACATACTGTACAGGGTGATCTGGATATTATATTCAAAAACGTCCTAAGTGACCCAAATATGTAGCTATCGATTTTAAAGTTGACAAGAAAGTAACAGTCCATACTTACATCTAAATAGTAGAATTTAAGCATAATCCAGTTTCACCAAATATATTTTTTTTAATTTTGAAAAATTTTCTTTGAATATTTTGGCTTCCAGAAAAACATGATTTTCTCTAAAACTATTCAACCGATCAGAAAAATTTTAGAACCAGGAAATGTGGGAGATCGAAGGCTATGACTTTTATTTCAGACATTTTTTCGATTGTATACAGGGTTTTTCAATTATCGACAAAAATCTAAAAGACCATGAAAATCGTTCTTTTCGCAATTAAATTATTAGCCGTAAATCAAAATTCGTGAAAAATATGGCCAATTGGTTTAAACAGTGTAATAAGCCACATCGTGAGCTACAATTTTTGTATTTACGGTTTTCGTCTATCGCATACGCTGTTCCAGATATTTGAAAAAATATAAATGAAAATCACAATTATTTTATTATTACATCGTACTGCATGGTTTCAGAAAATAAGCATTTTCTTGAAAACCACTTACTCTATTGGAAAAAATCAAACACCGGGAAACGTGGGAGATCCAGGGCTATCACCCCTATTTCGAACATTGTTTGAATTATATACAGGGTGCGTCGATTTTTGCCAGAAAATCTAAAATTTCCTTAAAATTTCCGTTTTCGTGGGTAAATTATTGGCGATAAATGAACAACTGTTAAAGATGTCATAATTTGATTTGGACCGTATCGTAAACTGTGTCGAGAGAGAGTTTCAGGTTTCGTCTATCATACAGGGTGAGCGTGATATTAAAAAAAAAACATTACAAATACCTGTTATTTGTACAATTTACAACATTTATCAAAATTTGCCGTCACTTTGAAGTTCGACGAGACTTAAAAGATGTATACAGGGTGTATGCATACTAAAATTACATCGATTTTGCGAAAGTTCCATAGTGGTACGCATTAGCACTATAGAAAAACAATGCGTCCCTCTAGGGCAAGAAATCGCGAAGCGCCATCTTTTAAAATAAAAAGCTGCTTCGCGCTACGCGCTACGAACTTGCTCCGCCCACCGACGATTTTTCGAAAGCAATCTTGTTACATACTCGGTTAAGTTAACAGCTCGACCGACCTTCCGACAGCTTAAAATAAAGGCGGTTTTATTAATTCATTATTTATTTATATTAGCCAGCTCGGTGTAATCTTAAATATTGCAAAGGGCAAGGTACGGGGCTAAAAAAATGTAAATATCGATACTAGAAATAATTCTTAACAAAGGGTAGGAATAACCAACAGGAGTTCCGTTTTTAAGCGGGATATTAGACACATATTTACGAAAACATTAATTATAAAGTGAAAAATTAAAAAAATAATTTATAATACTAATAAACACGTAACAGATGTAATATGCTAATAAGGTAATACTACAATCTACTGTTATTTTAACCAGAGAATATGTAAAACTTCTATAGGAAAGTGAATAAAAAAAAGTCAGAATTATATATTATATACATATAAGAATTTCCTAGTTCTCAAATAAATGATTTTGTAAATGCATGTTTGATTGTTTCGTGAGAGATTGTGTATATCACAAATGTACGAACTCAAGGCAGTCGTCGTATCATGAGATCTTTTTCGACGATGAGTATTTTGCGACGTGGTTAAATTCCGTTTTATGAATACATTTCTGTCGAAATAATAGCTCGATCCCATCAGTCATACCTGGCCCGTATTGTCGTATTTCGTCACGGACATTAACTGCGACTTTGTGCAAAGCGTTGACGAGTAAGGATAAAAATGATGTCCATTACTTATTTTAAGTGTTGGGCTATTCGGTCGGTAGCCTCGGCCCAGCAAAATACCCAAGTCGACCGGTATTTGCACAATGGATGAAAAATTAACTGTTAACCCCCCGATGAAAAAGGGTCAAAATCAAATGTTTATTCTTCGGAGTTAATCTAATAACCAGTCAGGTTCGCGTAGGGACGGCACCATCAAAATATTAAAATTGTATAATAAATGGTCCGGGATGATGGTATGCGCAAAGTTTGTAATAAAAAAATATTTACTGATAAATGGACTTCTGGGGCTTGTGTCATTTATCCTTGCGATCGGTGTTGACGGTACGCAAAATCGGACGTTTAAAACGACTCGCATATATTTGCAAATGGATTGTCGAATACCGAGCAAAAATTAATATTAAATTTGATAATGTTTGTCATCGCATATCAATGAGGCAGGAAAAAAAATCAAAAAAGGAAGTAACTATTATAAAAAATTTCATATATACTTTGTTTAGTTTATTAAATAAGATATCCTTTTAGGGTAACTTTTATAATGTTCATATTAAGGCTTTTTTATAAGTCAACCAAATTCTAAGCGGAAATCTCAACGTCATTAAAATTTCGAAGATAGGGAAAAAGGGAAATAGGAGACGATATATCTTTATTTGAGATTATTAATCCTAAAATTTTAACAAACGAAAATGAAGTTACCTAGTATAACATTTTTTTTTAGAAAACATTAAATAAAATAGAGAACAATATATATATATATATATATATATATATATATATATATATATATATATATATATATATATATATATATATATATATATATATATATATATATATATATATATATATATATATATATATATTGTTACGTCGTTCGATAGAAATTATCTCAGGTAATACTAAAATCGATGTGTAGTGCAATTTAGAACTAAAATTCGTACAATTATTCTGAGTAGAACAGAAATAGACAATCCAAAGACGACGCAAAGATGACGCCAGACGAGAAACGCAATTTTAAAAAATATAGCTTCCATTTTTTTTATGCACAAAAAATATATAAATACAGTGTTTAATATACAAATTAAACATACCATCATTCAATATTGGTGCAGTGTTCAATTGAATATCGCAATGGCGTGAACAATATCAAAAAGTGTCGCCCTAATTTTCTATTTTTAGAGCTGTTTTATTTATCGACCTCCGTCAAGTCCGAATGGTCTATCACGTTTATAACCCTTTCAAACGCCGTTATATACGAAACGCGAACACACCAATAAATTGTGAAAAGAGCGTTAAATGGATCCCTTATCAATTTTTATAATTTCCAGGACGTGGGAGTCCGTTATAGTCCATTTGTGGACTGTGTAAACCTGACAAGATTTCCGGGGTTTTATGTACACTATTTTATGGCTTATTGTTTTTGATTCACACAAAACGTGTCCAGATACCCCTAACAGATACAAGATTTATATCGCTTTTGAAGCGCTATGTGTGTGCAGGGCAGATTGCATCTAAATGTCAATCAAATTTGTTGAGTTATTACTTAAATTAACTATTTTACGTACTTCCGCATTTCTCGTCGCGTGATATTACGGCCGATGTTTTTAATAACGCCAGGCAACGCAATCGCAACCGCTCTAAATATACAGGGTAATTTTTAGACACCATTTACAAAAAAATTGAAAATACGAAACTACAACTAATTTTAATATTTGTCAAATTTGAACGATAACACTGATAAGTATAATGGAATGACAGTGTCCACTAACTTTTAATTAAATGTGAAAACCTTGGGAGCATTTCCTACATGCTATAACATTTAATGGAAGAAAATTCATGAGCTATCTAATAATAATTATAATAATTATTTTGGAATAAGCTATATAAGACTTTTAATGAATGCAGAAATGCACTGGAAAAAAGTTAACATTATTTGATATCAAATAATTATCATTGACTAAGGATATATGGACGAAATTAATTCATATTAAAAAAAAATGAGGTACATATAACCTACTCTGAAAGGTCACATTAATTTGAAACCACAAACTCCAGCAGTTTCGATTTTAGAGTAATATGTGATATGTTTTAAGTAAAATTAACGCGTTAATCATTTAACAAGTACTTTTATAGAGTAATATGCAGAGATCTAGGCACAATTTTTGCCCCCTGATTTTGGCTAATGGCGCTAACGCTCCCATTACCATTTATAGAGATTCCTGTTTATACTTAGTTATTTTTTATCGGCAACGAGTTGAAGCCTTCCGGACTAATTATTTTCAAACAAAAAATGCAAAACGCTATTAGATATGACCTACAAAATGAAACCATAATTATGAGACTAAAAAATTTCAGTCCAACTAAAATTCCAAAATACCGTTAACTTGGTTTAGCCATTAACGCAATCGATCTATGATATTTTAATGCCAATTTAAGCCAATTAAATAAATTACCCACGTATTTGTAATTAGGATACTGAATGTAAAGCTTTCGAAAACATCCAAATTGACGAATATGAAAAGGTCAACTGCAGTGTGTTTTTTGCTTAGGAAAAATCTTGTATACTCACTTCCTTTTAAAAGCTGATTAAATCAATTGAGTCTATATTGGAAAAACCCGTAATCCCCTACCCACCCTCAATTATTTAAATTTCCCGGGCGAACCAAAATTGGACGTGGACCAAAAATTGGGTTTGTTATACAATGCCTGCGGGTGCTTTATAAGCGAACGCATTTATGCAGCAGAGTCGACCAACCTCGATGCATTCCGTAATTGGTGTACACTCTCTGCAATAACCGTCCCGCAAAATCCATGAAAATGTCATATGTGCATCACTCTATTGCCGGCAGACATATCGGCAAATGTATCAACACCAATTAAAGCTTTTTTTATTACGCTTTGTAAAGCAACACCCGCAGATTTACATTGCGTCGACGTATCAATTATTTATAGAGCTTTTCCGCTAACGGAAACTGTTTTTTCTTTTTTCGAAAAGTCTGTTGGAAACCAACAATAATGGAAACCAGCAAAATAGACGCAAATCTGAAAGAAAAAAAAAATATATTATTGTAAAAAAACAATTGAATAAGTTTTTAGGAAATTTTAAAAATTAAATAGTATCTCTATCCCTCCAAGACAAATGTTTACCTTAGATAAAGAATGTTCGCATTGCTCTGTAGCTGTCACTTTAATGGTAAAAGTTAAAGAGACTGTCAAAAACACAACACCCATCCATAGTTTCAAGAATTGGAGCCCAGATAATTTTGAATATTATATTTCGTTTTTTAATGCAACAGAGTATTAAAATGCAATGTATCATTAAACAGGGTAGACTTAAACTTAAACTTTTGATTTTGATTTTCAGTTTTTTCCTCAGACAAATTCATTTTCGGTGAAGTTTTCCACAATTTCCGTTACCCATAGGCGGAACGTATCATACTTTTTCATTTCAGACATTCTGCTGTCCATTATTATTATTTATTACGATTTCTTTTCTTTCTGTACTTTTCTTTAGGTTTTTTAATCACAATTTTTTATTTAATTAATCAACTACAAAAAATTAATGAGGACTTTTTTAAACAGTGCGTAAAGCACTGGTCCCAAGAATACAAATAATAAATTGATGAAAACAATAAATAGAAAAAAATGGTAAGTATACAACCCATTACTTAATCTTATTGCTAATATACCTTGTAGATTACCTATATTTAATTTACATTAAAGTTAATTTGTAGCTGTTTTAAGAACTTAATATATTTATTTATATTTCTTAAATTTTCTGAAAGCTTATTATAAGTACATGCTGCTTGGAATACTTTGTTGGAAAGTCTTTTATTAGTTCTGATATTATAATTGTAAATATCGTTATGAGATCTGGTGTCATACATGTGAACGTCTTATATAATTTTCATGTTAGACTTTTCTATTTTATTTATCACCTTATACATAAATTTACATTGTTCTAGCTTAAGCAATTTTTCTATTTTATGAATGTCAAATTCTCTATACAAATTTTCTGTATGCATGCGCCACATACACCCCATATTGGAATTAGGTATATCATATGTGATACAAAATAAGAATTGTAAATATCCATTTTACTTACTACCGTAACTCAGATAATTTCGGGTTTTATATATGACACTGACCATTGGGTAAATTTTATTTGATATAAAATTAATATGCTCAGCCTATTTTAAACTACCATCGATCAGTAGGCCTTAATATTTAATTCGTTTAACACGTTCTAAATTTATATTCTTAACACTTAATCTTGGCATCTGTATTACTTTGTTTTTTTGCTTTATCAACGTGTGTTTAGTTTTATCAATATTGATTTTTAATTTATTACCCAAAAGTATATTTTTTTAGATAAGAACGTATTATTTCTTTTAAATCGTTCTCGCTTTCGCCACTATAAAGTAGCACTGTATCCTCTGCATATGTGTAATACCGGTGCTGTAAGCCCTGCAAACTGCAAATTTAAGACATATAACCAGTACAACAATGGTTCCAGGACTGAACCCTGAAGAACGCCACATACCCTTGGTTGCATTTCACTTTTAACATTGTTTATTTGAGTTTTGGTGTCGCAGAGCTTTCAACACATAACAATTTTGTCATTTTTAGAAAGCGCATTTTTTTGAATCCGTTTCTCAGCAAAAAAATTATAGACACTCGATATTTTCAAGCAGGGACTGCAAGAACTACCGGAAAGTCAATATAACATAAATTTTAAACACTAAAAAACAGACACAGGCAAGACCACCAAGTTCTACTTCGTTGATTATTTATCAATATTACCAAAAAAAAAACACGAAAACTCCGTAGTACAAAATTAATTAATTATATTTGTTTTAAGCACAAAATTCACTTTAGAGTCGGTGATTGATTGCATGTGTGTATTTTAATCATAATATTTTCTGCAATTTTTCTGACATTTAGTGAAATATCACAAAAACCACATTTTTTTTCATACTTATGCAACTAGCATAATCGAACCAGCAAATGTCAAAGTTGTTGGTGTGCGTTTGTGACAAAATTTATCATATTTATTTCTTAGTGAATTAGCCTCAGTGAAATGTGGACGTAGTGTTGCTTTTTTGATTATTTAAGGCCGTGGGTTTACAAAATTGTTTCTACCAGTGTAGGATTCTGCTACCATTTTGCTGGAATATTTAACGACGACATAAATTTCAATAGATATGTCGAAAAGTCGTTTTTGTTTTGTGATCATCCTACACAGCGTTCAGTTATTTATCAAGCCAAAAGAAGTATTGTTGCGAACGTCATATAAAGTCTGCGAAATGGTGCTTATGTAGCTGAAAAATGTAATATTTAACGACGAGCGCATTTAGTGTGCAAATGAAATGGCCGTAATTTAATTTTAGGCCAATAGGAAGAGACATTTGATAGGTCTTAAATCTATTTTATGGCAGAGAGCGACTCGATTTAAAATCAATTCTAAAGTTGCAAAGCTTGACAAAACATAACCATAAAATTTCTATTTACTCTGTGAAAGAGATCTCACTGGCACGTAAAAGACGTAAACCATATACTATGCAGTATAAGCCTTTTTTCCGGTTAACGGTGCAGGATATTTCAGAAAAATCCACTTGTGGAAAACACAAGTTTTATCGAAATTTATTTCATCGTCGTATCAATAAAAGCGGAGAGAAGAGAATCAACTTCGGTCGTGGTATATCATAACCCATGATTGTATATAAACTGATACCTATATATAAAATCACCATATACGGCATCATAAATTACGGTTTTCGGACTTCCGTTTGGCCTGAGAGCAATAAGTTTCCGAAAAACAAGGGGTCGAATGATATCGGTATCTGTACAGGGGGGACTCAGAAATTTTTCCAAGACGTCTCAATAAAATACATTACGGACGATTTTTATTTTTCGATTATATCTTATTTGATTTACAACCGCCCTACTTATGTATGATATCGCGAGTGCAGATATTAAGCGAAAAGCTGTAAAATTTCGAACGCGAATCAGAATGCATGCGTTCTAATTCTTATTTTCGCTATTTGTATCACTCGGTCGGAATCCTTCAACGTTCAACGGAATTTACTGCCTCTTCATCCCTACATATTTTTAACAAACACGACGCTTTTTATTGGTCATAAATTTTATTACGTGCATAATTTACCTCTAGAGCTATTCTGGTAATGGGTCTCCGTAATCCGGCCCGAAATGTAATAATTCCAATTCTCCAACTTTTATTATTACAATTTTACTGCAAAAAAGTACACCAAAATTTATCATTTCAGATGATAATGTTCAAACGTTGAATTTAATTTTGGTCGATAATATATGCTTACAATATAGTTTGCCCGACCAATATTATTTAGAATAGTAAAGAAGTTCCGAACTTGAAATTCATATTCACATTAATATTAGAAACGAAGCAACAAAAAAAAATGTAAATCTAAAAATCTCCCGAGAAAGCGCTGTTGTACCCGCAGCTCCTTCCTTATACTATGTTTTATTGCTTACATTTTTATTAAAAAAAAAACAATTATTTCAAAGAAACTATAGTGGAAAAGGGAATATATACATTTATACTAAAAACGACACAACAGACGAAATTATAACGAAAATTTAAAAATCTGCCAAGAAGGCGCTGTCATACTTACAACGCCTAATTTGCACTATCTCTCATTGCTTATATTTTTGTAAAAAAAATCAATTATTTCAAAGAAACTATATTGAACCAGGAAATATGTATATTTATACTAGAAACGACGCAACTGAGAGAAAGGGCGCCGTTGAACTTGTAACGCCTTCTTTCAAAGGGTTACATTTTTATTTAAAAAAGAATCAATTATTTGAAATAAACTATATTGTACAAGGAAATATGCACATTCATACTAGAAACGACGCAACTGGGAGAAAATCTGTCGAGAAGGCGCTGTTTTACTTGCGCTTCTTCTCTATACCATTTTTCATTGCGTACATTTTTATAAGAAAAAAATACTTTTTTTACATTTTGTTTACAAAACTTCTGGATTCCTCCTGCGTCGGTTTTTGCTGAGTCGAACTTGCTGACGTTTCGCCAATCATTCTGTCGGCTTCTTCAGAGCTTGACTGAACTATATTATACCAGAAAATATGCACATTCATACTAGAAACGACGCAACTGGGAAAAAAATAATAACGAAAATTTAAAAATCTATCGAGAGGGCGCTGTTTTACTTGCAGCACCTTCTTTGTACTATCTTTCATTGCTTACATTTGTATTAAAAAAAAAACAATTATTTCAAAGAAACTAAAGAAGTTTTCGTAAAGCACTGTTCCTGAGTCATCTAGGTTACTCTTATTTTGTACATGGACCCTGCTTGGATGTTTTGATTTAACATAAATTAGAAATAGTAAACAATTCAGATCACGTGGGCCGTAAAGTTCACAATTTAGAATAGAATTACCTTTTGCTTGTTTTCTTCATAACTTAGGTACTGAAAACTGCATGTCCCTCATATTTGTTAGAAACAAATGACTTGTAGGAACAGCTTTGAATTCAAGCCGGTTAGTTTTATGTACTTATTTAGTTTATTCCGCAGTGTTGGATTTTTCTATACAGCATTTTTTTTTATTTTGCACAATTGAAAAAATTGTTACTATTAATATTATCATTTATGTAGAAATAACACCTAATCGTTTTCGATTATATAAAACCAAAACAGTTCAACTCTGTAAAGCAATACATCGGATTAAACCATCAAAAACGCTTTGCATAAAATAGGAAAGCCTGATTTATGTCGATCCCTTCATTTTACAGAAAATATGTTAATAATTACCGTACGTGGAAACAGAAATCCTTGAAACTGTCCCTAAAAAGGGTTACACACTCAAAACTGAAAAGTACGCTGTTAAGCTCATCAAAGGGTTAAATGATCCTTCAACAATACGGACGTTCATATCGATGAGAGTCCAGCGCTTGTGGACATCATATTTTACGCTTTACTTAACTTCAATCTGCTTCCTACTTTAGTTCCGAGCCTGGAATAATGGCATTCATTATACCATAACTCCAACTACTCTTTCAACCGGAATTCTCGTTTTTTTTTTCGCTTTAAATGCGAAGACGTAATTATCGCGTAATAGTACTAGACAAATTGATTAGAGGTAAATCTAAATTAATTTTTTTTCTACACAATACAAACAAACTAGCATCTGTTATTATAAGTATATGAATAAAGCATTGCGAAACTATTGTTGTTCGAGTGCGTGACACTAATAATTATTATTGTAAGATATAAAGTTGTTAATTAGATCACTTGTTTGCCGAACAAAAGACACTGGCGTAACCCGCTGCCGGTAATTAACATAAAGTACAAGTACGTTCCCCCTCCTCTTTGCCTATAGATTAATTGTTAGTTTATTATAGTGGACCCATGTGTTTATGTAAACTTTTGATTTGTATTGTAACGGGCATAGCGATTGTTAGCTATTAACTGAGTCACTCATTAGAGGTATTATGTTTGAGTAGTATAAGGCATATTCGCTCACCCCCTTCAGCGATACCCTACTACAAAGTGGGTGGGTTATAGAGGTTCGCCCTGTGCGGCGGGGAACGAGAAACGGTCAACGTTTTAATTGCGAACCAGCAGTACATTGAATGCATGCATCCCTCATGCCTGCGCCTGTAAAATCCTCCTATAACCCCCATGCTCGCACATTGCCGAGTACTCACACCAAAACGGCATTTCCAATATGTGCGGTGGTATAAACTGGGGTCAATTTATTCCCATGACAGATGCCAATATTGCAAATACACGCGTATTAATAAATGTCGCGTAAGTGATTACGCAAGGCAAATTATTTATTTACCTTGTACAAATTAGTAATAATATTTTTATTTCTTGAGCACTACACATTTGTACAAACAAAAAGTACAAACCCAAATGTTTACAGAAGGTTATTTATAATCAAAAAGTCCATATAACAATTTTTGAGTAATTTTACACCACTTACACCACGTTATCGAAATTTAAATCCCTGGTTTTTTAAATAGAATATCCTGCATTTCATTTTACGTATGTGTTGCAATAAAACTCTGATGTTAGATAATATAGGGTCTACATTAGGCAGTTTATAAATTATAAATTAATTATAACTTAATGGTAACATTTAGCGTTTTCTTGGAATTAAAAAATTCCATTTTTTTCGGCGATTTAAGAAATTACACTGTTGATATTTGGTGAAATAAGAACTAATGTCCTATCTGTACTTGGGCGAAAAATATTGTGTTTATTATAATAGTTCAAACTCGCCGATTTTCAAACAAGAAAATCTCAAATTTTTAAATAGCACACCACATCAAAGATTAAAAAAAAATACCACCTACCACTACTAGATATGTTTAATTTTGTTTTGTTTTGTTATTAATATAGGTCCGGAATAAACAATGTGGAAAAATGTAAATTTCTCAAACTATTGGAGAGTAAAAATGTCACACAATAATAATAGAGAAGCTAAACTTATATGAGATCTTTTATTTTGAATGGAGTATTATAATAAACACTCATTATAATGGCGAATATATCGCGACCAAGCGACACTAATTATCAACTAGGTCATCAACTAGTACCGTTAGATTCGAATAATTCAAAAACTTATTTATACCCTATCATCCATCTAAAAAAAAATTATTGAATCAATAAATAAAACGAAACACAGAGTATTCCATTTTACAAAATGCAACCTTTTCACAGCCGTGATGTGCCCTTTATAAACCGAACTATTTTCAGAATGAGCACTTTTTATACGTCTACCTTATGGTACATATTATTTCCATATTAATAAAATCAGACCGACGAAAACTTACTTTGCCTTATAATCAGCGGCCTAATAATAAGGCAAGAATTCTTATCATTTAAAATAATTCGAAAGGAAAAGCTGCTACATACGTTTAACTAAAAATCCTTTAAAATGGCTATATTTGCTTTAAAAATTAATCGAAGACTGGGTATGAGAAATGAGAGGAAATATAGGGATCAGCAAGGCCCTCCATTATCACCTCATATGTTTTGACCACCGTAAGTTATGAGATGTTAGGATATGATTGGTAGAACATTAATTTTCCTAATTGTAAGTTATAAAGAAAAAAGCTGTTTCTAGTGAAAAAGTCCATAACATATTACTACCCTTACAATTTTCTCGTAGCAACTCTACAGAAATTTACACATACGAGGCCCTCGCCAAAATTTCCCGGCCTGACATAGATGCAGCTCCAGTATCATGATAAAACTTTGTCTTCTTTTAAATATACATCTTAGTAAATCTTGAATCAAATAGTTTTTTATTGACAGCATTTTAAACAAGACGTGTCCGAAAAAATGTTGCAAATAACGCGAATTGAGTATAGAGCAGTCATAAAGTTTTTGACAAAAAAGGGGTTAGCACCTAAAATTATTAAAGAAAGGCTGGATGGTGTGTCAAAGGCCAAAGGTCTCCTTCGTATTCGGTAGTGAAGAAATGGGCAAAACCTTTTCGAATAGGGCAGGAGTTCCTTGAAGATGACTCAAGAACTGGTCGACCAGTGGAGGTCATAACGGAAGATATTGTTGCGATTGTGCAAGAGGCGACGTTTAAAGCTCAAGGAAATCTCAGAAATTACTAAGCTTTCTGATACAAGTGTTCATCGAATCCTGCATGATCATTTAGGTATGCATAAGGTTAGTGCCAGATAGGTTCCTAAAAACCTTTCGGTTATCCAAAAACAACGTTGAAACTCTATGGGACGGAACCGAAGCCTGCGATAGAAACTATTGTAATGGGAGATGAAGCTATGGTTCTCTATTATGATCCTCTAACGAAAAAAGAATCAATGGAGTGGCGTCGTAAGGGTGAAGCACCCCCAAGAAAATTCAGAGTCTGCCAGTCAACAAAAAAGGTGATGGCCGGTTATCCAAAAACAACGTTGGAACTTTTGGGATTGTGAAGGAATTCTTTTGATAGGTTTTAAAGAAACTAATACCACTGTAAATATTAAATATTACGCAACAAAGGCGTGCATCTTTTGCACGATAATGCACCTGTCCATACTGCTGGAGATACACAAGCTGCCATTTTAGAGTGTGGGTTCCAACAGATACATCATCCTCACTATAGTCCAGATATCGCCCCCAGCGACTATTATTTGGTTGGATATTTGAAAAAGGACTTCATGGACGGCGGTTTAACGACGAAGTTGAGTTAAAAGAGGCTGTTTCAGCTCATTTTGCGACAAACCAAAAGAATATTTTTTAAAAGGGATTGAGTTGTTAATAAAGAGATGTAATAAGTGTATTCAAGTTACGGGGGATTATATTCAAAAATAATACAAAATTGTAACTCTACTTTGTTTCTTTCATATTCAGGCCGGGAAATTTTGGCGCTACCCTCGTACCTATGATTATTATGTTATGTTACAAGATAAAAATTCTTATCATATGAAACAACTAACAATATGAAGGGAAAAGCTGCTACATACTTGTCACTAAAAATCCTGCAAAATAGAATATTTGTGTGTTATAAAATAAAAACAAAAGTTACTCAATGACTAGGTTTGAGGAATATTATATTATAAGGATCAGAAGGATTTCCTCTAGTACATCTTTGTGTTTTGACCACCATAACCTATGAGAGATCCTGTTAGGATGTGATCGGGTGGATATATTCAGCAAGATTATTTCTATTTTTGTTATCAATTTTCACGTAATCTATTTGCACTCACAAAGCAAACTTACATAAATTTAAATACCAAATTTTTTATCATACAAAACAACTATAAATTTGTTGCAATGTTTGCAATTTAAAAACTGTACTGAAATTTTGAAAAATATTTTTTTTTCTAGCCGAGTATGCAAGGATGTTTATAACGACACCCGATGGAAGAGCAAGAATTGCCAGCAGGAATTCCACAAATGTCGCTCTTTGATGTCTGAAAACGTCTATACATATCGCATATCCGACATTGTAATAGGAATCGAATTATTCTGGTCAGATAGCCTATTGGCCAGGTGTATAAGTCAGTGAAATGACAAAGGCACGGAATGTGTCATCGATGACGATTGTTAGGTAACTCTATCTTAATCAGCGGTTAAATTACCAAAATATGATACATATTGGGTGTCCGGTAGGTTGCAATTAGAAACGGTTTGATGTATGTATCGTCACAGCTCAGACGTGGCTGTTCCGCGGGGAATGTGATTTACAATTATGCCATTGATTAGCGAACGTCACGTAAACTGAGATGCAACGCGTTACTGCACTAGTATAACCGTCTGCTGACGGACTCTCTCGTGTCTGTCAACATCAACGTTATTAGCACTGTTAATCGTATTTGGTCTCACCTACATGATGCATTATACATGCGGGTGCCGCTCAAGTCGCACTTGCTAATTCGTTTACGCTTTTTGCGTCTAATTGCTCGATAACGACACTATCAAGTATTTCTTTTATGATGCATAAATTTTCTCTTTCTGGAGTAATATAAACAATCCGATGATGTTTTACGATAGTGGGAAGTCAAAAGTAAAAAAGCTTTAAAATGGTAAATCCAATCAAAATCGATTGAACTGTTCGGGAGAATCGAAAGAGGTTGGAACTTCTATCGGGATCATCTTTTTGTGTTTGAAAAAACTAGTCGAAATTGTAAATTGAATCTCAACCATGAACCATGATAAATATTGAAAAATAGAACAAATGAGCCTTCAGTAGAGCGTAAATTATTATATTTAAAACAATCTGCACTACTTAAAAAAAAAGATTAATATTATAAATCCTAATCGATTCAGTGTAGGCCAAGCAACAATTATCTTAAATCACTTTCAAAGTAAGCTGCAATTCCAAATATTAATATGGAGATTATTGGAAAAATGATATCAAAAACATAATTTTTTCATCAAATACCACCTGAAACCGAATAAATCATTAAACTCGTGAATGAAGAAATTTTGCAGCTATTGCAGCAGAAAGTCACGAAGAAAATGGAATTTGAGTTATTTTTTATTTTTAATTTATTATTCAAAAAAGTGGTGAGAAAAAATATTTGCCCGTGAAGGGCTTACTCAAAAAAATGG
Organism: Cylas formicarius; assembly: GCF_029955315.1. NCBI lineage: Eukaryota > Metazoa > Arthropoda > Insecta > Coleoptera > Brentidae > Cylas > Cylas formicarius. Next base: position 12,704,796 of record NW_026844225.1, read on the forward strand.
ATACATTTTTGAACTTTTGATTTCAAAAAGTGCACCATTTCCCTATATCTTTTCCTTGTTTCTCAAAACATCACTACTTTATTTTTCTGAATAAAATTGGTTAATTAGTTATACTTTACTTTGTTTCAAATGCAGCCCAAAAAACGCTTTAAACAATTATCCAAACAAGAAAAGGAACAGAACAGGAAATCAAAGTATGTACAGCGATTTTGATGTTTGAAACCTGTTGGCTTATTTGTATATTTTTGGAGGACCTTTTTCGAAAAAACGCCATATTTTTGCTCTGTCGCGCGAAATTGCAGTCAAGATTGTTATTTTTGTTCGTGTAATGTTCAAGAATTCAAGAGAAAAAATAAGAAATAAATTGTGTATCCCAATCTAGACTCTGCCATTAGACCAATTCCTCATGGACCAGATGTACCGATATCTACCATACCTACCCAAATGAACTACGCATTACGCAAAGACAAGGATTCATTTAAAAAAGTAATTGATAAGTTTCATAGGAACTCTGAGGACGAAAACCGCGAAAGTATTGTTCAAAACATGTTACAACACTTTCATCGTCTAGGTTATAACATGGATATTGATGGAGCATAAAGATAATGGCGGACTACTGCTGGATGTTAAAACGGAATATGTCCTTAAAAGCGCACAGCCGAATGTTCAGACAACTCAGCTTTGTGGCAAAAAGACCAGGATTTCATTAAAAAATGTCTGAGGAAAGTTTTTTTTCTTTTTTTTAAATTAGGATTCCACTTTTTTACTGAATACAAAAATAAATTATTTTAGAAATATCGGTTTTTTTCTTTAATATTTACAAAAAAAAAACTTACGCGATAAAAATAAATGTGTCGAATTTCTAAAAAAAATACATAAAAACAGTTTTCAAAATAAAAACATTTGCCAAAAAGTTTAATTTTATAAACTTGTGTTATTATGGGTATGCTACTAAAGAAGCCCTAATCTTACCACGACCAAATGAATAATTATCTATGGAATCTTAGAAACCATCAATGTGGAATTAAATTTTTTTGCATTTGCATTGGGGATATGCAATTTTATTGGAGAAAAGTTGGTGTATAAATATAATGTATGAAACCGATCTTCTGGAGCTTCGTTTTATTAATTGAAGACGCCTAATTGTTTCCTCACAGTAAAAGTAATTTAGGTTTGGGTAGGATTTGAATACAGAATGATGTGAATTTAATTTTGTCAAATAACATTAAAACTTAATTTAACTATTTTTGATGGCTTACAATGGCTTGATGGTAGTTTCAATATTTAATTTTTTAATAATTGAATCACTAATTTAATAAATCTCTTCTGAAGAAGTTCGAAGCAGTAGTAGAAGATATTTGAGTTTGTTGTTTAATGACCAGCAAAGCCTTTCCAGAAATGCTGTGAGTGAATAAAACTTGAAGTTTTCTGTCACCTCCTGGCGGAAGCAATAATTTAATTAAGTTAGTTAAATTAAAAAAATTAAAAAAGAAAATTTTGAATTATAGGACTCATTATAATAATGATTTATGGTCGTTCTTAAAAATTGAAAATGACAGAATATCTTAGTACGAGTTCAGGAAAGTTCTTGAATTATCTGCATAAAATGTAGTTTTGCTATTCACTTTTTAACAAACTGTAAGCAAAGGAAGCTTATTCATTCAATCCAAGGTTAAAAAGAAATTGCACTATTTTAATTTTATAATCAAAATAATCATGAATCTGCTCCAAAGCAGCTGGCAATCTTACTTATTCTTAGTTTGACGGCACGACTACATTATCGATAACGAAAAAAATTCAAAATCTTTTCCCCCAACAGTCCTCTGCGAAATTTATAGATCTAATACTGGAAGCTTTATTGTGATCCGGTCATTGAAATCGCATAGTTTCGGGACCTTTTCTTCGAGATCGAGAATCGGGCATAGAATTTTATTTAGTAATCTAAGAGGTGATATAGATAGGGAAAGAATTCCTATATGTCGGTAGTGTCGATGTTGTCATTTGGGAATGTTTCATCAGGATTAGATACAGATGTCAGGGTAGCTACGGTAACAGACGGTTTATGGTTGTCAATAACCATCAAATAACCAATGCTATCAACGCAGATAGCGCAGTCGACTACGTCGAATGCGATGCCGCGTGTTACTGTATCATTCTCATTATGAGCTTCATTATCACGGGACCCGCAAATTATTGTATAGGTTTCGCAATCAAGGCCATAGCGGCCTTTCAAACATTTTTGAGAAAATTAATTGACGATTTTTTGTTCTCTATAGGGATTTGTTAAAAACAAAAATCCATAAGCAAATTTCACGGATAGAGAACATTTTATTAATAATAATAGTTATTTTAAAGTTATTACGAACTATCGCAAAATTTATTATTATGGGTACAAATGTTAGAAATCCCGAATAATTTAAGAATGCAAATATTTTTTTCAATAACGCAGGCGATTCAAAAAGGAAAAGCAATAAATTTTTAGTTGTGATACATAGTAATCAGTTTTTTGCTTACGGTTTTTCGAATTGAATACCTTAAGCTGTTGGAGTCTTAAACAACAATATTATTGCATTTCTCTTCGTAAAATAAAGTGAATTTGTTATTTTCATAAAATTTCGTAACATTTCGAAAATGTTTGCCGTTCTTACACAGGGTAAAGTCTGTCCATAGATATAAGAAAGTGACTAACTGATACGAATTAAGGAAAGATCCGGGCAAGCTGTAAGAATGAAATATGTCCGAACAGGTCCGTACTTTGCTTAGAATTTAATTATTTGGGGTTTTGTTAGGAAAGAAACTAAACAATATTTATTTATTTATGTATGTATTTATGTTTAAATCTAAAATAAAATTACAAATTATTTTTATTACCTACTTAAATTACTTAAAATTATTCACAGAATATATCAGTATCACTATTGCTATCATCGCCTGTTCTAATTATTATTTGCGATATGGATATACGATTGTTCTGCTTTGTCTATATGTTTAACAGAATTTGTCCAACTTTGTGGAGGGATGTTGAAAAAGTCGGTTTCTATAAGTTTTAGGACATTGGAGTTAATATGGTGAAAAACATTGTTACGACGAATGGCAGATTTCAGTTGGTGCCAAACATGTTCAATAGGATTGAATATACAGTGGTAAGGTAGGAAGCCTTAAAACTGTATGCCCTAGATTTTTTGCAAAATTATCACAGACGTATTCCTTTTGTAGGTTCAAGCTTTGTAGAACCTCATTTAATTGCTTTTTGGTATAATCTTCGTGAAAATAAATGTCTTTATTATACATATACTTTTGGATTGCTGCTTTTGTGTCACATGAGGAAGGGGTTTTAGTGAACTGTCTACTAGGATAACTTGCATTGTCCATTACAATTACGCTATTAGGAGAAATGTCTGGAACTAGTTTGTTTTTAAACCAACTTTCAAACAAGGTGGTGGCTTCATGGTAATCCAGAGAAGAATCTTTAATATTTTTCGCAGACAGAGAAAGTCCATTTGGAATGCAACCATCTTTAGAGCGAGCATGCAAAATAGTTATACTTTTACCTCTTTTTGATGGCGGGTTTGTTTTACACTCATCAGTTGAGTCAACTCAACCCTTTTCCGGGGTATCATAAGTGTCGAACCAGGTTTCATCTAAGTAAATAATTGGGCTTTGTTGTTCTCTGTAAATCCTAATTTTTTCTAGATATTCCACTCGCCATTTCCGAATTCTAAAAGATTCCATTAAAACTTGCCTTTCGTTAATTTTTTTTAAATCAATACGCTTCCATAAGGTAGTTCTGCCACATTTAACACCGGTTTCATCTTTTTCGAGTCTCCTAATTAAGATATCTAATGTAGGCACACTTTGTTCCTCGTAAAACTGGTAAATTTTACGCCGTATTATATCTTAATCACTTTCATCTACACGGTTCTTTTCTTCCTCGCTGAAATGGGATTGATGCTTGCTTGCTTGCCTGCTGGCACCACGTTCAATGAGCGTCAAATAAACATTGTTTATAACTTCCTTAGTCTCAATAGAATAATGTTTTCTACATTTGGGCTGGAGCATCTCCAGAGATACACTAGACTCGCACCTATTTTGCATAATTCGCACACGATTCAACACACGCTGTTACACACGAAATAAGAATGATTACTAATAAACTTAAACTAAGTAGTATGCCAAACGGAGCACAATTTTACCTGAATTTAAATTCCGAAACTTTAGTTAATAATCTTGTTGCATTGTATGTTAATGACCAACCTTGGATAATCCCATTCAAAAGCAATTGGTCACTTTCTTATATCTATGAACAGACCATACAGCTGTACCGTTTAGTGCTAAATTTTTTTGAAGATATTTATCCCTCTATCAAATTTCTCGTAATTATCGATATTTAACTACAACTTAAACTAAAATAAGCTCAATGGTGGATGCATCATAAATTGCCAAAAGATGTTATGAAATTCAATTAACTCACCAGTGCCACTGCAATTTATTAAGATAGTTTGTAGCTCTCAAAAACATATACATAAGAATCAATCATTGTTTTAGAAGTGTAAACATCCTTCATCTTTAACAATTTTTCTGGATTTTTCTAGTACTGTCACATTTAACACCGGTTTCATCTTTTTCAAGCCTCCTAATTAAGATATCTAATGTAGACACACTTTGTTCCTCGTATAACTGGTAAATTTTACGCCGTATTATATCTTGATCACTTTCATCTACACTCGAGAAAATGTCAGCATCGCTTCTTTTTTTCCTCGCTGGGATTTTCGTTTCTTCTAAAGATGCTTGTTTGCTGGCACCACGTTCAATGAGAATCAAATAAACATTTTTTATAACTTCCTTAGTATCAATTGTGTTTTCTGCATTTTGGCGGGAGCATCTCCTGAGATACGCTAGACTCGCACAGATTTTGCATAATTCGCTCACGATTCAACACACGCTGTATTACACACGAAATAAGAATGATTACTAATAAACTTAAACTAAGTAGTATAACAAACCAAAGAATATTAAACACAGGTAGGTATAAAATTATTTTCTATTACGGACCAAAATTTTACCTGAATTTAAATTCCCAAACTTTAGGTAATAATCTTGTTGCATTATATGTTGTTAATGACCACTTTCTTATATCTATGAACAGACCATACCAACAAATCTATACGACTCGGGCACTTCTTTCAGACTATAGTCAACTATGATTGCCATATAAAATGAAAAAGTTGTATTGATTTATGAGAAAGCGGAGAACTGTAGAAAAAATCTGAGTAGGCCACTGCATTTGACTTAACAAAATCCCCTCACAATGTTTTTATCTGAATCCAAAATTTTCATAAATAAAAAAGTGATCGCAATTAATTGTTTCTCAAAAATCGACCCCTTGGTATGTTATTCGATTTTGCTTAAAGTAGGTTTCTCCTGTTAAAACACTCCAATAACGACCGCTCTGTACAGTCTGTGTTCCGAAACGCTTCATATTCCGTTACTTTAAGCCCCACCCCAAAAACCGCGACGGTGAAACCGAAAGGTTCCTCGTGATTTTTGTCCATACAAAACCGCCCTCCGGCAATTTTAAATATTAAAGGCGTCTGTCAGTTAAAGATGTATCAAACCGACCGGAGGCGAAGTTTATGGCCTTTAAACGCAGCGTTATGGACGCATAAATATTAAGTAGGCTGCGAGATGGCATCGGCGCTTTTAACCCCTTCGCTTTCGCATACATCTAAGAGGGTAGGAAAGACGTCGAATTGTGGTAAATGATAACAATTAGAACCTTTATCCCGCAGGACTCGACGCGGGATTAAGACGTCGGCTTTGTCATCAAGGTAATGGATGCTGAGGGCCATTCCGGATTGTCTCATTTACGTATTCACGAATCAAAGTTGGAATAGATTATTATGCGACCGATTGTTTAGAAACGGAAGAGGAATTTCGTGTAAGAGAAAATGCGACTGGGCCTCGAGGCTTTTGTAAACATGATGTCTAACGTTGTTAACGATTCGGCGGTTCTGTCTTTCGATTCGGCACGTGCCCTATGAAGACAAGGGCTGTCCGATAGACGCGTTCGGTTCGCAGATGCCCTCTCTTATGTCCGCACGTGTCGCCTTTTATTTTCACTAATGGCTGCGTAATTTGTTTAACGAAACTTCAATTTCGTGTAATTAAAACCAACACGAGAAAGTGTCATCGCCGGTAAACAGATGCGACCTGAACCTTACGTTAGTGGCGTGAAAAAATCGGGTGTTGATGCTGTTCTAGCTGACCATCGTTTTAAAGCCTAATTATCTATTGTTTGAATGGAAGTGGAGAGAAAATATGTTTTTCTACTCCCGTCTGTAAAATGCCAAAATACACACCGATCGAGCGTGCGGGAAGCGTCATTTTACCACGTCAGTTTCGTTTTCCATGAATCCGAGACACTTCGGACATTTCCTAGATTTTACCGCACGTATTTGGGAGCGATCGGATGTTTTCGGATGTTACGCTTTGAATTTTGACGTTTATCAATTTTAACGGTAATGTCAGTGAATGTATTTATGTTGTTGTGCGAAAATGTACCCAAAAACTAACGGTCGTAGAAAAAGTATAGTATGCGACACGTTCGGTAAAAACTCGTTTATAAAAAAACTAGCTCCACTCGTGTGAAATCAACAATTAGTAATTTTACAGTGAATAGAAGAGTTCACCCTTTTTGCAGACTATACCACGATCTCCGTCATTAAAGAGTATTAATGAAGTTATGGTCAAAGTGAGTGATGTAGAATCTAGTGGCAAAGCCTGGTTTGATGCTGACTAGTTGCTTCTGAATGAACAAAAAACAAATACAATGATATTCTCACTGAGAAACATCACAATCTGGGGACGCCAGCTGAAAAATGCCTGAGCATGCAAATAATTTATTAAGGTGTGATGTACACCGTGTGCCAAATAAAATGACTCACTATATGATCTGGAAACCCATAGGAGATACGAAAAAAAGTTTGGTACAAAAGTTTCTTGTACTCTCCTGAAGATTTAATATAATCATATCATAATTTTGTTGTGTACAGGGTGTCCCAAAAGTGTCCCCGCCGACATCAACTTTGTTATTCTAAATGGAATACTATTTACATCGACATTTTTGGTTAAAATAAATTGCAGAAATTGAGGTTATGTGTTTTTTTAATGCCCCATATAAAATTGCGTTGTGACGCTACTGATACAGGTATTGCAACGAAAATTTAACCACAGACTAAGGAGATAATGCACTACTCAATCAGTTTGATGCGCCTTAGCTTATACAGGCTGTCCTAAATAGGTGGAGCGATTTTGGAGAATTTAATTAACAAAATCCCAAGATTTTAAAATTGAACAACCTATATTTTTATTCAGATATCAATTCTAGGACAAAAAATAAGCTAAGTTTGTAATTTATCTTATATTTAAATTTTACTTAATTTTTGATATATTTGAGTTTTAAGATCACAACCGTATAAATTCTCGTTGAATTTAAAGCTGTCCACATTAGGTACTTGTTGGCAATATTAGGTATTTTTTAAATAGCAAAGACACGAAACTATCTTTTAAAGATATACGAATAAAACCTATGGCTTACAAAACAGGGTGTCCATTAATACGTGGAGATTTTGAAAAAAATATACTACACACTTTAACAGATTTAATAAAACTTTAGAATTTATATTTAAAGAAACATTTAATAGTAAACAAAAATAAATAATTAAAGTTCATAGGTTAACTAAAAAAAATATTATTTGTGTATTAGACTAAATAGTGCTATAAGACATTTGTCTAGATCTATTTCGATGGATATCTTGAGATTTGAGTATCATGCCGTATTTCATTCTGTGTTGATATGGAGAGATGCTGTCCAAGCCGAAAGGATTTTTAAACTTGAGGAAAGACTAATCAGTTTGGTATACGTTTTTGGTTTTCGAATATTTTCCAAGAAAATGTAACCTTTAACATTGCGTATTCAATATATTTTGGAAAACCTAAGGCATGTAAACCTCTATGAGGAGTTTACACCAGCTTATCTTCTAAAAAGGTGTCAAAGTGATCCACCGTATTGCTTAGAACTTTTTAATGTTCTTGCGGAAAAAAAAATGAAACCATAATAGTTAATATAATGCCTCAGATAATTTTCCAATAAAAGCGAAACCAAAAATCGTACTGATCAAGGCAGGCGAATGCTCGGCCCCAGAGATAACACCGTCCACCTAACAAAACGTCTATTGCAGCAGGTATATTGAAGTGAGGATCAGCTAACTAAATATTTCGACATGGAGGTACAGCTTACAAATGTATCTTCCAGGCATAGCATACGAAAGCTTATCAACCACAACAAAATCCACCTCTATGGGGTGTATGTCTTGAATAGACGATCGAACTAAGCGAGTTATTGTGTCAGTAGCTCTTATGGACAGATCTGAACGCGTAGAATATTGAGATATCTTTCCGTGATAAAACTAACCGGTCTTCCACAATCTAGTAAAGCTCTAATATATATATATATATATATATATATATATATATATATATATATATATATATATATATATATATATATATATATATATATATATATATATATATATATATATATATATATATATATATATATATATATATATATATATATATGATGACACTATATTCCGGGATATCATCCGTTCGCTCGTTGAACTCCGACTGGAATCCTGCATCCGACTGGAATCCTGCAAATCTTGCATCCGACTGGAATCCTGCGTTCGAAGTGTTTTCGGAGCGCGAGCATTGAAGATGCCAAGTGAGATTTTGGCGAAACGTCTGCAGGATTCCAGTCGGATGCAGGATTTGCAGGATTCCAGTCGGATGCAGGATTCCAGTCGGAGTTCAACGAGCGAACGGATGATATCCCGGAGTATAGTGTCATCATATATATATATATATATATATATATATATATATATATATATATATATATATATATATATATATATATATATATATATATATATATATATATATATATATATATATATATATATATATATATATATATATATATATATATATATATATATATATATATATATATATATATATATATATATATATATATATATATATATATATATATATATATATATATATATATATATATATATATATATATATATATATATATATATATATATATATATATATATATATATATATATATATATATATATATTCTGTCTTCCTTAATAATTTCTCGTCGTCTTATACATGGGTCTCCAGAGCTTCTTCTTGTTCTTCTTAATTGTCCGATTTGCTGGTGATTGTTTGTTCTTAAAAGTCGTATGTAATTTGCGTCCAAACTTCTACGGCAATATAGTTTATTAACTTGGAAGGAATGCTATTTTTGCATAGGATCTTATTTTTAATTAATTATAAATAAAAATCCGAAAGTTGTATAATATTTGCAGTATTATCTTTTAGACTTGTAAAAGAAAACAAATGCACATAGCAAAGTTGAGAAACAGTAGAAAGTTTTTTTTATTTTTAAATGGAACACATATTTTCTGTTATGAAGAAAAATCTTTTTCTCCTGATTTTAAAAATATATAGATTGTTGACCAGGCGTTCAGTGTGGTATATTGTGTCGCTTTACTTTAAATTGAAATATTCAGTTAAGAAGGAAAGCTTCCAGTTGTTCGCCCTTTTTATTTCAACAGGTATTAATAAACCAATATTACAAAAAATCCTAAAGAACGTAATATCAACAACAACAAACGATAATAAAAGCACTAAACGAATAATAATGACAATACAACGTGAAGTAAATGGTATATATCCACCACGATTTCCCAAACAATCATTATTATCTCTCATTTTATGATAAATCTCATTGAAGTGAAATCTGCATGCTCTCTGTTAAGCCTGAATATTTCTTGTTCAATTCTTTGGCTCAACACTTGTAGATTTTGAAGTGTGTCATTGTATACTCGGTTTTTTTAAATTCTCCATAGGAAAATATCAAGAGGGCTTAAATCCGGGCTATTAGCAGGCCACAGAATTGTGCCATGTCTGCCTAGGAAATGATCAGATCTCTCATTTAGGTGTTCAGTAACTGGATCGGTGGGAGGCGGTGCGACATCTTGTTGCCAGTTAGGTTAATGATTCGCGAATTGGAAGGCCTTCCATATATGTAAATGTTATTTTGAACTAAATATAAATATTGATTGCCATTCAAATATCCATAAAAAAAATCGGTCCGATTGTTTGGTTGGCCAGTATGCCAAACCGAACTACGACGTATTTTTATTGGTTGAATTTTGTGGGTTCCCATTTGCCCAATAATGCTCATTTTTCCGATTAAACATACCTACCGTCGTGCAGGTTGCTTCATTCCCGCGATCCTCTGTAATATGCCTCGACATTTCTTGACAATATTGCAACTGTTTAATAAGCCTTGAACTGGAATAAATTTGTAGGGATGATATTTATAATACTTTAAAGTGGACTGTGGTAGCAATTGAGATTGAACTTTTATATTTTGTAAAAAGTTATATGAAATTAATTTTATTTTTCATTATTATTCATGATAGAGGGAAAAATATTCATGTCGTCATCTTCATTACTAACAATGGTTCTTTTTTGTCGACTGAGACTTTTGGTTTCATTAAATTGGCGGATATTGCTGGATTAACCTGACGTTATTGGAATAAAAACGACGAACCTGTTGAAGATTTTGTTCTTCTAAGTAACACATTTTTCTAACTGAATATTTCGATTTAAATTAAAGCGACAGAATATCTCACACTGAACACCAACTCGCTCAATATCTGCTTAGTTAATCAAAAATGTTAAAACTTAAATAATTTAAGAACAACTTATCCAAATATTCACAATTTATATATTTTTCAAATCAGGACGGTGTTCCATTTGAAATTCAATTAAAAAACTTGCTAAATAAATAAGAACTAAAAGTTCAAATTTTCACGAAATTATATATATATATATTCACGTGACAATTGTTTCACCGTGTCTTCATCAAATGCAATATATACAAACTACCTGCTGCTATATATACCGAAGAATGACAATAAAACCTTAATTAATGTTGTTGTGAGAATTTATGTTTGATAATGGAGATGTATTTAAATCTAATTGATAGTCATTTGAATGTCTCATTTTGTTAATCTGCATGGTTTCCAATAAATTTAATTTTCTACTATTTATGGTTGTATGTAAAATATCAAAATTGTCGTCAAAAATGTGTTTATCTGTGTTTAAGTGTGTAGCATAAATAGAATCTAGACTATTGTTTCTAAACGCTCTTTTATGTTTGTTAATGCCTTTCTTGAAGGATCTACCTGTATATCCAATATAAATTATAGGACAAGATCCGGATTTCAACCTGTAGACACCTGATTTTTGAGATTTTCCACATTTCGTTTTATTGTTTTTAAAAAAATTTCCTATTGTGTTGTTCTCAAAGCTATTTTTAAACCACATTTTGGACAAATGTTTTGAAACTTTTTCACTGGGTTCTCTTATGTATGTAATTGTTTTAAATTGTTCGTGTTCTGTATATGGTTTCGTTTACTATTACTATTTTCTGGATTTATTTTTTATTTATAATTTTGTCGATAATGTACTGATTCAAGCTGTTATTCGGTGCAATTTGTTTAATGATATTAAGTTCTTTGTAGTAATTTTCTGTTGAGACTGGCGTATTAAGAAGTCTGTGTATAGAAGAGTGGAATGCAGGCATTTTGTGTGTATAGGGGTGATTTGAGCTGTTATGTATGACTGTGTCGGTGTGTAAAGTTTATGGTAAATGGAAAAATCTAATTTGTTTTGCATTTTCGTAATAGTTAAGTCTAAAAAATTAATAGAGTTGTCCTGTTCAATCTCGATAGTGAATTTTATACGATTATGTAATGAGTTAATGTAATTTAGAAAAGAATTCCATTGTCTGTCATTCCAACAATGCAAGCAAAGACATCATCCACGTATCTATACTACCATAGAAAACTTTTACTTAAAGGATGTTCTAGTATGATATTTTCCCAAGTATCCATTAAAATCTCGGCTAACAAAGGCCTAAGTGGTTTTTCCATAATCAAACCTTCCTTAGAGATGTAAATATGTTAATTAGTCGGTGGCTTCCATTAGGTCCTGGAGGTAAGTACACAAATATAAAAAATAACCCAGTACAATATAACCTATTCTTAAACTGAAAAAAAAAGTGATGTCCACTTTTTGAGGTTGTCGTAAACGCAAAATTTTCAGAATTCAAAAGGGTAGTTCAGAAAACAAGTCGATGTTATTCAAAAACAAAAAATTCACTTGTAACTGCAAATACGAGAAAAATAAAATGGCCATATAGAAGATAACAAATTAGTACCCCGAGATTAAATTTTTTTTAGTAACGCTCGCCCCATTTTACTAAAGCAGTAATGCAAACAAAAGCGGCCGGTTATCACATTTATAATATACGAACCAAATAAAACGGCCGTAAACTTTACAATGATCGCAGTAAAACTTTTAATTGAAGTTATATCCGAATTCGTCGCTTCCGGGTTTTCGAACGGAATCAAATAGCCGGAACGTAAAAGCAATGATCCGGTTTTATCCATCGAGATTTCCAATCAAGGAAAACGTTGCGTCGAAACGCGTTGGGCGGAACGTATGTTAAAATGCCCTCAGCTCTTAACTTTTCGTTTTACTGTTGACGATTTTAAGTCGTCTCGACTACACGCGACACGATTGCGTTTTATCTTATTATCCGGACGGGCTAAATACCCTCTCGTTGTATGGCGAATGGCTTCAATTATGGGAAAGAATTTTATGTCGGTGAGGAAATGCGACGGGATCGCCTGATTTATTTCGCCGGATAAAAAATAAAGCCTTTAAAGGGGGTGTCGGGTCACCGACGCAACGTTTTACTTCCTTTTTATTTACTACCAATCATTGAGATTAAACAATGCAATTTTCACAATACGCCAAATGGCCCGTTTTTATTGTCAGTTTCGATCCTACAGGGCGTCTCATACAGTTTGAGAAAATTATAAACAAAATTCGGCTCATTCGATAATTAAATATTTCACAAATAACCATTAATTTAGCGGTTAACAATGATTAAGATAAATAATTAATAAATATTTACTGCATTCAATTAATAAATGTTGAAAAAATATTCCGGGATATTATCCGTTCGCTGGTTGAACTCCGACTGAAATCTTGCATCCGACTGGAATTCTGCAGACGTTTCGCCAAAATCTCACTTGGCATCTTCAATGCTCGCGCTCCGAAAACACTTCGAACACTGCGCGAGCGGAGGGCGAGCATTGAAGATGACAAGGCGAAACGTCTGCAGGATTCCAGTCGGAGTTCAACAAGCGAACGGATGATATCCCGGAATATTTTTTCAACACATTTTTCCATCCGTGAATCATTACGTGAAAATATATATTTAGCTCTAGCTCTAGCTCTAGCTCTAGCTCTGTCTCTAGCTCTATCTGTAGCTCTAGCTGCAGCTATATCTCTATTTCCAGCTCTATCTCTATCTCTAGCTCTAGCTATGAGTTTAACTCTAGCTGTTGTACTATCTCTATCTCTAGCTCTATCTCTTGCTCTAGCTCTATCTCTTGCTCTAGCTCTATCTCTAGTTTTATCTCTGGCTCTATCTCTATCTCTGCTCTATCTCTAGCTCTATCTCTGCTCTATCTGTAGCTAGCTCTATCTCTGGCTCTAGTTATAGCTCAAGCTTTATCTGTAGCTCTAACTCTAGCTCTAGCACTAGCTCTATCCCTAGCTCTGCCTTTAGCTCTAGCTCTGTCTATAGCTCTATCTCTAGTTCCAGCTCCAGTTGTAGTTCTAGTTCTAGCTCTAGCTTTATCTCTAGCTGTATCTCTACCCATTGCATGTGTACGAGCCTAAACCACCATATTTAATAGAAAAAGGGTATGCGATAATCAGTATTGAGAAAAATGCTGGAAATTATTTTTGAGGTTCTGAAATGACCACCAAGGAGAATTTTCTGAAAAAAAATGCAAAGAAATATTTTTTTTATCACTTGATAGTCAAATGATTGCACAACAACCTAGTGAAACTTGCATCTTTTTCTAACGTAAAGTATGGTATTTAGTCGTTTAAGTAAATATTTGTACGAAACTGGACGATTTTTGAAATTAGAATACTATAATACTATAATGCCCAACTGTGATTCGACAATAAAATGCATACTCCTTTTATCGGATGCTGCACCCTATGCGGTTAAGGCAGCACAAAAATTTAAAAATATTTTATTCTAACTTATTTTATATTAATGTATCAACAGGGTGGCAGAATGTATAAGAGATCAGCTTCTATTTAATTGACAAAGTAAAGAAAGTATTTTTAAAAGCACCTTCACGTGTTCAATTTTATAAGGAAAATTGTCGAAATACTCAATTACCACCACAAGCAGTAATAACCCGCTGGGGAACTTAGCCGCTGCTTTATTTATCGAAGGTCTAAACGACTCATCTTCTGCCGCGCTAATAAACGTAAAAATCCTTTTTTCTACCGCAACAGTGAAAGAATATCTAATATTTATATAAGCAAATTATTCTTTTATACCTATAGCATTCACGAAATTGGAAGCTACCTCTGTTTCGTTGTTCAGTTATTCAAAGAGGAGTGGATTTGTATAATTTAGAAACGCACTTAATTCGAAAACTGAAATATTGTTTTTATAACTGCAAAGAATGCCTATATATTATTGAAGCCCATTAGATTTTTTTATCATCGCAAATAATATTTTGTCACTGTAAGACTTTTATGTTTTGCAATTTGCTATGTATGTATCAATGTGTGTGTGTGTATCTATGAATAAAAAAAAATATTACGATTTTTTTGTTTCAATTACAGTTATTCAAATAGGTCGGTCGTATGGGCAAAAAATTATAGGGTTTGTGATGAACGGGTTTAATTATAAAGAAATAGTTCTGGCCTTATTTAAAATAACGTTAAGGTTTATGATTTTTCATACAATAAAAATGCATATTTTGCATTTTTGTTCATTTCGATGCATATATTCTGAAAATTTTATGCATTTCAGTCCTTTAATAATAATATTTCAAAATTAATGCCTATTTATGAATGACAAATTTGGTATTTACAAAGAATATCAAGATTTGAATTTATTAAATAATTATTAATTAATTACATTAATAAATTCATGCCACATACATTATATGCAGCATAGAGTTGAATTTTAATCGTTAATAAATATAGGCTTGCAGTCTTCTCTATATTTAAAATTAGCCTTATTAGACTTTTTTGACAGTGCTAGCTATTCGCCCATAAAATGGTGTTCTAATTTAGGGCTTTATAAACTAGAGAATAATAAGATATCAAGAAGTATTTTCTGGTAAATATTAAAAATTAATTTTGTTTGCGCCATACGTCGGCCATCTTAGGAAATCGTCCGTACCTAAGAACTTTGTTGTCTTGCTATACCTCGTATAACTATAACTGTACCCTTGCCCTATTTGTTGAAACTATAAACAATCAATAAATATTAAGAGTCAATCGATTCTTTTGGTGAAAATCCTCAAATGAATTATCGTTAATTAATAATTACTTATATTAATTTGGTGGACAAAGTTTATTTATTTTACACTAATCGTTGAAATTTTATTATCATATTTTACCTCACGGGGTAAAAAATTGATAACAATTTATCTCTTTGACTTAGGCTTAGAAACTTATTAATCAAATTTAATTCTCCAATGTGGCATCCAATTTTTTATTCCAAAAGCTTAAAGCTTTACCTAATATGCGCACCACGAAACTGCAATATGGAACCGGCGGAAAACCATAAAACAAAATTAAAAATAATTTATCGGATCCTTATTTACTATAATCGGGAAATAAACTATCAAAGCTTACCAAATTTGGCTTATAAGAAAGAATAAAATATTAATATGGCGCCTAGACCGGCGGAATTAATCGCCTAAATCAGTAAAACCGTTAACAACACTTTGTAACATGAAACAATGTGTTAAATGAGTATTAACGGCCCTATAAAAAAATGTTTTCAACATAATGGAACGAATAGACTTCCATGAACAAGTTTTTCTCATTTAACGTTTTTTAATGGTTCCAGAGATATTTTCCGGTCTGTCAAAGTGATTTATGGCGTTTTGCATATATCACAAAGACCATAAATTGTTTATAGACTATCCGCCACGTTGCTTATTGAGCTGCCAGATAGACGGGACGCACCTCGATGTAAATGCTAGTTTTTTTCAAAATTTTAAACTTTTATTATAACTGATACGTCAAAAAAAATGCTCGAGTTAACTTAAGCAACAAAAACCATGAAACGAATTTGACGACCACTCTAAAATAGTAATATACGTTTTCTAGGTGTCGTTTATTCGTTGCAATCCGACAACGTCGCATGCAAAGTTTTGAAATACGCACGTTACACTTTTCAGTTTTACGATTTTTAACAAAGTACGTTTATAGGTGAGCCCTAAAAGCTTCATTCGTTTAAAATAGTCATTTAAAATGTCAACATAGACGCCGAAATAAAATTGTTTCATTTTTCGTTTCGAAGCCAATAAAATGTTACCTATTAAACAATTTAAAGGCCGGGCGGTTTTTTCATACCAAATTTAAATTGACGCTCGACATATCCGTTCCACGCGATTTTAGTGAAAAAAATTTTTGAGCGTTAAAAAAAACATATTGCAACGATTCAATTAGTCTCATCCATTTTTAACCCTTGGATAATGGCTGACATATAACGTGATATGATAATCTAACAAAATATATTACTAATTACTAGATGGGGTTCTCGCTGATAAAAATTTATTTCAAGTATAAAACCAAATACAGTTTTGCGAAATTAAATTTACAACGAATTCTACCAATTATCATTTAAGCGAAGGTGAAAAATTATGTTTGTCTAGATATTAAAAAGTTCTGTATAATTGCAAAAGCTCGATTTATACGGCTAGAGCACCCTGGACATATGCGCAAATTTGCAAAGATCCTAATTAGAATTATTTTGGAAACGGAAAAATATGAAGTCGGAATTTGGAAGTTAGATTCGGAAAAATTAATTAAAAAAGCACACACGCCAGTATGCTACACTATAAAGAAACGAAATGTTTCATTTTGTTCCATTTGCGTTAGGTCATACGTTCGTTTGATTTTATGGAAATGCGTTGCGACGGTATTACAAAATGAACTCTGGAATTTTCATTTCCAAGCGGTTTGATTTTGCCAGACTAAACACCATTCGCATTGAACGTCCGAAAGCGGAATTTGCTTTTTGTTCCGGATAAACCCAATAGCCAGACCCAGTCAGCATATGCGATGGATTTATCCAACATGTTGCCGGATCTAATGCATGCCAGCAATCCTCTATCACCGATGTGAAACAGTTAAAACATGTCTCAGCAATAAATTCACGCATTTCAACGTCTTGTATTTCAGTGGTCAAACATCCCTTATTTAGAGACTAATATAATCCGACTAGATCAATAGTACCGCATTAATCTGCAGTCTATAAATACGGGTTCTAAAGGTATTTTATAAGTCCCTTGGGTGATAAATTATCTGAAATTTAAATTAGCCCCCAAATTGTTGAAAGCGGCGGCATTTAAGTTTTTTGTTTCAACGATTTGCCACAAAGAAGAGTCACGATTCTCTTCAATTTATCTGGACTGGTATATTTTATGATTAGAAATTGAACTGAGGTGGCTTTTACTTGACGAAAATCAATTTATCAAAATAAATAAGAACTAAAAGATCAGATTATCACGAAATTATATATTTTGACATGACAATTGCTTCGATAATACTGTGTTTTTATCAAATGTAATATTAAAAAAACTACCTGCTACTATATATATATCGAAAAATGACCATAAAACCTTAATTAATGTTGTTGTGGGAATTTAACTTCAATGAACGAGAGGTATTTTAATCTAATTTATCGTTAAGCAATACATTTGAACGTCTCATTTTGTTAATCTCCATGGTTTCCAATAAATTTAATTTTCTACTTTTTGTGATTGTATGTAAAATATCAAAATTGTTTAAGTGTAGCATAACTAGTATCTAGACTATTGTTTTTAAACGCTCTTTTATGTTCGTTAATGCGTTTCTTGAAGGATCTACCTGCTTGCCCAATATAAATTTTAAGACAAGATCCACATTTCAACCTGTAGACACCTGATTTTTGAGATTTTGAACATTTGGTTTTATTGTGTTTCAAATATTTTCCTATTGTATTGTTAGTTCTTAAAGCTATTTTTAAACCATATTTTGACAAATGTTTTGAAACTTTTTCACTAGATTCTCCTATGTATGTAATTGTTACTGTTGTCTGGATTTGTTTTTTATTTATAATTTTATCTATAATGGACGGATTGTAGCCGTGGTTCAGTGCAATTTGTTTAATGATATTAAGTTCTTTGTTGTAATTTTCTGTTGAGAGTGGCGTATTAAGAAGTCTGTGTATAAAAGAGTTAAATGCAGCCATTCTGTGTGTATAAGAGTGATTTGAGCCGTTATGTATGACTGTGTCCGTCTGTGAAAGTTTATGATATATTGAAAAATCTAATCTAAAAAATTAATAGAGTTATCCTGTTCAATCTTGATAGTGAATTTTAAACGATTATGTAATGAGTTAATGTAATTTAAAAAAGAATTCAATTGTCTGTCAGTTCCAACAAAGCACCTTCACACACGGACACAGTCATACTTAACAGCTCAAATCACCCTTATACACATAAAATGGCTGCATTTAACTCTTTTATACACAGACTTCTTAATACGCCGCTCTCAACAGAAAATTACAACAAAGAACTTAATATCATTAAACAAATTGCACTGAACAACGGCTACAATCCGTCCATTATAAATTCTAAATAAAAAACAAATCCAGACAACAGTAAACTCTATTTATCCGAAACCTAATACAGAACACGAACAATTTAAAACAACCTAGTGAAAAAGTTTCAAAGCATTTGTCAAAATGTGGTTTAAAATTAGCTTCCAGAACTAACAACAGAATAGGAAAATATTTGAAAAATAATAAAACGAAATGTCCAAAATCTCAAAAATCAGGTGTCTACAGGTTGAAATGCGGATCCTGTGCTAAAATTTGCATTGGACACACAGGTAGATCCTTCAAGATTCTAATTATGCTACACACTTAAACACAGAAAAACACATTTTTGACGACAATTTTGATATTTTACCTACAGCCACAAAAAGTAGAAAATTAAATTTATTGGAAGCCATGAAGATTAACAAAATAAGACATTCAAATGTATTGCTTAACGTTCAATTAGATTTAAATACCTCTCCTTTATTGAACTTAAATTCTGACAACAACAATAATTAAGGTTTTATGATCATTTTCCGTATATATAATATCAGGTACTTGTAAATATTACATTGTAAATATTACTTGAAAATCTGAACTTTAGTTCTTATTTATTTTTTTTATGATTAGACTTTTACTTTTTGTAAAAATTTACTAAAGAATCATTCAGTTACCTGCATGATGCAACCTCGATCTTGTCTTGCTTTACATATAGTTCATGTTAATTTTCACGAATTATAATACCAGCTGAATCCGATGAGAAGTTGATTAGGACCGCGTATTTCTAGCGACGTCTCGCTGGATTACAGCGATCCAGACGGAATAAATAGCGTAATAGAATTAACCACCAATCATTGTCAAAATAAATGGAACCGTGAGGCGCAATACAGGCTGTATTGAGTATCCGGCTGTCGGAGAACGTACGTAGGTATTAAATTCCACCTGACCGATGTAATTTTAGCGAAATATCCTAATGGCGCAAACAGATTTGTCGACGTGACAGTTTCCCCGCTAATACAGACAGACAGACTTAACGACAAGCAAAGCTTGATATATTGGGATACACCCCGATCGATGTTGAATTCAAAATAAACCAGTCTAATTAACTAACCGCTAGTCCTGCACACGATATCTCTTCTGACACTTGCACGGCAATTCCATTTACGTCGAAAAACTGCATTTAAAAATAATCCAAAGCTCATTGTGAGGGTAAGACCCATTGAAAGCAAAAGTCACTTATGGTTTCAATCAATAAGGTACAGCTGTCCCATATAAATATAAGGAGAAATGTGGCTGCCAAATCAGCGTCTAGGAGTACTTCCGCAAGTAGATATTCTCCTTGCTTGTGTGTGGCGTGGTGAACCTAAAAATTTCAACCGGGTATGTATGGCTAAAATTAGCCATTACCATAAAAAAATATCAATAAAAATAACAGAAAATTGAAGACGCTAAAAAGTACTATAAAATACTTGAACAAAAAATGCATTACTGTATGTCTGTGAGAGTTGAAATGTTTTTTCTTTTTTGATTACAGTTTATTTGCTTTATGTGGAACTGATATCAGGAATAAAGGCCAGCATTCTAAAAAAGTGTGTTTTAATGTTATATAATGTTTAGTAATTTTGTTTAACTCGTATACACTTTTTTTCTTACATTTGCAATACCCACAAAAAAACCTAAATATACTTAAAAAAAAATTGGGCTCGGGATAGTATGATTCATGCGATAGAAGTAGAACAAAAGAAAACACGGACTCGAGTAAGAAAATCTTCCATGTTACAAATCATCCACAACAAAGGAAAACGAAAACAATGCAAACAAAAAACAGATGCAGCCGACAAATAAAAGATCGAAAACTGATAAATCGGAAGAGGAAGAAAATGAAGAATTTCTTCCAGCTGATGAAGAGAATAAAATAGAAGATATTACTGAGGTTTCAAAGAGGCAATTCTCTCTGGTGTGCAGCATAATATGATACATATGTTTGCGATGATTTGAATTTCGCTATATAAGAGTATATTTAACTCGCATGTGATTTGCTTAGAAATATAGTTTTTATTTTGCATTTCATAAATCATATTAGGTATTTTTTGTGGCCCATATTCCATGCACCCTGCCCTAGATTTAATAAAAATTTAAAAAAAAACACAAAATATTCAATATCTAAATCATCGACAATGAACGTTTGGGAAACATGCATGCAAATTATGGCATTAATAGAGATACATATTGATTAATTAAATTGCTTAATTTCCGCTAGCTGAAAATAGTGGTATCAAGATATATATTTTAAATGAAGAGAAAAAAAGGGAACCACTGGTGAGGTTTTTTTTAAATGAAATTGTTACAAATAATATATTGTGTGTCACTATAAAATATAACAGTGTTATTACATTCCGAGAGTTCCTATTGGCATAGTTCCGAACGATGCGTTCGGCATACATTTTTTCCTTGTTTGAATGGAAAGTTTTGCCCAAATTTGCGTTATATAAATCAAAAATTATTTTAATGCAAAATGTCAAAGTGAAACGTAATTTCCAACAATGGTATAGAGTAAAATTTGCTAATATGAACGGTCAGTTTTAAGTACCTATAAAACAATATTTTAAGCGAAGTCATTCTGGGACTCTTCTTACCGAAGATATATTTCGTCATAAATTTAACAGTCAATATTAGGGCTGTAATTTCGTGATTACCGACGCGGTTTGTAATAATTTATGTGCGTGGCTAGCCACGACCGTCGACCTACTCGGTTAATAAGCTAACTTAATTATGCCAAAATCTAGCATTTAATCGTGCATTTAATTTCGAACCGACGAACGTTGTACATTATTGCAACCCCCAGTGATGCATGGCCGTTTTACATATTAACTAGGAAATTATACTAATAGTTTCGTTGGTAAAGTAGCTGCTGAAGTAAACAGGAATCAGTGTCAACACATTTCAATTTCGATATCGCCCGGTTTGTGCCGACCAGGAAACCTCATACATAAATTTTAGATAACGTATTAATGCCTGTTTCAGCGTTTGAAAGACAGCCGTTTGAAATAACGTCTCCTTAATGGAAACGAGAAATGGAAACCAAGATTTAACAATATTGGACGACATTTTCATCACAAGTTTATAAGTCAGTGACTAAAATAATAATAATAATCATAACATCTCGACTTTATATCCCTAGAGAATAAACTGGCAGGGGGCTTCTAAATATAAGCAAAATTTCCAGAAACCAGGTCTCTAAAATTAGTTCAGAGAACAGATATACCACCAACTACAAAAAATAACTCTCATTGAAACCAGCGGAATTGTCAGACGCGTACTTAACGACCCCCACAACTAAACATCTAAACATGTTCAAAATAACCTAAAACTTACCCACCTGTCTTCTTGCAGCCAATGCCGAAACGGGGAAGGAGCCACATCTAGCGATGACTGAGGTATCTATTAAATAATAATAATAATGTTAAGCAAAATTCGGATATTTACACCCCAACTCATCAACATCACGGCTTTATATCCATAAAAAAGAAGGTGGCAGGGCTTCTAAATATAAGCAAAATTTGCAGAAACCAGGTCAGGTATCATCCAGTCTATAAGAAATGCTGATAAAAACTTCACAGCACTCAACTTAGGTGTGCCAGTAGTAACCGATACAATACTACATCAGGAAATAGAAACTTGGAAGGAAAAAGCACTAACACTAGACGAAGCATTCATCGGCAAAACATTACTATAATAGCTTTATAAGGGTTATCTTTATCTTGAAACTGAGGGCGTTATGTTAGCAATGCAAAACAAGATTGCTTTCGAAAAATCATCATCATCGCAATAAGCTTTTTTTTTTTAAAGAAGGTGCTTCGATTTTTCTTGTCCTAGAGGGACGCATTGTTTTTCTATCGTGCTCCTGCGGACCACTATGGAACGTTCGCAAAATCGATGTAATTTAACTCTCGACACAGTTTACGATACTGTTCAAATGAAATTATCCCATCTTTAGCAGTTTTTCATTTATCGCCAATAAATTACCCACAAAAACGGAAATTTTAATAAACTTTTATATTTTCTGCCAATAATCGACACACCCTGTATATAATTCAAACAATGTTCGGAATAAGTGTGATAGCTGTGAATCTCCTACGTTTCCCGTTGTATGATTTTTTCCAATAGAGTAAGTGGTAGGTAAGTAGAATAGTGATTTTCATATGGATTTTTTCAAATATCTCGAACAGCATATACGACAGACGAAAACCGTAAACACAAAAATTGTAGCTATCGATGTGGCTTATTACACTGTTCAAACCAATTGGCCATATGTTTCACGAATTTTCATTTACGGCTAATAATTTAATAACGAAAAGAACGATTTTCATGGTCTTTTAGATTTTTGTCCATAATTGAAAAACCCTCTATACAATCGAAAAAATGTCTGAAATAAAAGTCATAGCCCTCGATCTCCCGCATTTCCTAATTCTAAAATTTTTCTGATCGGTTGAATAGTTTTTGAGAAAATCATGTTTTTCTGGAAACCAAAATATTCGAAGAAAATTTTTCAAAATTTTTAAAAATATAGTTGGTGACACTTGATTACGCTCAAATTCTGCTGTTTAGATGTGAGTATGGACTTTTACTTCCTTGCCAAATTTAAAATCGATAGCTACATATTTGGGTCACTTTTTGAATATAGTACGGAATATCCCGATCACCCTGTACAGTATGAGAAAACTTTAAATTCAAAAGTTTTAGCCGTCATACGGGCTATATAGCTATGTAACAAAAACTGGCAACAGAATCACAGCCTTCTTGTTACACACTTGGAGATCTACGGAAGCTGAGAAAATTTGAAAATGTGAAGACCTGGCTATCCAGCTAAAGCCATATGTCCATTGGTTATGTCAACGGAGGGCATCGATACAAAAAATTTCAAGAAAAACCAGACATGTAGTATAACATCCTTGATGCATCACAAAAAGCTATAATACTCCAAACATGTCACATTGTTCGAAAATTTGTGAGCTTAGGTGAAGTGGGATAGGGGGAAGCTCCTCTCTACACACACCATTACCTGCAAAGCACATAAATCTGAGACGGATAATAATATTAATTATAATGATAATAATAATAAACAGTCCTAATTCGTTTTGATAAAATATATAGCAGAATATTATTACTTGGAAGGGACATTCAACATCGTTGCTATTATGCAACCCCTAAACTTAAACCAAACCAGTCCCTGATATACAATTCTGATTAAAATTAGTTACAATCGAATAAGTCAAACAAATAAAAAAGGAAAGCAAAAAAAAGAAAATGTACTAATAGAACAAAAAAATAATAATATTGAGCGAAATGCTAGCTAATTTCAAAAAATAGATAGAAATATTTAACATGTAACAGAAACATAAAAAAAATTCTACATTTTAGGTGCCGCCTCTGTTATGAAAAATTTGTCTATATTTTTGTTTAAAATTTGCCAATGAGGTGATTGAATTGTGTTTAGGGACAGCAGCCAAATTCTTATGGGGGTATTAACTGAATGAATATTTGAAATATAAGTAAGTTTTTTTTAAACTTTTTTTAAAACTTAATGGTATTTTTAAAACTAAAAGCTGCTGTTTAAACCGTTCGTATAAAGTCAGCTAACGAGATTGGTCAAGGCTCACAGAAATATGACCAAAAATCTACCGAAAACATCCCATTGCTCCCAAAACGGTGGCTTTGAAACTGACAATTTGAGCACGCCTAATAATTGCCGAATTTGGTATGCTAGAACATGGAGAAAAAAAATTACTCACACAAATATCCCCTTACAAATTGCGAAAATAGCTTTACAATTCCATTGAACAAATTGTTATACGAAATAATAATATTTATTAAATCACCTTAATAAAAACGACAGTAATTGACTGTAGAAAATCTATAAAATTCATTTATTATATAAAACATCTAACATTGGTTATTAAAAACGGTCAGGTTTAAAAGTTTTTTTATTTTATTTAATTTTTTATTAAATTTTTATTCATAATCACATCCAGGAATTTATACGTAAAGACCCCCTTTACTTTTAATTACATAAATAATTATATAATATATAAAAAGTCTATAAAGATCAGATTTTGTCAAAAAATTAAAATTGTTTTGTATTTTTCACAAAAGTAATTAATTGATGTTTTTTTAACAGGTAATTTATATCTGGTGTAATACAATCAAATTTTGTTTTAAGCGCCTACGCCTCAACAATTCCACAAATGAAAATTAAAAGATAAAAAATACTCTCGTATAATTGAATAGATGACAAAAGATCCACTTTGACACTGTATAAACATATCTTATTCAAGATTTGTTTTCCCTATAAATATCCCCAAAATTGAATCGCGATATTTGCTCAGCCAAAAGGGTGCGGAAAAAAAACTTCCGAATTGGGTTAAACATTTTATTTACGAAAACACATTACAAAAATAGTGAATATACATCTAAGAATAAATGTTCGGGCTTTTTGGCACAATTTTTGGCGAAGTTTTTTTTATCTAGAAAGTACTGGCATTATTGTAATATTTTCAATAAAGGCCTTAAAATTACATTAGATAAATAATCGTAGCGAACTATTCGAATTTTGACAGTATTCTTTCAAACAAAATTTATGCAATTAAACTTATAAAATAGGGGATACAATATACGAATTTTAAAAATAGCCTTAACTAAAGATTACATCAAATAAGCAATACAAAGCAACTGAATTTTAGAATTACCGGAAAATTCTGGATTACAAAAAAATCGATGGAATTTTAGATAAATATTGTACCTAAACTTTTGGAACTAACTTTGAATAAATTACTGGAGTTTTGGTGAATAGTCAGATGTTTTTTTGAGATTTTTTAATGAAATTATTTTATAACACAGAAGCGACCAAAAATTTATGAAATTATTGAACAAAACTTATAAGGTTAATGACAAAAACATTTACATTGGTGTAAGTAAATATGAATAAAAGTCAAAAATTAATTCAAAAACGTGACGCGAAAGCATGTGTTAGTGTTAAGCTCGGCGAACTATCCCGATGGCTTTAAAAATTAGGCTGCGGTTTGAAAAGCTCGTCGTAGCGACGACCAGCTTTGACTATTATATGGATCATTACGTAGACGTAGGCAATAAGCGCCAGAATAATAATAACGCACAGCAAACCCCAAAGGAAATTCCAGTATCTGATTCTCGACTGTTCTTCCACATCTGCATCAGTCCTCTCCAATCTCTTTAATCTCGCGTTGTATTCGGTCATTTCCATTGACCCGCCAGTTTGTCCATGCACAGGAACAGGAGTTTGTCCGCATCTTTTTCTGGGAACGTCGTAGACGTGGTCAGGCAAAACAAGGGCGTATTTGACATTGACATTTTTACCCTCTTCGGGAAATTCGTAAATCGATTCATCGTATTCTTTGGACGAAACTGTGACGAACTCTTCGTCTTTCTTCTCTTCCACAACCACGTCTTCAGGCTGTTGATTATCGGAAACGCATTCTATGACGGTCACCTCTACTACGGGAGGGTTAACCTTGTGAACTTCCGATACGGGACAAAGCTCAAAATGTGTCGAATTGTCTGACACATATTCTGATTCAATGGACACTTTTTCATATGAAAGCTTTTCGGATTCAAGCGAAGCGAACTCGTCCTCGCTATCGATGACTCTTTCAACTATAGCCGAATGTTGCTCAATGTTTAAAACTTTCTTACTGGAAGTCGATGGTGCGATTTGGTCACCTAGAATAAGAAAACGTTTGTTAGGAAGAACTGTTGCAATCGTATTACTAAACTGCACCAAAAATTATGAAACGTTTTCGGAGGTTAAATGATGGTGCGTTTTATTTTTTATTATACGTGGTTGTATATCGAGAATTACTTTTTTTTATTTCTACATTACTAAAGATTAATAAAAATTAAAAATATTACATATACATTTAAACTCTGTTGATCCCAAATCTCTTCAGGAGGAAAAATTTATCCATAATATTAAACACGTCCAAAAAAATTTTAGATATAAATATAAAATGAATCGATATGAAACAAGATTGCTTTCGGAAAATCCTCACTGGGCGGGCCAAGTTCGTAGCGCGTAGCGCGAAGCAGCTTTTGATTTTAAAAGGAAAGAACTTCGCGAGTTCGTGCGGTAAAGGGACGCCTTGTTTTTCTATCGTGCCCCTGCGGACCACAATGGAACTTTCGCAAAATCGATGTATAAAAATAAAATGTATAAAATGTCCTTCACATCTCGTCGAACTCCAAAGTTACAGCAAACATCGGCAATTATTAAAATTTGCACAAATAATAGCGTTGTCGAAGGATATTTTTTCAAATATCTCGCGCCCCGTATAATAGACGAAACCTGAAACTCTCTCACGACACACACGCTTCATGATACTGTTCAAATAAAATTATCCCATCTTTAACGGTTTTTCATTTATCGCCAATAATTTACCCACAAAAACGGAAATTTTTAGGATAAATTAGATTTTTTGCCCATAAACGACACACCCTGTATATGATACAATCATTATTCGAAGTAGAGCCCTGGATTTTCCATGTTTCCTGGTTCAAGAATTTTTTGAAAATAGTAAATGGTTTTCGAGAAAATAAGTTTTTTCTGAAACTATGCAGTGCGCCGTAATAATCAATGACGTCATCGCGTTTTGACAGCCCCCGAAATAACGATTTCAATATGGATTTTTTCAAATATCCCGAGCAGCGTATATGATAGACGAAAACTGCAAATACAAAAATTGTAACTTTTGATGCGGCCTATGACAATGCTTGAACCAATTAGCCATATTTTTGAGGATTTTTGATTTGCGACTAATAATTTACTCTGTAAAAGAACAATTTTCTAGGTCTTTTAGATTTTTGCCTATAATTTGAAAACCCTGTATATAATCGAAAAAATGGCCGAAATAAATGTTATTGCACTGGATCTTCTGCGTCTGCGGGTTAAATAATTTTGGCAATCGGATGAACAATTATGGAGGAAAACATATTTTTCTGGAAGCTAAAATTACCAAAAAAAAATTCAAACATTAAAAAAAAAAGCTTTTTGTAGACCCTTGCACACGCGATTTTTAATTTTTTTAGAATACTTCCCGACCCCCCAGCCCCCCATTCTCAATAGGTTCCGTCACGGGGCAAAGCTGCATATATGTGCCAAATATCAAGTCGATTGCTTAAAATTTCGGACACTTATCGTGTTTCATAGCAAGGTCCAAAAAATAGTCCAAAATCGCGAAAAAAAAATGAATTACCGGCGTTAATGGCGGTTATGGGCAAAAAAACTAGTCCCTGCATTTTTTGTGGGGTAAATTACTAGTCCTTAATGAAAACTCTTAAAAAGCAGGCAATTGGATATAAACATTAGTGTAGGCCCAGTCAAGAGCTATATTTTTTGTATTGTACAGGGTGCGCGCGATATTTAAAAAAATATAGTACAAATTTTTAAATTTACCAAAATTGGACATGACGCTGCAATCACAAAAGAATTTAATTCGTTTTGCAGAAGTTACATACAGGAGGTTATTACGGGTTCCCCATAATTCAATCAAATTAGTATTTGAGGTACTGGTTCAGATTCACAAAATAAGCTTCGATTCGGGCGAATCGGTTAATAAACAAAAAAGTTGAACTGAGGTCGCTTTTACTTACACTTACTTACAAAAAATGTTCAGACTTTCACAGTTATTTCTTGGTTGATGACAGGCAAATACTGATATTTGATAAAGGCACAGCTGCCATACACCAAGAAATAACTGTGAAAATATTGGTCTTTTTTCTTATTCAGGATATTCTGCTAGTGTTTTTTTTTGCTATAACTTTTTTGTGCACAATTAAATTAGACCGAAAAATGTTCAGATTTTCACAGTTTGGTTTATGACAGCTGTTTCGGCAACACCGTGCCTTTATCATATACTTTATATTTCATATCGGTTCTAATTTAATTGTGAACGAAAAAGTTATAGCAAAAATAGCAGCACATACTGAACAAGATTTTTACCTCAGCAACGAAAGCCTCTTCGTTTATAAAAGAAGCCCTGATTATTTCAAGGAAAAATATTCATTATTTTTCTCACAATTAATTCGTTAATAATTTTTTTGTTTTTTTTAAATTGTTTATTTGAAATGATCCGAAAGTCTTACGACGATGTGCGTGTGCCCAAATCGTAGTCAAGATGTATTCTAATAATATCAAAAAATGAAAATTTTAAATTGTTTATTAAACCATTTTTCATTATATTAAATAAATAGAATAACTAATCCGAAAATGATACGATCGAAACCCAGATAACTGGAGGTAATAGCTGATATTTTTTGATAAATTTTTACAAAAAAGAGCTTGATATGATCCATGGGCGCGGAGATTTTTTTTACATAACTTTTTGTTTATTTCTCGATTGACTCAGGCTATAGCAGGTATTCAAAGCGTACAACTTTTTAATAATTAATAATTAATTAAGAATTGAAATTAAATAAAATTATCAGCCACAATGTTTAATCTGAAAAAAATTATTGTTCTTAAAAACTGGTATAGATATCAAAAATCAGGACACTTTTTTCTAGTTCTAATACACAGACTTGAGCGATGCATATAAAATACCAAAAAAATATTCGTATACCAACCAGATTTTATGTTAAAGATTATTTTAAAGAATTGACAAATAGTACTGGTTATCCCAAAATAAATTATTAATTAAAAAAATAAATAAAAATAAAAATTTCCCCATGTGCAATTCGCGATGATCCAGTGAAATGTTAATTTTTAGTTGCTACTGAGCTTATAGCCCAATACATGCAGTGGATTTTCGAAATTTTTTTCGCATTTAAAATATATAAAAATTGAAGTCGAAATCTTAAATTTTCCGTCTGCGAAATTTAGTCGACTGTTTCGTCGCATTCGAAACAAAATCATCATGTGTTCTGTTTTTTTAAATCAATTTAAATAAATTTAATTTTCAACTCATTCCCCATTCACATTCAGTGCAAAAAAATATTCTACTAATTCGACAAAGCAAGCATTTAGTAAAAGACAAATAACCATTATAAAAAAAATATATTACTCACCATCGTAGGATTCCGCAATGTGTAGATCCATGTCGCAAAGTTTGTACATTTCTTCAATTTCGGTCCTGTTCATCTTCAGACGTTTGGGTTGCTGCAGTTCTAAACAGTAAAATAATATAATCGATGCTGTGGACGTTTCAAATGACTTACCACTTAATTTCGACTGGGCCCAAGTTTCTAAGTGTCACTCACAACTGTAGGTGGTGAACAACGCGAAACAGGATTAAGACTAATGTGTGCTTGCTCCAAGTATCGCCGCGAATAGACCAGCAGTGCTCAAGTTTTCGCTGTATGTGAACTTTGCTATACTTAACCGTACGCGGATCAGTTAAAAAATCTATACATCTCTTACTAATTGCATTCAACGAATAGAAATGACAGTATATTCCAACTAAGTCAGCTCATTTTTAAAGTAAACACCCCAATGATCGTTTATTAGATTGGATTTTAGAATGCCTCTTAAAAATAGAACTAGACGAATAGTTTTTGAAAAATTTGACTAGTTTTTGTTATCTGGATTGAAAAGTCTCGAAGAATAATGGTGGACATTTTATAAAAGGTAAGGAACTGTCATCATCTGTTACTTAAAGGGAGTTTGAGACTTATAAGGGACATTATTTTGAATTGTTAACAAATATTAAAGTCAGATAAAATTGTATTTTTACAAAAATAGTGTCTAGTTTTTGCTTTCCTTTTTTAGCGACCTTAACACATTAATACATCGATAACAAAAATAGTACTATACCACAATGAAACTTTTATAATAATAATATAGTATATAATAAAGTAAACATTTTACACGTTTCTAAGATATATGATAAAAAACTTGCATGTAGTTGAAGGACATGTTAGGTACAAAAAAACATTCAACAACGGTGGTGAAATTCTACCACAACACAAATGCAGAGTGTTTCATAATGAGATCCTTAAGAGTGTGATTCCTTGGATGATTTTGAGAAAAAAGTTGATTTTGAAATTGCAACTGCTTTAGATATTTGTTTTAATTAGGTAGGGCCCACAATGCATAGAAACCCGGGTGAAAATTATTTTTATACTTTCACCAGTGAAAGTAAAAAGAAAAAAGTTCATACAACTGTTTTTTTCAAAAACAAATTACATTTTTTAAATCGACATTCAGTTCTAAGTAAAAATGATCTCTTGACTTTGTGTCTCTCGGGTTTCCAGCGAAAAAAATTAAAAAAGAATAAAAATTATTATTTAATCACAAGAATTAAATAAAAATATTTAATATCAAAAACCAGCATTACACAACGTGAACGTGTAGATCTCTAAGAAACCATCAACAAAATATCTAAAGCAAGGAAAGAAGAAAAGAAAGAAAAAAAACTTTGGGGCTTAATAGGGAAATAAAATGTTTGAAAACAGGTATATTTGCTTCGATAGGATTTTGACATTTTGTATAATTGTATAATTCACGATAGAAATAAATTGCATACCAATAAATTAATAGGTATGAAGTTCAAATTTCTTTATTTTTGTCTAGCGCGTTTTTATGTATATACAAGGTATTTCAAAATAACCTGTCAATATAAGAGTTAATTCCTTAAAACATTTTATTTGTCTTGATTTTAAAAATATTTAAATAAATAATCAATTTCACTTTTTCTTGCCAAAATTTTAGTTGGGTTGCATTGCATCACATTCTTCGAGAATGCCGGATAAATAAAATGGTTATCCCTAAATTCCGATGATTTTTACAAGGAAATAATATTAATGATTCTTATTAGTGATTCAGATAGTTCGTTGAAAATGGCGGCTCAGCACTTTTAACCGTGCATTGAAAATTGTTTATCGCCCAGGCCATATAATATTCGCGATAAATATTATCTGGGTACCGGACGATATAGCGCGCCAAATATAAACAAATATTTGTCTCGATAGAAACGAAGAAACGTGAGAACTGACAATGGCGATTTGGTTTTGCGAATTAGGTATAATTTTAACGAAACCACAAACAAACGAATCTAAAAAAAGAAGCATCCCCTTTCCGCGACCCGGTCGTGAAATTGATAAACCTCGAACGTTCAATTCGTCTTTAATTTAATGTTTATTGGGTTGAACTACTTCTTTGATTAAAAAGGGAGGAAGACTTTTATTTTCCCCGTAATCAAATAAGAAAGTTCGGAAGGAACTGATTAAGCCAGAACCATGGCGAAAGGCAATTTCGATCTGTAAATTTAATTCCCGATAATAATTTTATTTATTACGCTCCATGAAAAGAAATTTACATTAAAAGAAGACGGTTTTAGCGGGGATCTCAAAACCAATCTCGAAACGAGGGGAGCTGTACGTTACGTATTAGAAAATTTAATATTTTTATACCTCTTTTGTGTACCTACTTCTGGCCCTCGTATATATATATATAGAACAAGATACGTCATTAATAAAAATCTGGATATATTAAATAAATTAAAGTAAAAAACAGTTTTTTTTTAAAAACAAAATTCCTTAAATGAAACCAGAATATTTAGGTAATCGTTAGTTTTTATTAGAAACATTTCAATTGCCCATTTTAAGGGGTGGATTTATCAATAATGTTAGGGACGTTTATTTTATAAACTATGATCCAAAATAGTTAGTAGTAAGTGTTACTGACAAAAGAACTGAATAATCCACCAACTTAGAGCGCTGTCTGATGTGAATAAATAATTAAACTGAATTAATTTATTGATTTTGGTAAAAACTATACCAAAATCGTGCTTTTTTTTTAATTACACATTTGCAAATTTTATATTATTTAACCGGGTTAATAAAAAGTACAGGAACGCTTAAATATCTTTTACGTTACACGTCATAATTTTGTCATTTAAAATCAAAAAGTCTCATAATTTCAAAATTTTATTTCCATTAATTGCTGGGCTACGGTCACACCGCAAACTCCAAAAGTGACAAAATTGGAACGATAAAATTCAATACCTGGAGGTGTTTGAACAATGCAAAATTCTAAAATGCTTATGTTATCAAATTTTGCGACAATATTTATAATTCTTATGTTCAAAAACCTCCAACATCCTGTAACAGTGACGAATCTGTTAGCATTGCAGTTTTGGTTAGTTTTGGTTAATTTATATTAAGTGTTCCGGTAGTTTTTATTAGCCCGGTATATGTTTGAGTAATATTTCATTTGTTGCAATACTTTTAAGACCATGATCCGATATTTAATAACTAAATGACTAAATTAATAAATAATAAGTCAATAAATGGTTATCGTAGGAAAACAACTCAAATTTATATTTCAACTTAAAGGAGTAGTAGAATCTTTATGGTACCATTTTTAACTGCCGTAAGCTCAGAAAATAATGAAGTTTTATATACAAATTTCACACTATAATGAATACGCTACGAATTTCCTAAAGCCTAAATAAAAATTTCAAGCAGCTTGAAGTGATGCTAGATCGATTTAATAACACAATTCATGCCGTTGCTCTGTCAGAAACGTATCAAATGCCCAATTTGAACCAATTTGAGCTTAAAGGTTATACCAATATTTTTAGTCTCAGCAACATCAACAAAAACAATGGTTCCGCAATTTACATTAAGTCCAGTTTCAATTTTCACTATGGTATTGTTGAAATTTTTCATGAAAATAAAAAAACCACTATTACAGCAATTTATAGACCTCACATTGTGGAAATACATTATTTTATACGCAAACTTGAGGGCTACTTACATAACTGCCAATCAAATGATACCGACATCATAATAGGAGATATCAATATTGATATATTATATGAGTCAATGGATTCCCATACCTATCTGAATATGCTGTATAAAAATGGATTTAACTCGCTTATTAATAAATACACCAGAATTGACAAAAAATCGAAGTTCTGTATTTCTCAAAAGCAACTATTTAATTTATAAATAACTGATCATTATCCTATTTTGTTAGAGTATAATGTAGGAACTATTAAATATATTTCAAACTTAAAAACTTCATTAATTATACAAAACTGGAAGAACTTTTGACTGCTGAAAATATTGACACTGTTTACAACTGCAACGATTCAGAAATAGCAACAAATAATTTCCTTTCTACTTTAAATAAACACATAAATAAGTCTACCAAAACTGTAACTATACACAATAAACATAAAACAAAGCCATGGGTTACGCAAGGTTTAATCAAATCTATGAACGAGAGGGATAAACTTTATAAATTATAAAAAAGAACAAATAGAGAACAGTTATTCAATGATTATAAAATATACAGAAATACAGTTAACTAATGATTTAAAATAATTGAAGAAAACAAAAACAATAGCAAAAAAATATGGGAAACACTTAGCGAATACACCAGCAAATGTAAAAATAAAATTTGTACCATGAAGTTTTAAACTACAATAAGCTGCCTAAAAGGCGGCGCAAAAATTATTCAAACACAATCAGCAATTAATCACAGATGAAAATTAGGTTACTACTAATAAACGTTCTAGTTTTCTTAACCCTGTGGTAGAAGATGAAATAAAAAATATAATTTTATCCTTAAAATCTGATTCGGCGCCGGAGTTTGACAAAATTACATCTTCCCTATTGAAAAAAATTAATATCCATATCATAAAGCCAGTCTGCCAAATTATTAATCTAATGTTTAAAACTGGTAACTGCCCCTTTGATTTCAAAATTGCTTTAATAAAACCCATTTATAAAAAAGGAGAAAAAAATATTCTTGAGAATTACAGGTCAATAAGTCATATCTAATGTAACAAAAATTTTCGAAAAAGCCTTAAAGTTCGGCTAGTTTACTTTTTTACTAAAAATCATATAATATCTAATTGCCATTTTGGTTTTACTGGTAACAAGTTAACTAGTGATGCTATTGATATGCTAGTGTCAAATATATATATATATATATATATATATATATATATATATATATATATATATATATATATATATATATATATATATATATATATATATATATATATATATATATATATATATATATATATATATATATATATATATATATATATATATATATATATATATATATATATATATATATATATATATATATATATATATATATATATATATATATATATATATATATATATATATATATATATATATATATATATATATATATATATATATATATATATATATATATATATATATATATATATATATATATATATATATATATATATATATATATATATATATATATATATATATATATATATATATATATATATATATATATATATATATATAAATGCTTAGATAATTCAAGACTATGTGCTGCAGTCTTCATAGACTTAGCAAAAGCATTCGATACTGTAAGCCACTCGCGGCTTTTGACTAAACTACATTCAGCTGGGCTAGCTAGAGATTAATAACTGTTTCAGTAAGCCGAGAACTGTAACCTATGGATTTCCACAGGGTACAGTCCTAGGACCCATATTTTTCCTTATATACATAAATCAACTACTTAATATTGATGTTTCCGATAAAATCATCTGTTTTGTGTGTTGAAGATAATAAATGGGATGAAGTCGGGAACTTGTTCGGATTTGCAACTTATGTTACAGTGGCTTGACAATAATTTACTAACAACCAAAATAGATAAAACACAATACTTGCCCTTTTCAAGTTATAATGATCGACTGCCTACAAACAATAAACTTACTATAAAACTATTGTTTAGAAACAGTTGCTGGTCTTTACGTAGAGCTGAGCATGTTACCTACCTAGGAATTCATATTGACTCAAATCTAAAGTGGAACTTCCATATCGAACAGTTAGTGAAAAAGTTAGTTGAAATATCTAATAGGAAATTACTTCTTTCTACTTATTTTTCACTGCAATAATTGGTTGGGCTACTGCCTATCACACAACCCTTTACGTAATACAAAAAAGAATGTTGAAAATTATATTTTAAGTTAAATCGGCGATATCCACCTAATACAAAAATATATCATAAATCATCCCTTTTGTTCTTAATAAAAAATAACTTACTGGTTAATTCTAAAACTCACGAGTATGAAACACGCTTGAAACTTGGAGAAAATGTAACTTTACAATAGATGCATTTATCTGTTTGACAAAAAAATTACTTTTATACTGGTCAAAAAATGATTACGTACTACCTCTAGAAAAATAAAATAAAATTAAAATCATTAAAAAAAAATTAACTAAGTGGCTTATTGACGCTAAATAGTAACTCAAGTTTCTAAGTGGCTATTTATTATAAGTTAAATTAACAGATTCATTAATGTATTGTAACTGTATAAAATCGTTTCTTTTTTTGTAGAATACTTTGTTTTTTATTAATGGAAACAGTTACATTAATCTGAGTTATGTTCAAGGATGGCTGTCAAGTTGTGAACTTAGTATACCTTGAATATAAGTGATTGTTGTATTAATATTTATTTAATGTTTACATTACAATAAGTTGTTAAATTGTTTTTTTTATTTAAATAAGTTTTATTATTGTTATTAAAAATAACGCAACTAGTAAGGCACTGAACTGCACTGACTAAACAGGAAATGAGCGACGATAATAAAAATTGGAATATCATTATTCCGACCCTAAGTAATCGATTCCAAAGAACAATTAGGATCATCTAAGGTCTTTACTTTTTCTGGGTAGTTTCAGTGAAGCGATCAGACGTACAGGTAACTGAACTGCGACGGAACTATACATCCCGTCAACTCCATAAATTCAACCGGGTGGATGTGCCATGAAACTGGCCAACGGCAATTCATATAAATTGTCCTCGATCATAAAGTGGAATGTTCGAATTGGATTGCTAAAGCGCGTTATCTTGGCGTCCATTGCAATTCGAAACTTTAATTGCTCAGTTAACTACTGCTCTGCCCGTTTACTGTCGTTTAATGATGAGACCTGTGATGCCCCGGTCCTTTTTTTACAGCCAAGGGTTTTAACGAATACGGATCCGCTAGATTGTTGGGGTAGATATTAAAATTAGTATATAAATATACAATCCTAGGGTGCATCCTATTTCGTTTTGTCCTATAACTGAACAAATTGTAGATAAAATGAAACAGAAATGCTGAATGCGTACTGCGTACAAATAATAATATGTATAATATTTATTAGACAATGGTAACTTTGATTTTAACATGTACTTGTCTTTGATATCGCCCGTGTTTTCTTAATTAAACCCAAACGCGTATTCAGAACGGTGAAACTATTGTGGTTGTGAGTTTAGAATAATTACTTTTTCCATCACAAAATCACTTACGAGAGGAATTACACCGTCGTTTACCAAATTCTAACTGCACCCCAGGACAAAGCGTTGAACACATGGATTCGAATTTAATTACTTTAACGATTGCACGGGACCAATTACTTTGCAGATTAGTATTTATATTGTTCTGCCGTTACTCGCGTTGTATTAATTTAACGGATGAACCCCTTCTTCCTAGGTTGTCTACGAATTTGCTTACCCGTATGATGGGGTCTAATATTATGCTGACTTAATCGTTAGTAAACTAATGCAAAAATCTAACAATAATTATTGGTCAATTGGAATAGAAGTCCCTAATAATGAAGTAGATGAATTAGAAATCAGACCGTCAATTGTTCATCTCTAATTATTTCCTGCAAAAATTTTATATGCCAAAAAATGTGTGGAATATAAATCGCAAATCTGCAACGCCTACTCTAAAAAGTATAATGGAATGTATGCTGATGAATGGACAATTTTTAGCAGGATGAAGTGATTTCTATTTTGTTTAGAATTTAATTTTCAAAATAGTTTATTTCGCAAATAGGTATTGATTGACAGAGATGGTATGAAACTATGAAAATATAAGGAATCAGATTAACGGAAAGTAATTTATAACAGCTAAGTGGCATTCAATATACAAATTTACAAAAATTAAATTATTAAACATTTCGAATTTATATTAAAAAAATCGCCGAGTTCCCCCGAAAACGATATATTTTTTTCACGCGTTGCATTTTCCTGGAAGAAGCGTACATAGTTTTTTTTTGTAAGCAAATAAATTGTCCCGCATTTAACGCGTTGGGAGGGGAGTGAAGAGGGTTAATAGATATGGATGCAGGACTGTTTTGTTCGATATTAGGATGATTGCCAGTAATTTAAAGCGGGCGATTTCAATGCGAAAGAATGACCATGATATAATGCCGGCGCGTTTGAGCGACAGTGTAATCTTTCAGTGACATATACCGTGGTTCGTTTATAAATGACCAACGATCACCACATGCAAATACATGTAAATGCGAACGTAGTGTACGGCCCGGGTTAGAGAGACGAAGGAAGAGGGAAAACTGCCCTCATGGTTGTCCACTCGACAAAAAGATGGGATTATACGGGGCACACACACACATACTATACCGGACTTGACCACCCACTGTTAGCGTTGCCCTGGACTGTGGGAATAAACCCCTTTATTTGACTTAATCAAATTTTTATTGTGATTAAATCGGATTCGATTCATTTGCTAAGTCCAGTTGTCTTTGTTGCTACTTTTACACCTACTTACAATCCGTAAATAGACTGCTTTTGGCATAAATTAGCTTAATAAACTATTTTTGTAAAAGCTTATTAAGCAAATCACCAAGATATGCAATTTAGCCGAAACATCGTCTAATTTTACCTACTAAATAATTTTCGAGTATATTGCATTTATTTTAGGCGAGAGGGTTGTAAATCATAATGGAATTGTAAAACTTACAGACGGACAGTTGGTCTACGTGCGCCTTCGGGTTTAAAATTAGAATTATAGTTACTTCCGCCAGTTATTGGCAAAGTTCGTTCTTAAAAATCGATAGCGTTTAATAATAGATTAATAATTATTCGCATGGGTACCCAAAATTGGTATCGGTATTGGCTTACTAGTATTTTAATCTAAACGGACTGGAGACGATGCTGATGTTTTTGAAGACTATTTCCAGCAAATTATCGCTTATTGCTCTGCGGGTTTGTTATAGTCCACACATTTTAAATAAGATATGTTGAAAAAGGAACTACTGCCTATTGTAAATTTGAATAAACCTATTTGTACGAAATGTGTTCTGGCCGAAATCGCTTCAAAACGAAATATTCGTAACTTGCAGCTTATATTATAAACAGAAGACGTTTTTAAAATAATCATGTTTATTTCAATTTATTAATTTTCACGTTGCTTTTCGTTCTATATAATTTTTGATTTACTTGATCTTAATAATCTGAATAATTAATATCTCAATTATCTGCCCATCTCTATGACTATAATCGTGTATAATTATTATTACATTTATTATTCTAACAAACTACCTGTAGTAACGTCGCTGTCATATTACTTTCATTTGCCAAACTTGTCTTTCTATTCTATGCAAATTAGTGTGTGTAAGCCTTAAACTTTAAATTGTCCTACATGTCATTGCAAAATTACATTTCATTACTATCTCGCAT
The DNA here is from genome assembly GCF_029955315.1 of Cylas formicarius. NCBI lineage: Eukaryota > Metazoa > Arthropoda > Insecta > Coleoptera > Brentidae > Cylas > Cylas formicarius. The sequence goes on from NW_026844225.1 coordinate 12,744,174, forward strand.
TTAGAAACATAGTATAATCAACAATTTTTACACCTGGCAATAATTAAATAAAAAACGTTTTTTTTAAACGCCTTTAATGAACATATATACCGAGTTAGTAAAAAGAACCGGAATGTTTAAATATCTCCAAAACTGCCAAAGCTGGAGCGATAAAATTCAATATCTGGAGGTTTTTGAACATGCAGAATTCAAACGGCAATGTTGTCAGATTTACCACTTTTACGTTACACGTCATAATTTTAATATTTCAAATGGAATGCCTTATTTATTATTGTTGCAATGAATGAATGAAGGTCTCATAATTTTCAAATTGTATGTATATTAATTATTGAGCTACGGCAACACCGCTTTTTCATTGAAAGGTACGGGAAGGCTTAAACATCTCCGAAACTGCTAAAGCTGTGACGATAAAATTCAACATTTGAGGTTTTTCGAATATACATAATTCAAAAATATTAACGGTGATTTTGTCATAATTTTCTTAATTTAAATTATTTATTATTGTTACAATGAATGAATGTGTTATAATTTTAACATTATATATTTATTAATTACTGAGTTATGGCAACACCGCTTTTTCGGTGATAGGTATCGGAACGCTTAAATATATCCGAAACTGCCAAAGCTGGGACTATAAGATTCGGGGGGTTTTTAAACATGCAGAATTGAAAAATGCTAACAGCAATATTGTCAGACTTCGCAATGAGATTTATAATTCTGGTAACAATCCAGTGATACACACACGCATTAGGCGTTTTACTGGAGTAGCGGTGTTGCCGTAATTTATTAATTAATAGAAACAAATTTTTAAATTATGAGAGCTACCAAATTGCAATTCATCGCAACAAAAATAAAGAGGCCATTCCATTTAATTATGACGTGCGACGTAGAAATGGTAAATGCGACAACATTGCTGTTAACAACTTTGAATTCTGCATTTTGAAAAACTCCAGGCAGTTTGGAGATATTTAAGCGTTCCGAGTTCAATAAAACTGAACAAATTAAAAAAGAGGAAAATTTAATTAATCTGAGTGTAAAACAAATTGGATGTCCTTTAAATGGCCGATGTCGTTATCGCTAACGTCCAAAGTAGTGTGCGGGGGCGGAAAAAAATTAAACGTCCGAACGAATACGGAAGCTCCGAAACGGTAGATATAGAAATTTAACCCGAGCGTTATCGTCAAAAAAGGTAAATGCGAAACGCTCGACTCAAAACTTAATTTCAAAAACGATGGTAATTAGGGCGACAATTTTACGGAAGAGCATATTTCTGCGGCTTTAAACTTAATCGTATAGTACCGCCTTTAGGGGAAACGGTTTAATGTTTTTAATCTGACATAACGAGAGCACATATAGGATACGAGTTACCGAATTACAACGCTTCAGTAAAAGCTTAATCGCTCCCCGCCATTTATATAAATTCGTTTAATTTTTTGCTAAGTAATACAATGATAAAATAATGAAAAATATTAAATTGTCTAATACGTATTTCTAATAAGTACAAGAGAATAGAGTCGACTTTCTTATCTTTCGCGTTCAAAAATTAAAAATTACAATTTTTTAAAAATTAAAAATCAAAGAAAATTAAAAAAAAAACACTTTTAATTAGTGTTTGAAAATCTACAAAGCGGTTTTATTTTTCCATATTATAAATGTATTTTCAGATTGTATTTTTTTTTGCTGTTATCTTCTTATTTTTTTGCCTCTTTTTTACTGCCATATTTATTGTTGATCAATACTTACACTAGTTCTTTCCAGTAACATTGTTTTAATATTTATTTATAAATTCACTTGTAGCTCTTACCAGGTTACAGCTGCTAACAAATGTTGCTTTCTATTTGTTAGAATTTAAATTTCACTCAGCCAAGAAGACTTTTGATCGATAGCACCAAGACAGATAATGTTAATAAAAATATTGAGAATATAAAAAATTGGAGTAACGATTTGAAAGAAGTGTGAGAAAAAAAAAGCATTTAAAAAAATCAAATATAAACTGTAATTAAAAAATTCCACGTAATTCAGAAATTATCGTTTTACGTTTCTGTCAAAATGAATTCAAAACATTGTTTTAGTTATTTGTTATGACGACTTTTATTTATTCTTTCAATAAGTATAATATTACATAGCATTTTGTTTATTGAAAATAATATAAATAATAATTATGACTTTATTTAACAAAATAATTATTACGTTTTCAAAAATTATTGTGGTCCAAATAGAGACCAAATATGATTTGTAATATTATTAATAGTAACTAACCAAAACTACCCAGTTTAACTAAGTCGAAAACTTTTAATTCAGTTTACTCTAAATTAAAAAAATAATTAATTGGTTTACAAAAATTTAAAACAACAATCTGAACCCATTAATAGACAGTTTTTGTACTCCATTTTGAAAGCTGGAATTACGTTTACCACATTCTTTATTTTCGTCAATAAAATTACAATAGTTGAAGTTGAGAGGAGCAATGATTCACACTTATTTGCTTTGAATATGTTATTGTACAAAATTTGCACGAAGGCAAATAATTTGTTAAGTCTAAGGAATACTTATATTCTTGTTTTTGTTAATAATTTGCCAAAATAAAGCCCAGTTTAGTCCGAAACAAAGTAACAAACTGTTAAACTTGACGCAAACAAGCCGGTGATGTCCGATCTGTGTGAACCAATAATAAAAGTAGTAATTACGTTTTTAATTGCCGAAGTTCGGCAGTAATCTCTAAATCTAACTGTATCCAATTATGACCGAAATCGTTTTTCCGGGATAATAAGGTGAGCGCGGAACACGACGGACGGAGATTTAATGTCGAACATGAATTCGCCACCTCCCTGCGCCCTGTTAATTATAGTTACATTGTAAGTGCAATTTAATCCGTTTATAATCGCACTGCGATGCGTCTGGGTTTTATTAATTGCTAAATTGTTAATTTTTATCCTCCGAATTTCGGATTACCGCGTCGAAGTTTCATTAAAATGAAATTTACCAAAGTTCGCTCAAATTAAAATATCTTTTATTTAGATTTTTTTTTTAATAAGTTCAGAAATTAAGCGCGTTTCCTTCACCGGTTGTAGTTCTGTAAACAACTAGACAAGCTAGAGACGCTAAACTAACCAAATAGTGTAATAAAAATATGGGAAAATTAAATTTTCACAGAAACTTCCGCAAGTTGTTGAACGCGTAGGTATACTTCTTCTGAATTTCTCCTGCTCAGACATTGCTCTGAAGAAGTCCGCAGCATTTTTAGCGAAACGTCAGCAAGACAGAGTCCATAACCGAGTCAATGAAGGAAAAATCCAGAAGGGTAGCTACATGGACGAATGAAATTGAAACATACACCAACATTATTCGAATCTGCTATGTTTTTAATGCATTTCTTTATCGAGAAGTGAAAAGTTGACGTTAAAATTGGCCTAATGTCAATTTAAACAATAACTTTCCTCTGACATATTATTTCCACTTCTATCAGATTAAAATGTATTAATAATCAATACATTTATCTACCTAATAATCTAAAACTATAGCAGACAGCGTTTAAATTTTTGCCACTGTAACTAACACCGAAAGGTAATGAGCGAATTATTGATTTTGCTTCATTTCACTTTTGCCAAATTTTGTAAATATAGTTTAGCCAGAAATATATATTTTAAAATAATAGGTAACTGGTGAAAAATAACATTTAACTACATGCTTTCCATTAAAATTTTTCCACTAAAATAGAATCCTTTGACCAGCTCGACTACGAAATTAATTGATTTTTCTTTTTTTTAGGGCTTGACTGAGATCTGGTTAATACACATTAAATTCGACTTTATGTTAGAAGTGTTAATTCAGATGATGTGTACCAAAATTAATTTTAGGGATCTATGCGTTTGAGAGACGATTAATTACGATCGATTAATTAATTACGGTTTGATGAGCCTATTCTATGTCTACCGATATTGAGGATGAGAATGTTGTCGGGTCAATTTATATTATTGCCGCGCTTGCTTTATTTTATAATTGAAAATTGAAATTGAATAAATAAATGAAGATAAATATAAGACGAATGACTTAATAAATTTTTGTTCGTCTTCCTTAAAACGCGAAATTTATGCCTAAACGGTTCATACACTGCCCTCTTTGGTCGACTAGCCCAACTGAAGAATGCCGTGGCAAAAATATAGAATTATACGGAAGTAAAGAATTCCTAATGGTATTTGATTTTGATTTACAAGTACAAAAAACGGATGTTTTTTATAAATATTTAATAAAAAATCAGTTTTACATTTCCACCGCACACATCACAACAGCACCGCTTAAGATGAGAATTTATTTATATTTTCTAATAGTAAGCAGTTTTTAAGTTTTGTTTTATTATTCATCATTTGAAATTTTTAGTGTCTTTTTTCTCAAACGAAGGCAATAAATAAAAATAACGAGGATATTATCAATTTCTTAAACGCACAGAAGGAAGAAGTACGAGACAGATTTAACGAAAAACTTGGCTATACAAAGAATTCCGGTAAGATTATAAATAAACTCATTTTGTCTATTTTTAATAACAATAGTGTTCTTTCTAGGAATCGGCCTGATTGAGCAAAATATATTGGGGGTGTACAGGCACACAAATAACTCAACACACGTGGATATTTTCTCGATGTTTAATACTACTTTTGTTGTCATTAATGATGAAATATTTAAAATCGATTTGAATAACATTTTAAATTTACAATATTTTTCCACACTAGTTGGGTACAACTATGAAGATAAAATGTTTTTTAAAGTTAGTTGTTTATGGTAAACTAAATAATGATAATTAAAAATTAATATTTTAGACGAAACAATTTCGCGAATTCGGCTTCATTGCGATAGGTCTGAAGAGCGGTACGACTCAAATTTACAAATCGTCCAATACGTCGAACTTCCAAGCCTTCCAAACCATCAGAACGCCAAATACGCAAGATGCCGTTTTCTTTGTTAACGAGAATAATTTATATTTATCTTTAGTGGGGAATAACGGGCCCCATCTAGCGTCTTCATCGTAAGTAATTATAAATGTTGCTAGAAGTTAAAAATGTTAACAATGTCCTGATTTTTTCAGCATATATAAATGGTTGGATACGTATTTTGATGAAGTCCATGCAGCATATACCACCGAGGCTATAAAAATTTTGTCTTTTCCATATCACAGATCGGAAATAATGATAATATTGAGGAATAATCCCGGACACGAGGTATACTAATGGGTGCTTGTGAAATTTTTGAATTTCACTTGTGGAGTTTTTCTAGTCCGTTTCACCAGTCTATGAATTTAGAAGCGATAGACTGAAGACAATCCAGATGCTGACAGTAAAGAATCCACTCAACATGGACGTATTTGTTGAAAATCGACATTACCTTGTGATTTATTCGAAATCGACTGGTACTTTATATGTCTGGAACGGTAAGTATCATTTAATGGAACTGAATATCATACCAATAAACGTCTAAACGGGCAACTGGGGTGTTTAAAATTTTATGGTTGCTTTTTTTTAACAATTTTCTTTAATTGGTTACCGAAATTACACTGTCAATCCTATCAGGGAACAATTTCACGCACTCGGGAGAGAGATTAAGACAATAATTCTCGCGTAAAGGCCCGTAAGAAACTGGCAAAACGTGAGGGAAACACTGCTTTTCCGCTGGTGTCGTTTAATGTAGGTACAAGCGTGGGCAGAAATATTATATCCACAAAAAAAACACTTGTTCGGATTTACAGGGAGGTTCATTTAAAACAACCCGCTGCAAGGTTTCGACAACACACAGGTTAACCTATTCTCCATCTGTCAAAAAAGATGTACTTTGCAGCAGTAGCACAAAGGAGACTAACCGATTCACTTATTATCGGCAGCTTTATTTAATAACTTAGATAATAAACTCTTTCAAAAATTATTTTAAAACTTTTTTCAATATTACTAAAAATTTTATTATTTAAAAAAATATTTATTTATCGTTTCAGTAGAAAAAAATCCGGAGAAATTTAAAATAAATAACATAACGTTATATTTTACATTTAATATTATTGCCTTTTTTAATTTTTAATGAGTACAAATGAGAAAGTATATGTGAAAAAAATAAGCACGGTTCACTGATTATTAACATTGCTCTCGAAATATGCAAAATTTCCATCAAAATTAACCTAGAAATTACCAAATGCCTGGTACTATCTTTTTTTTATTTAGTATCAGTTTTTTTGGGTACCTGCAAGTATTTTTTTCTACTCCCGTCACTGTACCACGTTAGTTTCCCACCGATTCGAACTACTTCGGACATTTCCGGGATTTTACCTCACGCGTTTGGGAGCAATCGGATGTTTTCACTGATATTTCCCACGCCTTGAATTTTGAGTTTCATTCTGACGGTCATGTCAGTGAATGTGTCCGTGTTGTTTTGCAAAAATGTACTCAAAAATTAACGTTTGTAGAAAAAATATAGTATGCAACACGTTTAGAATATAGACTATTGTTTTTAAACGCTCTTTTATGTTTTGTAATTATGCTACTCACTTAAACACATAAAAACACATTTTTGGCGACAATTTTGATATTTTACATACAGCCACAAAAAGAAAATTAATTTTATTGGAAGCAATGGAGATTAACAAAATAAGACATTCAAATGTATTGCTTGACGATCAATTAGATGTAAATACATCTCCTTTATTGCACTTAAATTCTCACAACAACATTAATTAAGGTTTTATGGCTATGTTTCGGTATATATAGTATCAGGTAGTTTGTAAATATTACATTTGATAAAGACACGGTGTTGTGGAAACAATTGTCATGTCAAAATATATAATTTCGTGAAAATCTGAACTTTTTGTTCTTATTTATTTTGATAAATGGATTTTCATCAAGTAAAAGTCACCTCAGTTCAACTAATAAAATAGCATCATAAATTTTCTGTCCTGCTTCTTATATTTTTTGATTTATCATTTAATGTTTTAATATAAAATTGTGTAGTCAAATTTGATCTCTGCTTATTCACAGTACATAGTTTGTATTGTTGAATCAGTTGAAAAACATAAGAGGAGTGCTTTCATTTCTGTTTCAACAAGACATGAATTTATTATTAATTATTACCGAAAACTTTACTAAAATCCAAATTCGGAAAGATAAGATCTGCCCAAAGAAACAGAAAAACAAATATATAGTTGTCTGGTTACGTAGTATGTTTAATTTTTTTATGCTCTCTCAAAAATTAAAACACCTTTTAAATTAAGTTAAAATAGGCAAGTTTCCACTTCTAATAAAACACTCAAAAATTTCCCTGTATGTCTAATATGCTTAAATTGCAGATGTAATGAAAAATCGCGTTCTTACATTAATGATTCATACAGTATTGAGTTTACAATTAACACAAGCCAACCAAGTTGTCATCATCATTCTACATCTATCTATTTATGTATCTGTACATTGAAGAATACATTATTCTAGCAGTTGAAATAAAATTTACAAAAATCGAGGGCCTTTCCGCTAGAAACAAGCTCCAAATAAAATATGTTGCCACCCTGTACCATCAGCTTTCCATGGCCAACAAAAACGAGAATCAATGTTCTCATTGGTTACCGACCTTTTACAGCAATAAATCTCATAGCTATAATGCTTTTCTCAGACTTTCCATTGGCAACATGCGACTCTTTTTGAAATTGAAATGGAGCTCGAACGCTGTTTGTATTTCATTATTTGTTTTCAGGATTTGCGTTGGAACTAATAAACACGTTCGATGTTGAAAACGGTGTGAATAAATCCTTAGTGGTTTACTGTAACACAACAGCTTTAATAGTTCAGCCGAAGTTGGTAAGTTCCAACGCGAGTAAAATTTTTATACGAATGAAACAAACGATTTTAATTTTATTGTGTTCCTGTGTATAATTGCTTGTTTCGTCTGGTTCTTTTATACCCAAGTTTACTGCCGCTGCCATGGTCCCGCATAATTTCTTTTCTTCGGCAAAGGCAGCGCGTGTGATTTTTTTTTTAGGAAAAGGTTTTGTTGTACGAACTACGTCCAGGAACGTTGGAAATGGTGGACAGCAAACCGTACCGAAACAACTATTCTCGTATTTTGGACATTAACAATGGAGGAAATGAAAGCGGCAATATAACTTTTATAGTCGCTTTAAGCGAGGATAACACTATAAACATCAATGCGATGTCTTTTAAAGTTCACCACGAAATGGGTACATTTATTATTTAGACTTGATAGTCGTAAAAGGAAATTTCAATTTGTCTATTTTATAGAGAAACAAGACGACACGCTCAGAAAATGCTTCCATAATTTAGAAGAGCAAATTTATAACCAGAGAAGCAAACTGAATCAAATTAAAACGTTCAAGGCCAAAGGCGAAAATAACCTCGCCAAACGCTCGATTTCCGGAAACTTTGATGAAGTCTTGCAAAATGTACGTAATTAAAATTTGTATTAAATATTTTAATTTAATCAAAATTCAAATAATAAATATCGAATATTTATCATTAAATAGCTGGTCAGTAACTCGGTAACAATTCGGAGAAAATATATAATAATTATTTTGAGTCCTTTCAAGCCAGTCAATAAAAATGAACTTATTTTACATATAGCCTAACAAATTGTAGCACCAATGTATAAATCAAAAAACAAGATACAAAGGCCTTGTAAGCCTAATAACCACATTGCTAAACTGTCCGAGACTGCCTAAAAGAGAGATTAATCAATCGGCTTTTTCGTAAATCACAAAATCTTGATTGGAAACCAGTTTGACTTCCGAAAGGACGTTATTACCACTTACGCTATTTTTAAACTAGTTGACTCCATTAAAATCTAATTGGATAGTGTTGGTTAGATTTAATAATGCCTTATAAACAGCTGTTAGGAGTCTCTGTATTACTTGAAGTATAAATCACAACTTAGAATGCAGAACATTTTGAGTGATGGTCAAACGATTCATTTGGGTATGAAACAGGAAACTGTCGGAAGCCCACTTCTATTTATTATATACATAAATTCAATACTAGAAAATACAATTCAAGGAGTAATTTAAGGAATTTAACCCTCAATATTAGACCAGATTTTATTTTTTTGCAATTACCAAGAATAGATCTTAAAATTGTCACTCAATACCACCACTTCCACAATCGCAACAATATCTTCCGTTGCTTTTTACAAAACTTCTGGATTCCTCCTGCGTCGGTTTTTGCTTAGTCGAAATTGCTGACGTTTCGCCGATCATCCTGTTGGATTCTTCAGAGCTTGACTGAAAACTGTTTTCAGTCAAGCATTACAGTAGCCTGTGGAAGTATCTTTGAAAAATTGATATCTTCCGTTATGACCTTCATTGGTCCACCAGTTCTTGAATCATCTTTCACTACAGAGTACGAAGGCGAAATTTGGCTGTACACACCATCCAGCTTTTTTTTAATAATTTTAGGCGCTAACCCTTCTTTTGTCAAAAACTTTATTACTGCTCTATACTTAATTTGCTTAATTTGCGACTTTTTTTCGGAAACGTCTTGTTTAAAATGCTGTCAATAAAAAGCTATTGACGCAAGACTTCAATTTTTTTTCCGCAGCCTACTGAGATATGTATTTAAAAGAAGACAAAGTTTTATCGTGATACTGGAGCTGCATCTATGTCAGGCCGGGAAATTTTGGAGCTAACCTCGTATCTGCACGCTATAGTTGTATGGGGTGGTATGCATGCTAACTCGCTCAGACCACTAAATGTTATTCAAAATTATATATTAAAAGTTTCTTCTAGAAGAATGACATTTTCTGACCATACCTACATACCGAAAATATACTAAATAGTAGAAAGATATATTTTTATTTTTTCTGTTTACACAAAAAGCACAAATTTGCAAATAAAAGTTGAACACACATATCGAACTCGACAAATAACAAGCCAAGGCTTGTTTGTTCCCTTCTATATCAATGACGGCAACTATAAATTTGCTTGGGCCCGAACCTCTGCTCTGAAAAAATATTTGCCAAAAAGTCATAATTCATTTAATTTATTTACACATACAGATTGTCTGTGATATAGGTGCAATAATAATTTAAGTAACACACAAAAAAATGAATATATAATATTATATTATAATTAAAAGTAGCTAAAGATAACCAAAAGGAGGTAGTTTCTACAGATTCTAATTAAATTAAATTATTTTTTATCCGGGCATAGTCTTAATTAACAAAAAGAGAACATCCATTGGTTTAGCCTTGTTATGGTCGTTTAGTTATTAGTAAAATATGAAATATGAAATACTGAACACATTAAATTAAACAACTCTTAACTTTTCAGGAAACTCAAATTAAAATAAAATTAAAAACGACGAAAAACAGAATAGAGACGCTCAAGAAGTACGTCGAAAGCCAAGGAGAATTTCTCGTAAGTAGAAGAAGCGGATTTAAGTAGACTTGACGTTACAAACCAATTAACATCGTCGCAGATTGTCAACGACAAAGTCACGGTTAATACGCCCCTAATTGCCAAGACGATAAAGGCGAAGCAATTGTCAATTGGGAGCTTAAACGGCAATAACTGGACACCCGATGAGTGGCTAAGATACAACAAAAGCCAGACTGTAAAGGGACCTGTAACTGCGGCAAAAATTATTACCAAAGATTTAGCCACAAATCTTCCACTTTTTAATGGTAAAAAATAGTTTAATTTCCAAAAAATATTTTAAAAAATCCTAATTGCTACTGAAATTACGTAGATTTATTGACTAACAGCCGCATCAAGTTAAATGGTAAAGTAAATGTAAAAAGAATATCTACCGAGGGGATTTATGCTAGCAGGATTAATGATATATCCGTACAGGACATTTACCTTCGAAGCAGCACTAAGCCAGCTAAGGGAGTGAAGAAACTAAAAACGGTTTATGTTAAGCTAGCAAAAATAGAAACGATCAACGAAGTATACATGGAAGACGAAAAAAAAAGTGAATCTATCACATATTTTAATTTCAGATATCAGTAAAAGATATTCTCGAATTATTCAGCCAAGAACCTACCTCAAAATCACTCAATTTCGACCAAGAAGTTATCATTAAAGATTTACGTGTCAGGTCTATCGATAATATTAACTGGAACGATTTTCAAAATTCCGTTTTTAAAATTGGAGAAGACGATGCAGTTGAAGGTTAAATCAAACTTCATCAAATACGTAATGCGAGATATGAATTGGTTACTTTCAGGAAATTTAACATTTACCGAAATAAAGGCAATATCGGCAGATGTTGGGCTTGTTAACGGAGTAAAACCGGCTGTTCTGCTTACAAAAACCACCGAACAAATAGTAAATTCTAGCATTGAATTCAACTACATTTCAGCCACTCGGATAGAAGCAGAAACTGTAAATGAAGTTTCGCTTAAGAAATCCGCAGCACTGATCGGAGGAAACGACGTTATTAAAGGTAATTATGCCATAGTCGACGATTGTCAATGATAATAAAACGCTAATGAAAAAAAAAGGCCCTGTGACCATCGATAAAGTCTTCGTTGAAAAGGACTTGGAGCTTGTTGGACCTATCGACAAATCGTTGTTCCTAAGAGACGGAGACCGTCTTATTGGAACAAACGAATCGGACTTCCTGCAGGTTTATAAAGGAAAAATCAAAGTTAAAGGGAACCTTCACGTGACTGATTTAGACGTTGTCAATAACGCCACGTTTTTAGTGGATAATAAAACGTTCTCACCTGAAGATTTAAATCAATTCTGGACGAAAAGCACCCATCAAGTAAACAACGAAAACAATTGAAAATATCTAATGGTTCCATTTGTTTTATACTTTAGACTATTCCAGTTCACTTTGAAGCAACGCAAGGTATGAAAGTATCCCATTTGGAAACGATACGGCTTAACGACATACCTATGAGTAATTTTGCTTTAAACAGAGAAGAGACGGGCTTAAAAGGACGCTTGTATTTTGAAAACACAATCGTGAAAGGCAACATAACAACTAACAAATCTGATAATAATATTCCCAATTTAATTCAGCTCGATAGAGAAACAGTTAAAAACAAAGGATCGTAAGTATACTTTCGCGGATTTGTTTTTTTATTGTTGGATTTAAATTTAATCAACATTCAAATCATTTCAAAATTCATATATTTTTTGTTGTTAATATTTTTTATACATAATGTGCTGAAAACTATTGGAGCAATGGATTTGATTTTAAAAGTGACGCTAGCCTTGGTGTCAGTTTGAGGCATAAAAGGCTAAGAACTTGCCGAATATTCTAAGAAGCTAAGAAGCACAAAAATAAAAATGTTCGAGACATCAGGTGATCAAAAATACGTTTGTAATGGGTTTATTTCAATTGTTGGCACAGTTTTTCGATTTTCTCATATAATTGTTAATTTGAAGTAGTTAATTTAAATGTTTATACATTTTCCAGGTTTGTTTTGAAAGGAAAAAAAACTTTCCTTAAGAAGCTCAAAGTGCGTAATTTCGTAACTAATGAGTTGAATGGAATTAAAGACAACGAAGCTTCGACTACAAAAAATCCCTTAAACATCACGGGTAAATCAAATGTGTAAAAATCGCAGTGATGAGTATACGTTTGTACATTTGTAGATAAATATGTTTTTAAAACTCTGGTAATTAAAGGGAACTTGGTGTCTAAATTGGAAAGTCCTATCATAAACGATATCGTTATTGAGGAAATGCAGAAGAAAATCGTGTGGACTAATTCTCCGCAAAATATCAGCAATCTGGACTTTAAAAACCTAACCGGTGGGTCTATTTTATAAATTTAATATTACCTACAGTTTTATTCAAATTTTCAGTGAAAAATCTCTACGTCGAAAACATTAACGGATACAATGTGGAAGAATACGTGAATAATTTAAAAGATATATTGTCGTTCAAGGAACGTCTAAGTTTCAATATTAAAGGAAATGTCACAATCGTTAACGCAACCAACGTTTCGACCATTAACGGACACTATGTTGATGCGTTAATTGCAAAGGTAGCAGTAAAAGCAAAATTTTCCTTAATAACGTAGTTTCGATTACAGAACTCCAATGAAATTGTAAGGAACGTGACGTTTCTAAAAAATGTAAAAATTCGCGATTTAAAGGTTTCGAATATAAACGATGTCAATTTCGCCATACTTACGAGAAGGTTGCTCTACAAAAGAACGAATCAAACTGTGACCGCTAAATACACTTTCGAAAATTTAAAAACGGGTAAGAATGCTAAGTCTCTTTGACCAAACGTAGCAATACGACCTTACAGACAACCTTTTTGTGTCCCATATCAATGACATTAACGTGAAAAACCTCATCAATACCGAATCGGAAACGAAGCAAGAAATTTTTGCTCCCAATGGAATCTTCGTTAAAAACGCGACATTTTTGAAGTCACTAAGAGGGAAAAAAGTGAGACCTTGTGACCCGAATGACATTGTACGAAATTTTAAGTACCCAGAGTCGCGAGAATGGGAACTAATTAAAGTTAATGGAAACGTAGAGCTGATAGATGAAAACTGCAAACTGTATAAGATTTTGAAAAACGCTGTTAGAAAAGGAAGCAAAAATGTGATAACGGCACCAGTAAGTATTTAGGAATATTAGTTGATATTTAATTTTGCAAACGTTCAACTGAAATCGATTGCTTCGAATGACTGAAAGCACCACAAACCTCAGTATAATATTTTAGGTTTGTATTAGCGGGAATGTACTAGCTAATCAAGTCCATAGTATTGGTGCAATCAATGGAGTAGATTTGAGAACAATTGCAGATGACGCCGTACTAAAAGACTTAGATGAAAGACAGGTATAATATTTAATAATTAAAAAGTACTAGCAGTCTCGTGATTGGAACCTCGAAACAAAAATTTTTTACAACCATATTACAGCGTTTTTTACTAATAGGTTTAGGTCAAAATCAATTGGCTTGATTATACACGTTTTTTACAAGATTTTCAATATTTTTTAACAATCTAGTAATGCAGAATCGGCATATTTATAACAATGTACTAAAGTAAAAACTTGTAGGTAATAAAAGGGCACAAGATTTTTACCCAGATGGAGGCCCTTCGGCGGGCGGCAATTTTAGGAAATGCCGACATTCCAATTGTTCAAGGTGTCAGAGTTTCCGAGCTTTATAACTTTATCATCCACCGAAACGATGTTAACCAAAAAAATATAAGTGGAAAAAAGACATTTTTTGCAGGGTTGGAAACTAAACGATTTAATGTGGGTTCCTGCAAAAAAATTATACCGTATATTCAAACTTTTTTATTGTAGAGCAAAACTGTAGCAGGTATTTTGCCAGAACAAATCGTGGATTTAGGTCAACTTAAAACAATACCCTCGGCGTTATTTGATTCTTTAAAAGTCAGTGAGAACTTCGACGTCAATTACGTAAACAAGATTGACTTCCATCATGTGCTGAACAACAGACTTCTTGTAGATGCGCCTCATAAGCAAATTACAAACGCTGTTTGTTATTTTGATAATTTAGAAGTAAAGGGTATTTATTTATTGCCTTGACCTTTGAACCAAAACATCTATATTGACCATCTTTTGCATTTTAGAAAATTTAATAGCCGCGTCCATAAACGACATCGATATGGAAAATGTGGTTTACGATATAGGAAAGCAGACCATTATGGCATCCAAATATTTCCTCGAAAACATCACCGTCTTGGGCGATGCTTGGGTTGATACACTGAACGGTGTAAATATCTCGGAAACTTATGCCGACGCAGTTTTGCGTGGTCAGAAAAATACCATCAACGGATCATTGGTATGATATCTTCTTCGTGGTTATTATCACAATTTAAAAAAATTGTTTTAATAAAGGTTGCATAAGATGAAAACACATACAAATTAAAAATAATTTTCTATTATACATTGTATTTCATAAAAAAAGCGAGGTGATACAAAATACAGTGAAGTCCGGATATAATGAACTCGAAAGTTGCATCAAAATTGGTTCGCTGTAGCAGACGTTTACTATAAGTAATAAAAGAACTTTTGTACACACCTGATGTTTACCAGATGAATGGAGGTTATTATATAATATATAATATTATGTACGTTGGTTTAAAAAAAAAATGCCACAGTATACTAGCATTTTTCTAGATATGTATGTGTATTACGTAATCTGGAAAAAGTGAAAATTAAATATCCTTCTGTACAAAACAAGTAACAAGTGAACAAGAACAAATAAAAAATATCTAAAAAAATAAACTATAAAAAATACATGTATCCACCGACTCTTGGATAAACAAGTCGGATATTTTGGTTTGTACGAGTCTGTTAGAAAAGTTAATATTACTTATATAGCTTTCAAGGTTACAAAAAGAATTCCAAACGTAACTTTCGAAGTCGAAATGTTCAATCCTATTCCTAATCTCTGCTTCGAGGGCTTTCTGGGTATCGGTATTTTGGTCGGTATTTTCGGTATCTCCTGAATGTTTTTTTAGCCATTCCGTTAGATGTAATTCATTATCAGTCAAAATCATCTTCTGCTTCAAAGAATCCTGCATGTTTATAACAGTTTGTAATTGTATTTTTGCTAACTTCCTGCCAAGCACGGTGAATAAAATTTACAGCATCCAATAAGCTCACTGAAAACTCTTGTATATCATCAATTGCTTCTATCATCTTTATCAGCAAAATCTTCCTACAGTAACACTTCAGGGAATGGATTATGCCTTAATCCATGGGCTGCAATTTTGAACTGATATTAAAACCATAAAAACTAGTTTGATTTAGTTCAAAATGAGCTGCCGTTTTGAACTGGTATTGGATGGCATAAGAACCAGTTTGATTTGATTCAACGGAACACGGGGATGTGGTGGACAATTACCTACTACAAGAATATTTTTTCTGTTCTTCTTCTTCAATTCTGTTGCCCATTGGAGCAGCTCTTCGGTAAATAAGTTAAATGTCATCCACGCTTTGCTGTTTGACCTGTAATTGACAGGTGTTTTTAAAAAATTTTGGGTTTACTGATTTGCCGATAACAAACATTGTCTTTTCTGTCCCAGAGATGTTTGCATTATCCAGAACTGTTATTCGAACCTTGAACAATTTTCGACCTGCACACATTTCATTTGGAATTGGAATTTCAATGTCTTATCAGGGGTTAGTTTGTAGAAAAGGTCGGTCTCATCTGCGTTAAAAATATTGTCACTGTCATAATTTTTGCAAAGATCAGACCAAACCGTTGTGAGCCAGTTATTGACAACATTCATATCAACTGATGCAGATTCACCAAGAATTTTTCCCCCCGAAATTCAATTTCTCTTCTTAAAACTTTCAATCCAACTTCTGGAATCTCTTCCTTCCATTCTATTTCCCATTTCACTTGCTTTTTGCTGAATAACTAGGTCACTTCCACCTCATTGATACCTTCATTAGCTGAGCTTTTACAACTTGCATTCACTTGACCATATAACGAGGAAATCCTTTTTTTTCCAATGGCTTTAGGCCAATTCATTTCACGACAAATATCACTTTCTTTCACACCACTTTTAATTATTTGTATAACATCGTATATTTCTTTCAAAGTTAATGCTTTTCGTTTTTGCTTCCCCATTTGAAGGTCCTGTCATCAACATTTTCCACTAAATCTAAATAACAATTCAGATCAAAACAAATATGCTATGTATTTTAACCTTTCTCTGGGGAATTACCCCGAAAAAGTTCATTAAAAACGGAAAATGCGTCTTAATCTTGACGAAATTGACTGTACACGAAAGTTCACTACGTCCGGGTTCACTATAACTAGTAAAAATTTACATTTGTTTTATGAGGCCTTTTGAGTGTTTTTCAAAAAGTGTTCATTATAACCGAGGGTTCACAATAAACAGGTTTACTATATCTGAACTCCACTATATGTGTTTTTAATGGAATGCACTATATATTTTAACATTATATTAATAATAATTCAAATCTTTTTTCTTCTTATTTGTTGGACTTAAAGTGTTTCATTTTTAAGGGTCAGGAAAATATTTTGTAGTAAATTTCAATTAGATATTTTAAAAGATGGTACTTAAAAATCAGCAAAATTGTATTCGACTGGATACGAGGTAATAAATGAAGCCTATCTGTGAACAGGGTATATACTTGAGGATAAAGGACATAAAAAATATTCAAACTTTTAAATTAATGTTTTAATATAATGTGCGGCAGTTTGAAATTTCTGTTACATGTTATAATCTATTGTTTTTGTTCCGTTTCAGAGTATATCAAAACCATCGATAATAGAGAATAACATCACAACAGAAGCGTTAAATGGATATTCTATGAAGAAAATTATAGAAATGGTTTACCCAAATTCTTCCGAGAGCGATGAAGAAAATATCATTTATAACATCCAAACTAAAGTGAAAGATATCATATTCAAGCATACACCGGAAATGCAGTGTAAGCGTTTTGTCCGCATATTTCAGAAAAAAAAAACATTTTCAGGAAGGTTCCAGCTTTCGCACTAAACAGTCTGATCAACGAGTATATGCTGATTGTGTAATATGTAATTCTAATTTTATTTGCTGAGATAAAATTCTGGTCGCATATGATTCACCCTATTTTTAGTTGTATTGTATAATTAAAATTAAATGTTTAAATTTTAAAGGCACCGAAAACTGACTTACTTATATAAAGAGAAAATTTAATTTTAGACATGTATAATGAATTAATGTACATCGAAAGGACCAACGACATTCAAGTTTCAATTCCCAACGCAATAGATGCACGTATTACCCAAATTAAAGACTACGTACTGATTCACATACTGAGCGAAGAATCCCAAGAAGAATGCAATCTTCCTATAGATTGCCAATGTACGGTACAACACATCGTGGAAATAACCCCAAATAAAACCCTAAAATATTTCTTGAACAAAGATCGACAAAGAATTTATAGTTACGACGAAGATAATATGACAATACACCTTATTACTAATAGTACCAGTACAGACAGTCATTGCAAGTGAGTTATTATAAGTCAGCATTATTCGACACCCAATTTGGTCCATTTATACGATGCGAAAAACGATGATATCGAAATATAACACTTTTCTTTAGGATCAGTCAGGCTGAGGGTGTTAAAGAAGTGTCGACAATTAGCTGGAGTACGTCACCAAATAGAGGTGAAAGTAGAACTTTCATTTCATATCCGTTAATAGATGTGCCTGGATATATCAGTGGCGTCGAATTTTTCACATTAAACGGAAAAACTTACTCTGTGATATCCCAATACTATGACCCGATTAGTGATACGCATGAGTTAGATTGCGTTGTCTTGTGTTTCGAAATAGGAAAAGTAAGTGTTGATAAAAATAAAGGGCCTGAACCTAAATAAAACACAAAATCGTAAGTTTAAAATTGTTGTTGACGTAGTAAACCGCACAGACACCAAGCCCAATCATTAATAAAAGCTTAAAACCTTTCCAAGTGCATCGTAAATAGCAACCATTCCTGGTTATAGTCTTCAATCTGAACAAACGCATTAGTAAAACGCATTAAATATTGGATAATCTCCAGTTTAGAACCCGCTTTGTTTATAGTCGCCAGATTTCGGCGATTACAATTCAAATAAAAGTTATTACTTAATTGCGAAATAAACAATCAGATGGCGCAGTAAATGTTTTCTTTTTTCAGCAAACCGCTAGTGAAATTCAAAAAATTCCCACCAGAGGTGCGTGGACGTTGTATCTTATGCACACTGCACAGGGCGTTACACTGATTATAGGCAATAGAGGCGGCGATCAAAACACAGAAATATATAGGTTCGACGAACACGAAGAAAGGGTATTTGCGAAAACCACCGCTGAAGCAGATCTAAAGAGTTTATTTTCAGTTTATGCTTTTAAGAACCGTGGGTTATGCCTGTTCGAAAGCGGTCGGTGTGGTTTTGGGAACTGACAGCTTCATCATTTTAGCAAACGAAGACGCACCGCTACAAGTACTCAAATATAACCAAAATTATCAAAATTACGTAAATTATCAAATCATCGCCGCGGACGCCACTGTTTTCGGACTTTCGGCCTTCTACGTTGGAGGTAAAGCTCGTTTCACAATTTTGAGTTGATTTCTTACGTATAATAAAATTTAAGTGAGGCCCGTATAGCGACATTTTTTCATTCTGAATACTTATACAAAACCTAAAGACTAACTATATAATGTTGTTTTAATAATATGACCAAATAAATCTTACATTTTTTACTTCAATCAATGCATCACTCTCACTGTAATTGACATAAGCGAATAAAGTATTTAACAAACTTACTCAAATCAAAATCAAATCAAATCTCAAAAGTTTTTAAACTTACGTATCGTTGATCGTATATGTCATATATTTGAGTCTGTTGATATAGTTTTAAAAAATCTATTCAAAACTTAGTAGGTACTATTGCCACTTAAAAACAAATTTATAATATAGTGAGATGGTTTAAATTTATTTAAATCATAAAAAAAATTATTCGAGAATGGTTAATCGCAATTTTGTTAATAATTAAATTTCCTGATCAATTCTAGAAAAAAAATGTTTTTGATTGCATGTGTAGCGTATTTTAATTAAGATTAAATTGTTACAAATTGGTAATTTGATAAACTATATCATTTTGGGTTTAACACAATACAACAGGTTTTTTAAACCTAGGTGTCTAGGTCAAATAGATATTACAATATTGTAACTTGTGCTTATGCTTTGAAATTGAAATAACATTGTAATATATAAACGTTTCGTTCAGGAATATTTACCCCATTTTTTTAATTAAATACATTACAATATTTTTTGCCACAAATAAATCCGGGAATATTCAAATGGACTTTATATAAGTAACGGAACTTTAACAAATTTTATGTATAATAAGAATAAATGATCATCTGTAATTTAGACATATTTGGCAGCGTTGCCGTATTTACAGAAAACTAATGGCAACATGTATTCCTAAAATAAACTGTAAGGATAATCAAATCAAAACAACGTAATGAAGCAGAATCGAATTTAACCCTCTTGGTTCGACAACTACGTCTTGACTAACTTATCGTAAACCCAAAAACATCGCATAATAAGACCCTAAGTATATCTCGTCACCGCAACTTGCCCCCTCTGTCTTTTTTGCCTGAGACGCCCATATATTTTACAATCGGCAAAAGAACAAAGCGGCGCCTTTTTGTCAAAGGGTCTTGTCGGATATGACGTAATCTATAAATATTCTAACAAAACTATATTAGATTTTTATAGTCGCATATGCAAAATTTGGTCCCTTGGTCCCTTATTTGAAGGTTATTTTGCAACCGCTCCGACTTGATGTATTTTTGATTAGTTGTGATTCAATTTTTACTAGATTTTGATATTAATTTGGTTAAAATGCAAACACAAATTGAATCCAAATTAAGTACGCGGTTTGCATATAAATATGTGCCTGCCGCTAGGTTTAACAGGTGAACAAACGAAATCCAACAAGATCAGACAAGTTCAGTCGCTATAACGTCTAAAAATACGATTTGTTTCGACTGGTTAAATGTACGACGATTCCGATATTTTGCAGGTTTTGGAATAAGCGATGCGTATTTGTGTATTGTCACAGAAGAGAATTATCGAATATTCAATTTTCAATTCATAGACGGCTGGAGATTAGAATCCCAAGGAACAATCACTGGTTTACGAGGTTTGGTATCATTTCAAATGAACAATCAGCAATATCTGTTTGCGTCTTCAAAGGAAAAAAGTTTTCTGTTAACTGTTGTAAAACATGGCACTGAGCAATGACCCTAATTTCCGTTAGGAATTGTTTTGTGTTAGTTACACTTTTCTAGGTATCGTGTGTGTGTGTGTGTGTGTTATAATATGTATATTTTTGTTAAACTAATAATTCAATAAAATATCTAAGAAAAAAAAATCAAATTGTGAAGCAATCGGCAATTTAATCTTTTAGAATTCGTATAATTTTTTTAATAGTTTTAAGTAACTTTTTACTACAGCTTTTCTAGTAATGTTAAATAAATATTTTAGATTATCCATTGAAGTTTATGAAATAAAATAACCGGTTCTATCTCATGATGCGTATGAATATTATAAAATACGCGTAGTAATATTAAAGGCGTTTCCGGTAAAACATTCTAGAACAAGTAGTTCCAAAAGTCACCCGTCTAAACTAACAAATAAAATAATTCGTTTAAAAAAACTAATGCACAAATCAAGATTCCAAAAATTATTTTCTAATTTTTCTGATTAATTGGGACGGTGGATTACTTTTATCAATTAATTTTTTATTGTTTTGCAACCCCATTATTTCTGGCAGCTCAGTTGGTAACATTATTTATTATGAAACAATAGAAAAGCGTGGGATCAGTCTGTCTTTGGCTTCCAGTGTTGTACAGGCTGTAAAGAAGCTGTGTTCAATTTGTTTTATTTTAACTGATTTTTCAACATGAATGACAAAAAAAGATTGTCGCCCTTACCGGAGGAAATGGAAAGCGACGAAAAATTTCTCACAAAAAAGGTTGGTGCTAGTTTTGATTACTTTGTTCACAGATTCATTATTGCTATTTCATTCTGGTTTGACCATCCCGGTTATAAATAATAATATAATATAAAATTTAATAATAATTAAATTAAATATAAAATTTACACCTATAAAACCCTATACCTACATATTTCACCCGCACGAACTGTAAACGTACGGATTTTAAAATTTAAATGTCTCGATGACTCATCATCCCCACCACTCAAACCACTCTAACTGCCTAGGAAAAAGATATCAAAATGAAAACATGATTTTCAAAATATGGCGACCTGAACGTAGCAGTTTTCTATAATTCAAAGATGTTTAATTTTTATTGTTTTATTATTTATTTGCAACCGCATGATTTGAGACACGATTCAAAACAACCAATCACGGTTAGGACCTGAAACCACCATTTAAATAGCGGAAAATCTCGGCGTCAGTCCACGTTTGACTTGCAGCGTTAGTGGTGATGTGAATCCGTAGTGTTTGTATTTGTAGCATTTTAGTTGATTTTTTATATTTTAAATTTATGTTCAACATGAGTAGTGAAATAAACTCGCCGTTGTTACCCGAGGAAATGCAAACCAACGAAAAATTATCCACAAAAAAGGTAGCATGTTAATAAAATTTTCTAAAGTATAAAATATGCTATTTTCTGACTTTTATTATTGATTAGCAACTAGCGAAAAAAGAACAATATCCGGTCTGTCCATCACCACCACCGAAACCGAGAAAAATGACAAGTAGGGAAACAAATTTAAAACCCATTGCAATTAGTTTCTCCAGACCAAGTAAGTTAACCTCAAACTTTCTTATTTTGAAAACAATTGTTTACGATACGGGTTCCAGCTGCCTTAAGCCCACTGTTTGATCCGAAAAATGCAACATCTTACATGGATCAAGTGTTCACGTCATACGGCTATTTGGGTGAAGGAAGCTTTGGCAAAGTATTCCAAGTAAGAAGCCGAGAAGATCGCCAGTTGTATGCCATAAAAACCATAAAGGCGAATGTATGTTCCAAAGATCGTTATGCTGAAGTGAACAACAACGAAATTGTTGGTGTACACCCCAATTGTGTTCAATTTTTTATGGCATGGGAAGAAAACACTGACATGTACATGCTTCTTGAACATTGTGATATGTCTTTAGCTGATTATTCTAAAGAAAACAGCAATATTCCCGAAGAAATGCTGTTCAACATGTTGTATGATATATGTAAAGCATTAGAATTTTTGCACAACAAAAACTTGCTGCATTTAGACGTGAAACCAGGGAATATCTTGTTAAAAGATGGTTTTTTTAAGCTTGCAGATTTTGGTCTGCTGGTGGATATGAAAAGTGTAAATCAAATAGTACTGATAATGTCGTAACAGCTTATTATGTTTGTTTCTTGTTGTAGGATAACCGTGTTTCTAAGTCAACTCTGTCAGATGGCGATTCCAAATACTTAGCATTAGAAGTATTAGATGGTATATACACTCCAGCCTGTGATATTTTTGGTTTAGGTATGACTCTTTTTGAACTTTCTACAGATTTAGAATTACCTGATCATGGTCCCTTGTGGCACCGCCTTCGACATAATGTATTCCCGAATGAATTGTATGAAAGTAAGTGAGACATATTATAAACACTAGGTTAGGTTGTACAAAACTATATAAAAATTTTAGCAGTGAGTCTGGAATTAAGAATGATCATACTGAAAATGACGGATTCAGATTACAAAAACAGACCCACAGCTGCAAAAATTCTTTCATTTGCTACTGTTAAAGATATTGAAAAACGCGACGGCAACTTAAGCAGAACTAATTTTGCAGTAATTATTAAATGGAGTTTTTATGTGGTATATTAAAATGACTTTGAAATTTTTGTGTAGATCCCTTATTTGAAGGAAAAGAAAATTTTGCAGACTGAGTTACCATTTTCTTCTTCAATCTCAACAATACAAAATAACAATAGTCAACTATGCAGACAAGAAACTTCAGATTATGGCAGTATGGTTGCTTCAACATCCAGGTGACTTTTTCAATATAGTTGAGGTTTTGCATTGTTTTCATTTCATTTATTTTACAGAGCGCCTGGCAGAAAATCCCTTTTCCGAGATTGTGGGAATAGTTCTTCAACCTTTATGGGATTATCGGATGACTTATGTGACTTAGCGCTAATAGCATCTGATTCGCAAACTGTGGATGATTCGGGTACCGAAGTTGCCAATGAAAATTTTGACGCGCAAGGTACTAGTTCAATGACAACTTCTACACCTATTTTAAAAAGTCGTCAGCTTAAAAAATTGCCGAAAGCACGTTTAAATTTCGAATAAACTCTCAGCTCTATGCTTAACTTAGTACTTAACTTTGATTTTCAACAGTATGACTTTTAAAAGACTGTTTTTTAAATAAAAAATATTTATTCTTGCTTACATTCTTGGTCTCGTCTTCCAATAATTACTTATAAGGGAAAATTGTTTTATAAAAACTATTTATTTGTATTCTGTTAGTTGTATGTGTAATTAGCTGGTAGTAGTTAGTTGTTGCCATGTGCAATTGATTACAAGAGCAAAGGTTCTAAAAATGAAAATATCAATAAAAATCTAAATCAAATCTTAGGTTTTTAGGAAGAAATACTCATTATAAAACAAAAAGATGTTATTTCCTGTCCAGGTTTTTAAATTTCTTCAAATTTCATTCATTGTATGTTTTGTATAGGATAACAGTAAGTTTTGCAATATATAAAGGTGCTTCTTGTTCCTATAGGTAACTGCTAAATGTGATGCAATTAGGTGACTTTGTTGCCAATTTATTTGCATATTAACCGCCACATGTTTATGGTTTCGTACTGATATGTTAAGCCGCTGATGCGGCAATGATTTTCTGATTGAAAGTGTATTAACTGAAAAACACTTCTTGCTCACTGTGGTGGACTTTGTGATTTAGTTTAGTCATTAATCGTCAAGAGTTTATTTGTGTTATATTTACTTCGAATTATTAAAATTGTTCTTTTAATAATGTTATGGTTTCATTTCTTATCCCTGACCGGCAATTTAAAAAAAAAAATACGAGCAAATAACCCAAATTTGCCACATGCAAGGCAAGAAAACAACTTACCTTTGTTTTCTGATGAAAACTTTATATTAGAATCCTATAGAGCAAAAACGTGAAATTTTAAATTAAACACCCGTTCATCCATTATGTTACGAATAATAAACTCAGAATGGTCGGAGCAATAAACTTACTAAACTAAAATATTTGCTACTTATATGTCGTTTTACAAATTTTGCGTTCTACCGACGCCTCGTTGCAGAGCCGCCTTAGAGTTTTTTTTTTTGGCACTCGAATTTTTATTTGAAATTTTATATTAGCTTCGTTAAAAATATTGCAGCAGATTTTTTTACTTTATAACATTTTTGTACATGTTTTTATTTTCGTTAAAACTGTAACGCTTTTTTTAAAAAAAATCTTACAGCAAGGCATGGGCACAATTTAAAATTATAATTTGGATAGGATTTGGAATAAATTATTGATGTAGGCAACCAGAAATACAAATCCCTCAAATATGTTGAACCAAGTGAGATTACAACCTTTGTTTTTAAAAAACGTATAACCCATTTTACTTAGAATCATAAGCTTTTTTACTTGGTTTATATTTAACAGTTTCCGGATTCTTAAAGTAGTAAAACGCAAGCAGCGTTTAGATGGCAATAATGAAGACATTTTTAAAATTCCCGCATTTCTATAGGTCAAATGTAAAGCTTTTGTATCAGTTTTTATACAGAGGCGAGTGGCAGGTGTAAGGTCATGAACCTTGTTCAATCCAGCTAATTTCTTACTGAAAACTCAATGAAAAGTTCACTTTCTCCATTATTACATTAAAACTACAATTATTTTGTATATAAAAAAATGTGCTAGTTGTTTTAATGAAGTGCATACAAGAAGAAACGTTTTAATATGGATATGGAGCAAAATATGAAATCTGATATGCAAAACATAAAGTCTGAAATGTTGGGAGATAAAAACAGAACTAGTGGTCCTAATATGTGTTTGACGGTGGAGTTGTGTGTTGTTTGTGGTGATAGGGCATCAGGGAGACATTATGGGGCAATCTCATGTGAAGGGTGCAAAGGCTTCTTTAAAAGGTCAATTCGAAAGCAACTTGGATACCAATGCAGAGGAAATAAAAACTGTGAAGTTACCAAGCATCATAGAAACCGTTGTCAATATTGCAGACTACAAAAATGCCTGGCTTGTGGAATGCGAAGTGATTGTAAGTCAATTAATATGGGGTGCCTTACAGTTGGTTTGTGAGACACCCCATATTATAAATTTTAAATGGCCTGGTAAAGTTTCTTTCATTTTAGCTGTCCAACATGAAAGAAAGCCTATTATTGACAAAAAAGAGTACAGCAATAACGCTGGTAATAATTATAGTACAAATTCAGTTGCTGTTAATAAAATTTTTATAAGGAAAGATTTGAATTCTGACACTGGTCTAATCAGCAATCCCTTTAATCAATGTGATTTGGGATTACAATTTTTAAATAAACGTATTGGTAAGTTGATTTTAGGCCTTGGAGACATTTAACTTCTGTATTGTCAAGTTAAGTAAAAAAAACAATTTTGGCAACCTTTCCAACAATTTTTGGATTTGATTTTTGGAAGTGACCAAAAAGGCCTGAATAGTAAAAAAATATATTTTAGCCAGCGCGCCCGAGCATTCCTTTCACCTGTCACCCTCGCAGGCTAGTATGGATGATGATATTTCTATGGATAGCACAACAACAGGGACTGAATTATCAGATGCCTTATCAATAGCTAGGGATAAGCAAGTTATAAATAAAGCGTTAGATACTGTAGCTAGGGTGCAGTGTTTAAATGGCACAGATATATCTACATTAGCTCCAGAAGATAAATGTTATGAGTTTGATGGACCAATCCTTCAAGAACAACATATTCCCTTCAATTTACAAATACCTGGGCCTGTGCCACCTTATCTACACATTCATTACATCTGTGAAAGTGGATCCAGGTTATTGGTGTTGTCTATTCATTGGGCCAAAAATATACCAGCATTTCATTGTTTAAAGCAAGTATTTTATTAGTAATATTATTTATAATTATCAAAGTTATTGTTTTAGTTCTGAAACTCAAATAAGTATCCTCAAAGGTTGCTGGGCTGAATTATTTACCTTAGGACTGGCACAGTGCTCACACTCGTTGTCTCTATCCACAATATTGTCAGCATTAATTAGTCATCTGCATGCCTCGATCGCTCAAGACAAAATGTCTGCTAATAAAGTGAAGCAAGTAACTGAGCATATAGTTCGCCTACAAGAATTTGTGAATTCAATGAACCGCTTGCATGTGGATGAACAAGAATATGCCTATTTAAAAGCAATCAGTTTATTTTCTACAGATCAATTGGACCTGTTAGTGAGAAAACCAATTGAAAAATTACAAGAGAAATCATTTCAGGCGCTAAAGACTTATATAAATAGTAACACACCAGATGATGGAGATCGTTTTGCGAGGTAAATATGAGATGTTTTGGTTTTTGTGCGTATTATTAATATGAAGACCCAGGCTATATCCAACAAGTCATTCATGTATGGGAATCAAACTACTACTAAAATAAAAATTTCTAGTTTTTCAAATTTGAGGCCGCATTTGAGAGTTTATGAATTGTTGGGGATGTGTGTTTTAAAGTATCACTACATTAAAGGTTACAATTATTTTTACATCGTTTCTTTCAAAAAATTGATCAAATTGAATTTTTTGAAAATATACTCGCTTGGCAAGGAAACCTATATCTCGATTCCACTTGAAATTTGACACACATATAGAGTTTAGCTACGTAAACAAGCCTATTGAAACTGCCCGCGCGGGGGGGTGGGGGAGGTCTGGAAGTATTTTTCAAAATTTAAACACCGCAGGCTATCGAGAACAAAATCATTTATCCAAAACGCTATATAAGATCGAAAAAATTCTTGAACTAAACGACGCGCAAGATCTGGGAAAAGAACCTTTACTCTTGATGATTTTTTAAAAATGTACAGGGTGCATCGGTAATATGCAAAAAACTGAAAATTTTGGTCCCTTTATAATGATAATTGACCACAACTAGATGGCTGTGATTCTGTTGTCAGTTTCTTTCACATGGACAACTAAAACTTTTGTATTTATGGTTTTCACATATTGTACAGGGTGTTTGGTATATTCTGTGCGTTATTCAAAAACGTCATAGGTGACTCAAATATGTAGCCATCAACTGCAAATTTAGCAAGGAAGTAAAGAAGTAAAAATCCACATCTAAACAGTAGAAATTGAGCATAATCAAATATTACCAAATCTTTTTTAAAATATTTTGAAAATTTTTCTTTAAATATCTTGGCTTCCAGAAAAATATGATTTCCTTAAAAACTATTCAACCAAATTGGTTAAGGCTTTCGCGGCCCGTTGATAAGCTATTATCTTCATTCGGGTTTAAAGGCCGTCGTCGATTGGAATTACTTCCTAACGTTTCGCTAGCAATCTTTAAGCCTACAAAGAAGATCCAGCAGACCATCAGGTCAGCGAAGGACAAGAGGGGCTCACTTTCAGCTGCGGGAGTCTACCGCATTCCGTGTTCATGCGGAAAGGTCTACATCGGAACTACCAAGAGATCAATGGGAACGAGACTTAAGGAGCATAAAGCAAGCTGCAGGCTAGGACATACAGAGAAGTCTGCAGTGGCTGAACACGCACTGGGCAGCGGGGAACACAGGATAAACTTTGAGAGCTGTAAGTTACTAGCATCGGTCAACGGCTATCACAACAGACTAGTCAGGGAAGCCATTGAGATTCAAAAACACCCTCACAATTTCAACCGAAAGGAGGAGACCCTTAGACTCAACCAAATCTGGAACCCGATCTTTAGGAACGCCCGAGCAGTACCGATCGATATCCCGAGACCAACCGAAGCGGAACAAGCCCCGCCCTCCACCAATCGGCATAAATACAACCTGCGCAGGAGAAATCGTCAGTCTACGTCCAACATCGGAGATGGAAGGACCTCTGATGAAGCTCGCCACTCGTGCTAGCGAAACGTTAGGAAGTAATTCCAATCGACGACGGCCTTTAAACCCGAATGAAGATAATAGCTTAACTATTCAACCGATCAGCAAAATTTTAGAACCACGAAACCCGGGAGATCTGGGGCTTCGACTTTCATTTCAGGAATTGTTTCGATTATATATTTTTTTTCAATTATAGGCAAAAATATAAAAGACCGTGAAAATTGTACTTTTCGGGAATAAATTTTTAACCGTAAATCAAAATTCGTAAAAAATATGACTAATCGCTTCAAACATTGTTATAGGTCGCATCAAGAGTTACAATTTTTATATTTACGGTTTTCGTCTATCACATACCCTGCTCGAGATATTTGAAAAAATCCATATGAAAATCACTAGTCCCCGGGCTCAATCTAGACGCGATGACGTCATTGACTATTACGGCATACTGCATAGTTTCAGAAAAAAAATATTTTCTCGAAAACTATTTACTCTATTTGAAAAATTGTTGCACCAGGATTTTTTTTCTATTATGTAGAAGGTATGTCGATTATGCGCAACCATCAAAAAGTCCCTAAAAATTGCCTTTTTTGTAGGTAAATTATTAACCATAAATGAAAAACTATAAAACATGGCATAATTTGGTTTAAGTTTCTTTTTGAAATACCAAGCTGCTTCTCGCTACGAACTTGCCCGCCCAGCTACGATTTTTCGAAACCAATCTTGTGCGTAAGGGTAATTTGCCAACATAAGTTGGAAGCTGTAACATTACTAAAAGTTGGGGGTTAGTACCCCTGCACTTATAAAAGATATTTATTTTCATATATTCATTCGTATTCAACATAGGACCAAATGCCATTGCAATGACTTGTTGGGTCTCCTCCTCTGGGTATAATGTTTTTAGTATGGACTGTGTGTTTGATACTTGCTTTCCTTAAGGTTGTTACTTCGTCTCCCCCCATTGAAAGCTCTGGAGCCTGGCATTCTAGAGGAAATGTTTTTTGCGGGATTAATAGGTCAGGTACAAGTTGATAGTGTGATACCTTACATTTTACGAATGGGTAATTCGTTGGTGGGTTCGGGTTCTAACAGAACTGTCAAAGCGGAGAACTTAGACGAATTTATATGTAAATGATTTCAATTAGGTTGTTGGATTATATAATTTTCGCAGATTGTACTTATCAATTTTTGGATTTTTTTTGTACAGTGTGGTGAAATGGTGTGAAATTTTTAAAAATAATTCACGAAAGTATTGGAAATAAAACAGTAACTATTCTTTGGAATAGCATTGAAATTAAAAAGCTATGAATGTAAGCGGAGATACGATTTTCAAAGTTAATTTTTGATGAGAAATATTTTCTCGTTTGAGGTGAACTGCAAATTAAAAGAAAACAACTAAATTTTCTAGAGCAGTTCTAACAAAAATGTAAAAAATAAATAAAAATTTAATGGTTTATATTCCACAAAGCAATAGTCTTCTTTACTGTCTAGTATATAGTGCAATAACTTGTTTGTGCAATTTTTTATCGTTATTTAAAAAGTGAGCTAAAGGTACAAAAAGCACATAAAATTTGCTGATGTATGTGAGACTGTGAGAGTTCAATGTCTATTCCAAATTATCCAGGCGCGAAACCGAAATATATTTTTTTAAATTCGTAATTGTGGTCTTGATCATATTCCTTTCGCTAATAATATTTAATATACGCTATATTTTGTTATTTAATTTAACTTAAAGCACTAGAGATGATTATTAATTAAAACTTAATATATACAAATACGTTATAGCCCAACCGGATTTCGAGCCAAACTGATTTATCAAAAAAAAAAGGAAACAAAAAATAATCCAAACTGACCAAAACCATTTTCGTTTAGGGCATAGCTGTTCGGCTTAGGAAGAACTAGTTTTTGGTTGGTATTTGCCCTTTTCTGGATAGCTTGTAAACTAATTTGGCCTTGGACAAACTAAATTAAATATTGTGAAATAAACACTAATAAAACATTTAACTTTAATTTTAATTTGCTTAAGGAATTTTTGTTTTGTACACTTTTGATTTTCTTATATAATTTTTTACTTTTTGCAGGGACTTTTTTGATATCCTTATGCTCTTGATTTTTACGATTTTTGAAAATTTTGGTTGTGTTAAAAGAAAAATTCCAACTTAAAAAACATCCTGTATAATCCCGCCCTTGAATAAAAAGGGACAATAGTTACTAGAATGGCAGTGATCTTTGACTTTTTCAATTGAGATTGTTTCTTTAAATAACTACAATTTTTTTTATTAATGATCTTAATCTAAAGGCGCATCCAATGATAACCCATACAATTTACCAAAGAAAATATTTTTAAAACATAAAAATATATGGTATATATGGTAAATGTACCTCCAACTATATTTACACATTCTTACCAAAAGCTTCTGTGCTGTCTTCATATTCAAAGACATTGCTTTGTGTTACTTTGGTTTAAGTAAAGGACGAAAATTGTAATTAATATATAACTTAATACTTAGGTTTATGTAAATTTCTGTGTTGTGTATTGTAATTATTTATCTACTTAATTTAACCTACTTAACAGTGAATAGTATTTATTTTCGGTGCATCGCACTATTTTCAATATTGTGATTTTGTGATAAAATGAAAGAAGAGGTGTGTGCCTTCCTGTTAGTCTAGAGTGACAATATTTTTAAAGAAGTTACACAGATTTGGAAAAAAAATGTAGCTTTCTATTCTTGAAAGATAATAAATATTTTTTATGCCCGCAGTGTTTGCTCTCAGTCCCCCCCCCCCTTCCTTTTTACTGATAAGTTTCTCTTATCTATAATATCATATGCTCCTAGTATGTTGTCATCTATTGTAATGTACATACATACCTGTGGCGAATTTGAGTAACTTCAAATTTTTTTAAATTTCTCTGTCACTCAAAAATTGTTAAAATGAGGTACTCCTTACTGTACTCCGGAGGTTATTTAACAACTTTTGCCACCACAGTCCTTGGTAAGTGAACAAAATTTTTAAAAATAGGTGTGTGTAGGAAAACATGTGACCAAGTAACCAAAATTTTTTTCATCGTCTCTAGTTCTTTATTATGTTCTTACCGGAAAGGGTGAGCAGGTCAGCTTAGCATGGTAAGATCTTGCATCGCAATAAAAATAAAACTATCTATTTTGTAAAAATCATAGGTTTTTCTCAAATGTATCGCCCTATATGTGGGCAGCCACTGGGATAGGGTTGTCGGTAGCTGTATCTGTAGTAGGAGCAGCCATGTGAGTGAAAAAAAATTAAATAATGTAAAAAGGTACTTAAAGTTTAATTGTTTTAGGGGTATATACACAACAGGCGCTAGTATAGTAGGGGCTGGCGTCAAAGCGCCCCGAATTCGAACAAAAAATTTAATATCTATAATTTTTTGTGAAGCTGTGGCCATATACGGGTTAATTACAGCTATCGTATTAACAAATTTGTTTCAAGTAAGACAATGTGAACGTCAAAATACGTTCCACATATTGTAAAACCAATTTTCAGGAATACGATTCCGACTTGGCAGTTTTAGACACTGACTTATATGCGAAAAATTATATGGGTTCCCAAGTAATCTTTGGGGCAGGTTTGACTGTCGGTTTCGTAAATCTTTTTTGTGGGTTATGCGTCGGCATTGTTGGATCAGGAGCAGCCATTACAGACGCCGCAAATAAGACCTTATTTGTTAAAATATTAATTATTGAAATTTTTGGTAGTGCCATTGGACTCTTTGGATTAATTATCGGAGTGTTTTTGGTAAATAAAGAGTTAAGATCCAGAACCGTACAAATCAAATTTGCATTTTTCATATTTTTAGACATCCAAAGGAAGCATGGGGGCATAAATGTATGCATTATGATGCCCTACAAAGTACAGTGTAAATAAAGGTTGTAGCTAGCGGAGGGAGAAAACAATTTGTGTCTTTTAACAAAATTATTTTTCGAATAACCACCATATGGAAATTAACCATAGCAGACGATTGCTTTTTTGAAAATCGGTTTATTTAGTATTTTTTTCAAAATTTGAAATGTAGATTGTTGAATAGAAAACTGTTTTCTTAAGTCGTTTTCTGTTTTACCGAGGTACCCGGTTACCATGACCTCTATCCATCTTTCTTCGGTAAGTAGAGTCTGAATATGTCTGTGCTCTTCTTGCACTAAGAGAGAGGTAAATAAGCCAAGACATGCACCCACCCCAATTTCACGTGATTGTCACTTATAAATTTGGATTTGTGTCGATATAAACCAAAAATTACTTATAAGCTACTGTCGAGAAAACTTAAAATGCAAGGAGTTTTAGGATATACATTTTTAGGAACAGCTACTGCAGCTGCAACAGCGTTAAGTATGATTTTTTTTTTCATATGAATGTACATAACCTGTTGAGATTTGTTTTTTAGCTTTATATCATGTTTTTACTGGCAAAGGCGAAAGGGTGAGCATTGCTTGGTAAGTATAAAATATAATATATTTACTTATTAACACAGCATTTATTTGTCTGTAGGTTTCTGGAAAATACATCACCTCATATGTGGGCTACCACTGGAATAGGTCTTGCAGTGGCTTTATCTGTAGTTGGAGCAGCTGTGTAGGATTTTTTTTATGGCAACTTCACTTTCGTAATTAACTACTTAACTCTGATTTTAGAGGAATTCACACAACTGGTGTCAGTATACTGGGCGGAGGTGTTAAAGCCCCAAGAATTAAAACAAAGAATTTAATATCTGTTATCTTCTGTGAAGCTGTTGCTATTTATGGTCTCATTACCGCAATTGTTCTTTCAGGCTACTTGGAGGTACAATTGAGGTTCTTAGAGTCCTATTTTTGAAATAACTATATTGAATATTTTCAGGATTTCAATTACAAAATGGCACAAACTGATCTTAGCATCTTAGCTAAGAATTGGATGGCAGGATATCTAATGTTTGGCGCAGGTTTAGCAGTGGGGACAGTAAATTTGTTCTGCGGTATATGTGTTGGCATAGTGGGTTCTGGAGCAGCTTTAGCAGATGCCGCCAATTCCTCCCTGTTTGTCAAAATCCTCATAGTTGAAATTTTTGGGAGTGCTATTGGGTTGTTTGGATTGATTGTCGGAATATATACTGTAGGTGCATTAGAAAATGATTTATTTTTTTTTAATGTCTTTTTTTAGGTGTCTAAAGTTCAAATGGGAAACTGAAGCAGTTATTTTTTTAGTATTAATTTAGTATTAGCAATTTTGTTAACAGTTTTAGAAAACGAGTTTCAAAGACATGTATATATAAAGTTAAATCCACGATTTAATAGTAAGGTATCATATAATAATGTTGGAAAAATAGAATTAGTTGAAACATATTCATGGCGTTTTCATTTTTTATCGAACCCATAAGATAATTTCAAGGGAGTAATTGGTATTTACCAGACTCATTTTCGGCCATATCTGCTTTTTTGTTTTCTTATGCATCAGAGCTGATCGCAGCTATAATGTCACTAGAGTGACGTCATAGCTTTCAATGCTCAGGTCAAACAGTCGATTGGTATGTGACTGACGTTCCTTAAAATTCACTTATACATATTTAGTATCCAATTATTGAATTGAGCTTAAGCTAATGTTGATTTGCAAACGTTTTCTAGTTTTGCAAATATATGTTTCGTTCACCACAAAGAACATCAAAATATGTATTTACTTCCAAAAGCCTGTTTTAACACAAATTTTAAGAACCGTGAATTTGGTTTTTGCTTTTGCTTTCGGAAGTAACGACCCAACATACTTTTTATGATTTCTACATAAAATGTGTGTTGACAACACTGTAAATTTGGTAACTTTGATTTTACAATTTTGCCAAAAAGAAATTACTAATATGTCAGTTGTCAACTCATCAAATGTCATCGCGTTTTACTAACAATGTCAGCCCGGATGAAGCCTTAATAAAAATGTAAAGTAACGAGTGAATTTAATAAAATGGCAACGCAAAAGCCGACTCTATGGGCTGACCATTTAATAAATCGGTTTGGGGATCAGGTCAGTGATGCAATAAGATAAATCCTAACGAAATATTGCCAGACAATACTGCCCACTAACTAATCAATATTTGCGTGTTAGGAAATCATTTAATTTCCAGGGATTCTTGTTTTAGTTTTTTTTTAAATAAAATTTTCTATATAATTTTTAGTTGCCATACCGAATTGGTCCTCAAACAACACACGCAAGCATAAATCAAGAACAGAACAAGAATTGTATTATACAAATTTCCAAATTTCGTTTTTCTCTAGTCTTAGATGGTTTTGTGAAAGTTCTCAAAAAGGTCAATGAGACGGTAAGTCGACTTTTGGGTGTCTATTTTGTCCAATTTAACTTTTATTTGTGTTTCAGTATGACAAAAATCAAAAACATGGATCTGAGCAAGAAAAGAATTATTTTGATAGTTTATTTATAGTGTTAGAAACTCTAGAAAAATGTTTTAGTATTCAACCCAAAGACTCGATTACGTTGACAATGGAAGAAAGTCAAAATTTAAAAATTTTATTAAAAGAAATTTGCGGATATCTATTAGTTAAAGGTATGTTCTGTCCTCAATTTTTGCATGAATTTGTTGAACTGAAAAATCTAATGTTCATTTCATTCATGAGGTTGGGCACGAAGAAATAAATTTTAGAAAATAGGTCTGTGGTATTTATTTTCATTTCAAATGTTTTTACATTTTCCCTTGTTTTAAGGAACTACGTTTTTTCGCTGCTTGTTTGTTTTTTTTTATGTCTCATTCATATTGACAAATTTTATTTGAATATTGTGAACATTGAACCAAATATTTTCTAAGTAATTATTATTTTTAGATGTTTTTCCTGAAAATAATCCAAATACGCATGCAGTGAGATTACTAGCAAGTAAAGTACTTTTTGCTTTATCAGTAAATTTTTTTAACGTAGTATTTACGAGAATAACATCAAAATTACAAGAATGTGCTTCATCACCAGAAGAAATTACGGATTTAAGTGAAATTGAACTAATCCAGCACATTAATGTGGATGTAAATCGTCTTTCTAAACTTTTATGGGAAGGAGTGACCAAATTTAAGCAACTGAGGAAAAATGCCCAGCAGTTGTATGTAAACTCATTAGAGAAAGCTGTATGGAATTGGATTGAAACATATCCATATGAATTTGCTGAATATCAGAAAAATCCTGATGAAGAATTAATGAGAAATGCTGATCAGTTTTTTGATATCGTGGAATCTGTTACTGACAATAAAAAAATTAAACCAAATATGTGGTCCTTGCAAATGATGTTACTAATATTGGCGCCTGTAAGCATTTATCCAATTAATAATATATTTGATTCATTCTGCTTTTTATGAAGATTGTGATTGGTTATTCACTTAGATTTCATATTCTCCAGTTTATACCAGACTTCCTCATTTGTGGTAAAATTAGAAGTTTAATAATTAATAATACTTACTTTCAATAGGTGTGAAAATCAGTCAGAATCACAAAATTGTCTGATGTATTTTGGCTAATCCTGATGGACATTTTGTATTTGTTTTGTTAACAGCTTGTAGAACTGGGAATTATCTTTTTATGGTATCTAAAGTTGTTGAAAAAAAATTAATTTATCTAAATATGACAATTAAACCTCTGGTGATACCGAATGTTAAGAGTCAAAAGTTTAATTTGGTTAAAATTTTTCATAAATGTTTTTCTTGAGATAAAATTCTTATTCTCGTATCATTTTCCCCTGAAGAAGATAATTTTTTAGTGGTTTTTCAGTCACCCAGTATAAAATATTTTTTAACAATTTCTGCAAGTTGTTAAACAAAGAATAAATTTTGAGAACACCCTGTATATTTCATTGAATACAAAGACGAATGTTATATTGTAGAAAGTATTAGAGGAAATAGTAAATGCTGATACGGGAGCACCATGCTCTCCAAGACATGTAAGAAAAAAGGCTTATATCGACAATATTAAGAAATGTCTTGGACCACACAGTAACAGCAAACAATCAACTGAAGCAGCAGCGGTTGCTTGCGTAAAACTTTGCAAAGCATCGACATATATAAATATTTTAGATTCAAATAATAAAGCTTTTGTTCTTGTTCAGAACATCATTCACGATTTAAAGGTAATAATAATAAAAAAGATTTTAGTTTTTTTTTTAACTGTTTCCAGTTTATTTTTAGAATTTTTTATTCAACCCTAACAAGCCCTACTCGAGAGGCCAAACTGTTTTATATCAAGACATGGATATAATGATTGATTGTTTTGTATCAGTATTTCGCATAAAGCCGCATGACAATGAAGCCCTTAAAGTTTGCCTAACTGTAACTTCACCACCAACATACCATTTTGTATTAATTAGATCGCTGTATAAAATAGTTACTCAACCAAAATTATTGTGGTGGCCTACAATAGACTTGGTTTACTCCAAATCGT
This sequence comes from Cylas formicarius, assembly GCF_029955315.1. Classification (NCBI taxonomy): domain Eukaryota; kingdom Metazoa; phylum Arthropoda; class Insecta; order Coleoptera; family Brentidae; genus Cylas; species Cylas formicarius. Next base: position 12,781,120 of record NW_026844225.1, read on the forward strand.
CTGAGCTTAGAACCATGTTCTCTGACATATTGAATAAAGTTTCACAAGGCTATAGTCAACATACTCCTCTAAGAATGATCTCAAAAACACTTAAAGGTACTAAAGATACGCAAATGAAATATAGAGATAGATCTGAAGAGGTTCCGGGCTACAGGAATTTACTGCTCTACATGGTTCGGTTGATTCACGCCGACCCAATGTTGCTCTTAAACCATCACGGCAAGGCAGGTCACGAGATTCAGAGTTGTACACTAGACTTGATTAATGGCCTTGTGTCATTGGTTCATCTCCAAAATATGCCAGAAGTAGCACAGGAAGCTATGGATGCATTGCTTGTTCTTCATCATCCAGAAAAAATTGAGATGTGGAATCCAGAGGCGCCAATAAATACTTTTTGGGATGTAGGTTCTCAGGTTCTTAATCAGATTTCAACCAAATTAATTCAACACCAATATGCTAACTATACCGATATTCTTAAATGGTTGAGAGAAATTCTTATATGTAGAAATGCATTTCTAACAAAACACAAGGAATATGCTACTTTGGGCAGCTCAATATCCACATCACAACAAGCTCATGTTAAGCTAGAGGTATCTTTGCAGCAGTTTTTGTTGTAGATATTTATTACTTTAATCTAATTACAGGTCGTGTATTACATGTATCTTTGGAGTATAGATATTGATGCAGTTTTGGTGGCAATGAGCTGTTTTGCCCTATTATGTCAAGAAGCAGAAATTCTTTGCTTATCGGAGGAAATTACCGTAACCACATTAGTACCAAATTATCATGTTTATTTAGAACTTGCCCAAGCGTCAACAATTTTGACCTCCGGTAAGGCTCCTATTAAAAGAAAAATATTAAAATGTTATAGCTGTCACCAAAAGAACTTTTTTTTTCTTGCGTGGATAATATACAGGGTGGCTCAACGGAAAATAAGTAGACTTTTTAAATAATAATCTGCAATTATGTTTTATCTGCGTCTAAAAACTGAAATCCAGATAAAATTATTTGGAAAAAGGGAAATAATTTCAAAAAAATACAACATTGCTTTTACATTCTCAAAAATTGTAGTAAATTAAACGTATGAATGAAAATAATAATTATTTAGTTCAACATTTATCAATTTTTTGTTCTAGCTGCTGGAGATTCCAAAATATGTTTTCCAGATTACGTGGCTGGTAAGTCGTCCTTAATTTACACAGGTACACAGTAGTTTTTATATGCAGACAGCAGTAATATAAAAACCGTTTTAATACTGATCTAACAATTTCTTAACAGATTGATGCTCATTAATATGCTTAATTTTTTGCTAATAACCATGTCTGGAAAATGTCACTTGGAAGTTAAGGGAAATCGTAAAAAATCGGGGATTTTTAAGTTTTTAATTGCCAAAAAGACTGTAAAGGAGATGATTCACAATGATTTTGCTTTAGGTCGCTATGCCTTGCAAAAGAAAATAATGGCGTTGTTGAGAAAAATAGAACATTGTATTAATGGTGTTTATCCAGCGTGGGAAGAAACATTTCGAATCTGGACTAGTTCATACAAGAGTATATCAGCCTATCCAAAAACTAGATTAGAAGATGGACAAATGGAACCGTTTCATCGGTCCGCTGGGAAAAGAAGAGCGTCGCATCAAAATTCGGAACATGAACTGGAGGTGCTTGAATTTTGTTTGGTCCAGGAAAACATGACATGACTTTATTTCATCTTTTAGAAGGAACAAATCAATGAATGGGCCAATATGACTGGCTTTTTGTGTGCTCTGGGGGGAGTGTGTTTACACGCAAAATCCTATTCTTCTGGTCATTACTCCTCACTCAGTAATACCTCAGGCTATTCTAGTATGTCTACGCTTACTTTAAGTTCAATAAGTACTTTGTGTGAACTTTCAACCAGTAGAAGGTCTAATACTATGCAAGCCTTACAGAGTCGACAAAGCGAGCAAGAAGCGAACGTAACACAGTAAGTGACGACTATATTTTTTCCGTAAATAGAATTTTATTGTGTAATATTTGTTAGATTTGTTGAATTACTGCTAAGGTTATTGGTGTGCAATAATGAGAAATTCGGTCCCCAAATACAAAAACATGTTAAGGAATTAATTGGACATGAAATGTCACCAGCTTTGTATCCTATTATTTTTGAACAAATAAAAATAATAATCGATAAATTCTTTGACCAAACCGGACAAGTGATGGTTACGGAAATAAATACTCAATTTATTGAACATATTATCGTGATTTTAAAGAACATTTTAGATTATTCTAAAAACGAGCAACCGTCTGAACATTTAGGCGTCACCAGCATAGAAGGGATGATGCTCCAAATTGTACGTTATGTTAGACATTTGGATATGTCCACCCATGCTATGCAAATTAAAACAAAACTGTGTCAGTTAGTAGAAGTCATGATGCACCGGCGTGACGATCTAGCATTTAGACAAGAAATGAAATTTAGAAATAAACTGGTGGAGTATCTAACCGACTGGGTTATGGGCACATCCCACCAAATTTCACCGCCATCTGGTGGTGATCTCACTCTTATGACTAGAGATTTAGATCAGGCATGTATGGAAGCTGTGGCCGCTCTTCTCAGGGGATTGCCTCTGCAGCCAGAAGAATCGGACAGAGGCGATTTAATGGAAGCGAAAAGTCAACTTTTCCTTAAATATTTCACTCTATTTATGAATCTCTTAAACGACTGCGCAGACGCTTCAGAATTAGGCGACGAACCGAGAGAAAGACTGCATTCCGAAAATTTATCTAATTTAAGAAGCGCTACAATTCAAGCGATGTCAAATTTATTGTCAGCCAATATCGACAGCGGACTTATGCATTCAATTGGTGAGTTTAATGTTTTCCAATGAGTGTTGTTGTTTCCGTCATTTTTTTTTTGCACCAATCTAACATAAAATAGCTTTAAATAATGCTATTCTCAAAATATTTAAGTATTTAGCTGCACACACAAATAAGAAACCTGTAACTCGAAGAATCCTAAACTAGTATAATGACAAGTGACATTTGTTTATATCCCCATATATTTGCCCGGTTTGAGATTGCGAGTTGATTAATCTATATTGACAAAATATGCAAACAATTTTGGTCCCATAACCTATTTTTTGCGCTTATATACGTAGCTTGTATAAGATAAACAACAACATCAACAACCCTTGGTTAATTGTGTTATAATCTGGTGTTGTACCTTACGGCAAATATTTTTTCTGTCTAATAACAATGAATTGCGCACCGAGAAGAATGAACAGTAAAATTAACCCATTTCAACTATAGTTACGCATCACTAAGAGAATACGGAGGATCAAACTTCGAATGTTGACATTTGGTGAAGAAGAGCTTTGAAAAAAATCGAGAATAATAATTTTCTGTTTGACGAATCTGTTTCTCGATGCGATATTTGGACAAAAAACGTGTGCGATGATTGGCTGCTTTGTTGATTAATGAAATAATATGAATATGCTTATTTTTCATTGGTTTAGTTTTTTTTGTATTTACGACAATTGTGGGAAGGAATTGGCTATAACTTTTTTTTTTTGAAATGTGATGATTCGTCAGTGGGTTTATGGGTAATGTTGGTGCATGATACTCATGTCTATGACCTTGTTATTTCCCACAGCGGAAACTTGTTTCTCATTGGTTTTTTGCGTTAATTTTTTTGAAGTTTGTTAATACATTTTTGGTTTCGATTCTTATAGATTCTCATTCTTATTCAAAAATTAAATTTGAATATTGCGTAGGAATATTTATTCAAATTAAAAAAAAAATGGTTTGATTTAATCGGACGAATCTATAGTAGAATGTAGTAGGATTTTTTGTACAGGTTTTTTTTTCTGACCCGCTGTATGAATATTCACTAATTCTTGATTAGTTTGCTTGGGAAATGGTGTTGTACTTGAAAAAAAATTTCTTTGGCAGACTTGGGGTATAATAAAGATCTTCAAACGAGGGCCGCGTTTATGGAAGTGCTAACGAAAATACTGCAGCAAGGTACCGAATTCGATACGCTCGCTGAAACAGTACTTGCAGATAGATTTGAGCAGTTGGTTCAGCTAGTTACGATGATCAGTGATAAAGGAGAACTGCCAATTGCTGTTGCTTTAGCCAATGTAGTTACCACTTCTCAAATGGACGAATTGGCTAGAGTATTTGTAACACTTTTTGATGCGAAACATCTTCTGTCGCCATTGCTTTGGAACATGTTTTATCGGGAAGTGGAAATATCTGACTGCATGCAAACGTTATTTCGCGGAAATTCTTTGGGTAGCAAAATAATGGCGTTTTGCTTTAAAATATATGGTGCTAGTTATCTCCAGACTTTGTTGGAGCCTTTGATTCAGCCACTATTAGACAATCCGCATCAAAGTTTTGAAGTCGATCCAGCTAGGTTAGACACAAACGAAGATATTGAAGAAAATAGACAAAATTTAATCGCGTTAACCCAAAAAGTATTCGATGCTATAGTTTCGTCTGCTGACAGGTTCCCTCCACAATTAAGATCGATGTGTCACTGTCTTTATCAAGTTTTAAGCAAGCGATTTCCTCAATTTCCGCAAAATAATATCGGAGCGGTGGGAACCGTAATATTTTTAAGATTTATTAATCCTGCTATTGTGTCGCCACACGAGATGGGTATAGTTAGTGACCAAGTGCCTACAAATATACGAAGGGGATTGATGTTAATGTCGAAAATCCTTCAAAATATCGCCAATCACGTAGAGTTCAGTAAGGAACAGCACATGGTACCTTTCAACGATTTTTTAAAGTCACACTTTGAAACCGGTAGAAGGTTTTTCATAACTATAGCATCGGATTGTGAGACTGTAGATCAGACTTCGCATTCGATGTCATTTATATCTGATGCAAACGTACTGGCTTTGCATAGACTTTTATGGAACCACCAGGAAAAGATTGGAGATTATTTGTCGAGTAGTCGTGATCATCGATCTGTTGGTAGGAGGCCTTTTGATAAAATGGCCACACTGTTAGCATATCTGGGACCTCCAGAGCACAAACCGTTCGATTCTCAGTAAGTTTCATGGTTAAATTTGCGTTTGGCTGCGATGCTGATTTTCCATTTCTTCTAGTTTATTATTCACCTCAAATCCACGATGGAGGTCTTTGGATATGTCTTCAACGAATTTTGAAGATTTAATGAGTAGACATAATATGGACGAAAAAGAGGAATTTAAGTCCATAAAGTCTCTAAATATTTTTTACCAAGCGGGAACTAGTAAAGCGGGCTTTCCTGTATTTTATTACATTGCAAGGCGTTGGAAGTAATAGTCTACAGGTTGTAACAAGTTTTCGAACACTCAATGATATTGTTTTAGGATCGGTGAAACAAATGGAGATTTATTAATTTACCACGTCATATTGACGTTGAAACCGTTTTGTCATTCTCCGTTCGAACTCGTAGTCGATTTTACTCACACTTGTTCGGATAATAGGTTTAGGGCTGAATATTTGCAGAGGTGGTTTTACGTTTTACCAGAAGTAGCTTATGAAAATATTCATGCTGCCTATATTTACAATTGTAACAGCTGGGTGCGGGAATATACAAAATACCACGATCGCATGTTGGCAAGTCTAAAGGTAAAATACATGTTAAGATCTCCCAAAAAATAAGTGGAAATTTAATACCGTGGCTCCGCAAACAGGGACGGAATATATTTCTTTTTCTAAGTAATTCTTGTTTCTATCACTGACTAAATCATATTTAATTCGATATTTTTTTAATGGACACAGGCACAGGGCCTGATGGATTTTTTCTTTTCTACCAGTTCTTTCAATTGACATCGATTAGTAATTTTATCTTCGCATTTCAAAAACTAATTTTCCCTAATAGAACCTAATAGAACCTATTTCTAAATCTTTCGCAAAAATTCTTATTACAAAAATATCGGTAATGCTTTCCAGTGACACTTGGATAGTAGCTAGTTTTAATACTTTATGTAAATTGCGACAAGATTTTATACTAAAAATTCTAAAGATTCCACTTATTTATTGGCGAATTTTAAGCTTTGCCACCACGTGATTAATTTGTATCTCTTCTATTGCAGGGAAATCGTAAGTTAATATTTTTGGAGACGCCTATCAGGTTAAACGATTTTATCGATCCTGATCAGCAAAAACTGCCGGGTGCAACGCTAAGCCTAGACGAAGACCTTAAAGTATTTAACAACGCCTTAAAATTATCGCACAAAGATACGAAAGTAGCAATAAAAGTAGGCCCCACTGCTATTCAGATTACCTCGTCAGAAAGAACTAAAGTTCTTTCGCATTCGGTACTACTAAATGATGTTTACTATGCGTCTGAAATTGAAGAAGTCTGTTTGGTCGATGATAATCAGTTTACTCTCACCATAGCTAATGAAAGTGGACCTTTAAGTTTTATTCATAATGATTGTGATAGTATTGTACAGGCTATTATTCACATCAGAAACAGATGGGAGTTAAGCCAGCCTGTAAGTATATGTTGTTCTCTTTTAGTAGTTGCTTTTGTATTTTATCGAGCTACTTCGGGTAGAATGCAGAGTCTCATCTGTTTAAATATTTATCTCTACGCTCATTGTTCTGATAAGTCTGTGTAGAATTATTAATTTTGATTTACGTACACTGAGCACAAATATTAAGTAATACACAAGCTAGTTAAATTATAAAGGCCGAATTAAGCGGAAGTGCACCAAGTATGACGTATGGCCGCTTTTACCTGTATGAGAATTCGACGACAGCAAAAAGACCTTACTTGTGCTTCTAAAATTTCCGAACGGAAACTTATTTTCTATGGTCCAAATAAAGCAGTCATGAAACAAGAAATTTTGATAACAAGACCGATATTACTAGTCGAAAGTTTTGTTTGCGGCAGCATTTCTTTTCCATTTTAGGATTCAGTAACGGTACATCAAAAAATAAGACCCAAAGATGTTCCGGGAACCCTTCTGAATATGGCGTTGTTGAATTTGGGCTCTCACGATCCTAATTTGCGAACAGCAGCTTATAATCAACTTTGCGCTTTAACTGCAACATTCGATTTGAAAATAGAAGGTCAACTCTTAGAAACTCAAGGATTATGTATTCCCTCCAATAATACAATTTTTATAAAATCCATATCGGAAAAATTAGCAACGAATGAACCTCATTTAACATTAGAATTTTTAGAAGAGTGCATTCAAGGATTTAGAGTGTCTAGTATAGAATTAAAGCATTTGTGTTTAGAGTATATGACCCCGTGGCTTCCAAACTTGGTGAAATTTTGCAAACCAGCGGACGACATTAAAAGATATCAAAAGGTTTCGGGAATATTAGAAAAACTTATTTTACTGACGATAAAAGAAGTGGAAATGTATCCATCGATTCAAGCAAAAATATGGGGATCAATCGGACAAGTTCCCGAATTAATCGACATAGTTCTTGATAATTTCATTTCCACTTCGGTTAACGAGGGCATTGGTTCTCCTATGGTAGAAATAATGGCTGACACTGCCGTCGCGCTGGCTTCTGCTAACGTACAACTAGTTGCGAAGAAAGTCATTGGACGATTATGCAGGGTGATGGATCAAACATGCCAAGCTCCGACTCCAATGCTAGAACAACATATTATGTGGGAAGACATAGCTATTCTAGCACGCTATCTTCTTATGTTATCATTTAACAATTGTTTAGATGTGGTGCGACATTTGCCATACCTTTTTCATACCGTAACATTCCTAGTTTGCTCTGGATCTTTGAGCATGAGAGCTTCGACCCATGGCTTGGTCATGAATATTATACATTCTTTATGCACTTGCACAAAACCCAGATTCTCCGAAGAAACACAAAGACTGCTTCGTTTGTCTTTGGATGAATTTTCACTTCCAAAATTCTATCTGTTGTTCGGTATCAGTAAAGTAAAAAATGCCGCGGTAACGGCATTTAGATCAGGCTACCGTCAAGCTAACGATCCCAGATGGTTTCTTCAAGAACGAGGCACCCCTACAACTGTGACCACCACACCAGTGGGCTGCAGTCATGAAAGGGAGAGATTGTCTTTAACTTCCTTGGAAGTAATCACAGACGCTTTGTTGGAAATTATGGAAGCTTGCATGAGAGATATACCAAATTGCGACTGGCTTAATAACTGGACATCCCTTTCCAAGAGTTTTGCTTATTGTTATAATCCAGCTTTGCAACCTCGTGCTTTGATAGTGTTTGGATGCATTAGTAAATCGGTAACGGACTATGAAGTAAAACAACTACTTCAAATTCTGGTGAAGGCGCTAGAGAGTTTTGAGGATATTACTTTGATAGAAGCGGTTATTATGTGTTTAACGAGATTGCAGCCGGTATTAAGACCAGAATCGCCCATTCACAAAGCGTTATTTTGGGTAGCAGTGTCAGTTTTGCAATTGAACGAATCGTCCCTTTACGCAGCAGGTTTAGCGTTGTTGGAGCAGAACTTACATACTCTCGATTCTCAGGGAATTTTTGATGAAACAGTAAGAGTCTTGTTTGAGTTTGAAAAAATATTATAGCATTGTTATGTGTTTTAGCCACTAGAACAAGTAATGATGCAAACTAGGGATCCCCTAGAGCTATATTTTAAGCAAATGGACCACGCGGTTGGTTTAAGTTTTAGGGCGAACTTTCATTTTGCTCTCGTTGGACATTTGCTCAAGGGATATCGTCATCCCACCGCAACCACTGTTTCTAGAACAGTTAGGATTTTAACTATGCTTTTGTCTATTGTTTCTAAACCAGCAAAAAGGGACAAGTTTGAAGTTACACCCGATAGTGTTGCCTATTTGACAGGTTTGTGTGAATGTGTTTATTTTATCTTTGGTAATCGGAATAAGTACAGCTCTCCGATGCTTTACAGAGCAGAAAATTAACTTTGTTTAATTCATTGAGATATCAATTTGTAGCTGTAGATAACAAGTAATGTTTTTGTTTTTTTAGCCTTACTAGGATACTCCGAAGAAGTTCGTAGTAGATGTCATATTAAACACTTCCTGCCAAGGTACATGACTGACTCGCTATCTCAAGAGAATTTTCTAGTTGAACCTAATCAGGGGAATTCCAACCAGCAGCAAGTAGCGACATCTGCCAACAATATTTTTACAAGCAATTCAGCGCGAAGGCAGAAATCTTGCGATTTACTGGATCAATCAGTTCTCGCACAAGCGCGACAAAACAAACCATCAAGTTCGCAACACCAGGTGTGTATTCTGCCATTTTATTTCATTCCATTGGTAGTTAGTTTATTTGTTTTTAATCGAATATACTTTATATTGAACTGTAATATTGTGTGTTGATTTGTTACTTCTTTTAATATTATGTGTAGTTGTAGATTATTGTTCAAAACTGACACGCATTTATCCATTAACATGTTTTGATCCCATCACCGCTTCTTTGAGCATTTTTCAGTTGGTACTGGTACTTAAAACACCTGTTTATCTTCCATTTTGGAGATAATAGGAGTCCTGAAATATCAACATCGCGTATGCTCTAATATGTTTGTGTTTTACATAGTTTCCAGTTCGTTATTTCTTGACCTCTCTCAACTAGTCACCAAATCTGTATAAAAAAAATTATTACGTTATACTGGGTGGCCAAATAAGAATGGACACCACCCACATTGGAGTATAATTTTTTACAAAACAATTTATGAAAGCCCTATTTAGGACCTCGAAACATTTACTTTTTTAGCACACCCTTTAATAAAATGCCACAAAGGTGTAAAAAAAATTCTTTAGGCATTACTTTTAAATAGGTACAGGGGTTTCCGGTATAATATTGCACCCTGCTTACAGCCTCAAGATAGAAGGAAAATGTAAATTCCAAAGTTCCATATTTTTTTGTGGACCTTAAACATTTTGTTAGAAGACCCTGTATATTATTTTCAATATGTTCTAACATTTCATTCATTTGTTTCAAAAGTATATATATGCGGATTATAAAAAATAAAAAATAAGTTATAAAAATTTGACTATTTGACTAAATATTTGTGGTATTCATAAGAAAACAACACTCGTATGATTTTTTTTTTCATTTTAAATTTTTTATTTTTGACGTTATCTAGGGTGATGTTTCGGTTAAAATTACTATTGAGAGAAAGTGTACTTCTTATTTGGCCGCTCGATACATAAAAGAATAAATAACTTAATAGATAATAATAAAGTGACGTAACTAACTAGGTTGAGAGATCGAATTCACCAGGTAATAAAGGCTGGCGAAGTTTAGATTTGACCCAGAGTCCGGGACTTCAGGCGAACTGCGTCCTGACCCGGACTTTGTTTCGCACCCAGAGGTCTAGTTCGGTACCCGTACAGCAGAATTCCTCAACAAATGTTTCAATTAATACAGAAAGTCCACCACCCGTGGCACCTACAAAAGTAAGCTGTATGCCTGCGACACACGACAGATAGTATACACGCTAATTTTTCTCTAGTTATATATCTCGTACTATCAAATTTTTTATTATATTGGGTGTACTTAAAAATGCAACATCACTTCTTTAATCGGATTTTTTCCCATTTTTTGGACTGTCCGACGTTAAAAAATCCCCCATTTTCGGATTATCGAAGTTGCGCTGTAACCGAGTTGATTTTTAAGACATTCAGTACAAGCTTACTTTTTAATATAGTTGGCTAACTCTATTTTTACAAACCAAAGTGTATTTAGCACCATCGGAAACGGGAAAGAAAGTTTTTCGTCGCGCCTTTTATAGAGTGTTATACCTACAATACACTTTGTTTTTTTTTCCTTTCATCTATCTTTTTTCGGTGAATTACCGTTTGTTGCTTCTTTAACCTTTTAATACAAGTACCAAATTACAAAGTACTTGCTTACAGCACGATTTTTCTACTCTGCCATATAACTAAATCATATTATTGATTATTACAAATAATTATTGCGTTAACAGCAAAACGGCAGATTTAAAATGCGTACTGTAATAATTGCACAATGCATAATTAATTATGGCTGCTTATCTTGCTGTTTGTGTAACTTTTCGGGCCTTCATCTATACAGTCTGCACGAGCTCTCTTCAAAACTCAACGTTCATTTTCTGTGCCAACCACTAAAGAGCAAAAATCAATCGATGATGATGCATCCAAGGTATGACCACTTGTTTCTATCACATCTATGTTAGACGAATGTAGTTTTAATACTATATTTATTTTGGCTGTGCTAAATAAGTGATACGTACATTCCTTAAGTTATTTCTTCCCAACACAAATTTCAATCAATAATGAAAGTAAACATATTTTGTGTCATTTATTTGGAACATCCTTTATAAAGCACAATACGGGACAAATTCCGCGTACATTGTTGCACATTAAAAAAAATGTTTCGAAATATTTTATTCATTCCGTTAAACACTGCTATTTTCTTTTTTAAAAAATAGAACGTGGTTTGCATGCCTTTAATGTAGTTTTTTTTTTCGGCATTTGCATGCTGGAGATTTACTTAATACAAAGTAGATTAATATTAATCTATTTTGTAATTGGCCGATAACAAATTTCATGGGAACAATTTTTAGAATCGAAGTGCGAGAGTGTCTGTGAGTAACGAGAACAATGTGCTTCTTGATCCGGAAGTACTTACGGATTTCTCTATCCAAGCGTTGGTCTTAACCACATTGGCCACTCTCGTTAAATACAGCACAGGAGAGGTCGAGACAAGGACGATGTATAAATTTTTAGCTGAGGGCGCAACAGTATTCCCAAGAGTATTCCCAGTTATGTACGTTGATATGTCATTATTTTCCTCTTACTAACAAGATCCATATTTAAATCGTCATTCTATTCAACAGTGGAGCGACCGTGTAATCGGTCTAATTTATATTTTTGCCCTAGCTATAACTTGTTGGATCAAAATTTAAAGAATATCTTAACGAGCCACCACGACCTCGAAACCCTAAGTGCAGTACGAACCATCATTCAAACGATGATAACTTGCGAAGATACTAGTCAGCAGCAAGTTCACTACTTGCAGAGTTGTGGTTTTGCCGGGCTGTGGCGTTTTGCTGGGGCTTTTCTAAGGGTAAGACCGAATGTTTGTTATTAACATGTTGCATCTTTTGGTCCAAAATTGATCACACTGTATGGAGGGTTAGTTTAATTATCAAGCCCAGGATCTTTCTTGGCATTCTTTCCCTTCAGAGTTTTTATTTTTCAGTATTTGCATGCGTTTGATTTTTATATTTTATTGAAGCTTGAGAATGAGAATGAGAATATTCAGATTTTATTGGCAAATTTAGTACACCTCTTAAAAGAAATAAATTTCAATAACTTCAGACTATTACTTTTATTACAACAAAAGAGAGGCAGATAAGGGGCTACACGCTAGTTGAAACCGCATTTCAATATATCTTTCCTAACTTATAATATCCGTAAAAAAAATGAAAACAAAATAATGTCGCCTTTGGGAATGTTCTCACTCTAGCCACCATTATTAAATACTAATTTGAGTTCTTATAGCAAAATTAATATTTACTGGTAAAACGCCAACATTATATTTAAAACAATAATAATTAATGCTCAGTCCTATATGATTGAATAATCACAGATAAAATACTAATCCAGGATAGAAACAGAAAAAAAAAGAAGAAAATTTAAGCCCTGGTGACGATTCTAAAAACTTGGAAATTATTTACAGCATTTTTTCTTGACGGATTAAGTTTTTTCATCCCAAGCTTTTTCAAAAATTACTTTTCGGGATAGGGCACCCGGTACATAGCTACATATATCAAGTGGGGAAGTAAATACGAAAATGGTTAGCTACATTATAGACGAAACTTTGGCGCGTATTCTATACGCGTGCACATTCTTTTAGGCCGAAAATTCTAGAATACTGGGAAACATGGGCGAGCACAGTGAGCTATTTAGAAGTTGCCTGGAGGCAATGGTAGAGAGTTGTTTGCCCAACGAGGAAACGGAGACTGGCGAAATTGGCGAACCAGCGCAATTTTCCTCATTATTAAGCGTAAACTCGAATATGAGTTGTTCTAATCCCAGTTTACCCCAGTCTCCCACTACCGAAGGGGGGAGTTTAGATCGTGACGACGGTGGCGGAAGTGGGTCGTCCTTAGACAAAATTGTGTCCAGCAGATTGTGAATGGCTAGATGTAATTCATCTAACGAGGTAAAATTGTTAGAAAAAATTTTGCCATTTTGCTGTAAATTGTGTTCATTTATTTTTGTGAATTAATACGAAGACTGCGAATGTTTCTTTTATTCTTAGACCTAAGTTAGTATGCTTTGTGGATGGCAAGTCGTTTTCTAACAATTTGTTATTATATTCTAAACTAAAGGATATGTGAAACCAAAAATGTACAAATTTATTACTATCATTAAATTTCATAATTTTTGCAAACCGTTTAATTTGTACGACAGTATTTTTTATTCAGTCATATTTTTCATCCAGTATAGGTGATCGAGTGCGTTATGATTTCATTTCGATTGAGATACGGTCAGGCCTTCAAAATTTAGCGCATTTTCGGAAAACTTGCGGCGCTGAATATATTTGAAATGATTCCAGCACAAGCCTTATTCATTGTTACGGGTGTAGGTCATATATTAGCTGTTGATTCAATACATTTTTCACCTTCTAAGTACTTCACCCCCCACCGCATTTATTTTTTCGGTTTTTCAAACCATTTTAGATTGCCAGTCAAAAGTATTCAGCGCCGAATAAGGACCTGTTGTTGTCAAATTCTTAGAAGTTAGAATTATTTAAAATTATATTGGTAGATAGAAAAAGTGCAAGATCTTATGGGATGCCCTTGTTTTTTACAAGTGTGTGTTGTTGGAAAGTTAAGTTACTCTGAGTGTTTTAGACATTCTTAAAATGAAGCATGTAACTCATAAGACTTTTAACTCAGGATAATTTCCCGTGTGTCTTGGTTCCATTTTAATGTTTTCCCTTTTTTTTTGTACATTCATCAATATCCCCAAATTTCATTTTTTTACTTTTGCTCCGAATGTTGTTCCGGTATTTCGAAAAATTAAAATTTATTTTCATTTTTTTTTTAATAAACAAATGATTCCAAACGTTATTATATCAATCTTGTACGTTGTTGGTTGAAATTTGGGTATATCTGATGTTGTGGTCTACTTTCTATTCTATTTTCACAATTAATGAAATAACTACTTATTGCAAATTATAGTAATATTATTAATGCTAAAGCCATTTCACATATCCCATTTTCCCATTTAACTATATTAATGTAAAAATATAATACTAGTACCAGGATATTGGCCATAGTTGTTTAGATGTTATTTATAGGTGTCTCCTGTATCTACGTATTACTCGTGTTCCTATCAATTTTAATGTGCTATTTTTCATTTTCGTTAAAAGCTTTTGCGATAAAATTCGCTTTCGATGTTCTGGGATCCCGTTAATGAATAAGGCGTAGTTTTTACATTATCAATACAAATTTTAACCCCTTGCGTTCGTGTTCTTTTGATTTTCGCCGAACCTTCAAGTACTAGGCAATCTGAGCTAGATCATTATAAATTTTTGAACCAAACCTAACGTACAAAATCGAGATTGTATTTTGGAATTGCTTCCCATCGTTTCCGGAATGGGGCATCAGAGATCGAAGTCCTCTAAGGTGCTAGTGCAATGTTAGGAAGCAGTTCTAAACTACAACGGTCATTTAGGTTTTCTCAAAGTTTAGTTATATCTTTTGTCACCTAAAATACGTTAAGGGTTACGATATGTGGTCCAGGTTCGGCATCTCCTTTAACTGTGCTCTAAATCTTATAAGTTAAGATATACATCTCATATTCTAATTCGATCAACATCACTGCCAGTTCGTGTGTAAACTTGCAATCACATGAGGTTCCTACATGTAAAAACATGACACCAATCGATTTTCTGATTTCAAAGCGTGTTTGTAACTATCTAGTCCCTTTATGCTTTCGATCTCATCAAAATAGTGTCATCTAACCTGTGCTTTGATCTCATTTTATAGTCGATTAAGAATCGTTTTTTAACAAAATTATATTTATTTACTTTTAGCAATAACATCAGTCAATATTATCGAAAGACATTGTATTAGAATGATATGATCTTAACTCTATGAAGACTAAGTTTTCATAAAACTTGATATTTGTTTTTTTTTTTACTTTTTAAATCGGCATGCCGGTTATCTAACTTACTTGTTCCGAATATCTTCTAAAACGTTTTGAGATTCTTTATGTTATTTGTACCCCGAGCGGGTTTTGATTATATGAAAATGATTTGATTTACTCAGGGTAAACAAAGTCGGGAGGCGTACCCACTTGGCAGAAATTTTATATTACTTTTGTAGGTATGATAGACTGTGATATAGGTAAAACTAGATTTCAACGTCCTAACTAAAACTAGAAGGGAAATTTGTTGAATTGAAGTTAAGAAAGCTGCTTATGCTTAGCTAAGTGTCTAACATGTTTTTTTTTCAATTGAAAATTTTTGTTGAATGTTGAGTAATGTATCATCTATGAAACTATGGCCATAACCTTTTTAAAAGAAATCTATTTGTTACAGTAACGATTTTTATCTCTCTTGACGTTTTTCAAAAATCTACTTGTTTAACGATAGGGAGAGAGTTATGTTATATATAAAATGTTTTATATAAAATATAGAAGAAATTATTTTTTTATACTTGTGTATTCATGACATCTGTGTTTAGCTAGTCATAGTGATTTAAAAGTTATTCATATTTTCTATATATATTTTGATTTCAGTTATAGCATTTATAGCGCGCAGCTCCACTGTAGGAAAGAGGCACATTTTTGTACAAAATCTTACATATAGTATTTCCGAGCATTCCTTAACGTGTTGATTTTTTTTTATTTTGCATTCAGCTAAACATTTTTTTGGGTTTTTAATATTTTTTTTGTTTCTTGAGGAAACTTTTTTCGAGGGATTAAACAGCTTCTAAACTCAACTTTATTGACATCAGCAATTTTACAATAAATATTGCGTACGAAAAACCTATATGTACAAATTCAGAGCTCTACAACAACCATGCTAATTAAAATTATCAATTGTTTAAATTTCCGAAAACTTAGTGGTGAAGTGTATATTTGAAAATGGTCTTTGGATAGTATGATAATATACGTCATCAATGCAATCGCTTTTTGTTAGGTGAAAGCCTGATAACTTACAGCCTTAGAAGTCTAGAATGCTTTGTCGCTGACTTTACTTTAGTTTCGTCCAGATGATCAAATAAATGAGTTTCTCATTTACACCTTACAGAATATTAAAAAAATGGAGTATTTTAGTTCTTTTACTACGGTCACAATGCATTATTTTTTTATCTAATTTAAATATCACCTAATATTTGTCAATTTGTTTCCCCAACAAAAGTGAACTTTTATTTTCAATAATTCGATTTTGGGCTTAAAAAATGTACCAGAAAAATAATTTCTTATGGTACTAACGTTTTGTGGACTGTTAAAAAAAGTTGAAGAAATTTCCTCAATTTGATAGGTACAAAAATAGCTTTCTTATGTTGAACAATGCCTTATGAATCGATTAGCCTGTGAGTGCAAAATTTAGGTGAATATGAGGAAAAATTCAGCCAAAAAACGCCTCTATTTTAGAAATATTAGAACTGGTTTCCCTAATTAATAAATTTTTAACGTCGTTAATATATTAATTAAGTTTATTAGATGGTTAAATTTTCTCCTAGGCCTTTTAGATATTTAAAATGAAAATTGTGTAAAGTTGGTCTATTGGACGTTATTTTGTATTGTAAATATGTTGCCAAGTTAAGAATGACAACTTTTTTTTTGTATATATGAGAGCTTTAAAATATTTTTAATATTTTTTCCTACACACGCGCGTAGGGTAAAGTTAAAATATCTAACAGCTATTACATTTTCCTTAGTGGTATTTTGTTTGTCCGAATTACAAAATTGCATATATCTCTCCTGATCGTGTTTGTTATGAAATAAATGTGTTTCAGATTTCCTAGTTTATATTACAATTGTCTTTTTAAGCTCACTTTAATTGTTTCTCTCTATGTAAAATTCTATTTGTGATAGACTATTCATGTATAAATGAAAAATGTATGTTTCTTAATGAATATGACATGTTTGTATCTATGATATTACAAAATATATACATTTAAAAATAAACGAACTGAACAATTTAATGTATCCATTTCTCCAATTTTAACAAAGCTTTTTTTGTCCTATACTTATGAATTAACCATTATAGAATATTCTACCAACTATTATTATAGTTATATCATAAATTTGTTTCTAAATCAGTCTGTTAATTTTAATTTTTGCATTTTATTGGATCAAATAAACATAAATAAATTTTAATAATTTTTCTAAAAGAACTTTTTCCGTTTGAATTTACGTTTCCTAGAGAGTAGTGAAACACCGTAAAATTCGTTTTTCAAAACTTTATTATAAAATTCTAAGAGAGAGAAGATACAACGAGAACAAACAAAAATGTAAACATGACATCCGTTGAACAAACGGTATAGTTAAAAACAAATAACATCAGTCTTGCACATATATGTTTGGAAATATATTGTGTTAAAGGTCAATTGATAGAAGCCATTCGTTGGTCAATGCTTCGGAAGCGGTTGCTCTTAAAGCAGGGTCGGGCTCCACTAAGGTTTCGAGAAGACCTGCGAATGGAATTGCCTCCAACCGTTTCCACTTGTATTTTTCTACCAAAACATCTTCAATTTTCCAGATTCGAAGATTTTCTTCCGGAATCTCTTTTAGTCTTCCTAAAATTTAAATATTTTGACATAAAATCGGATACAGAGTTAAGTGATTCACTTGCCATTGACGAAATAAGTTTTAGACTCGGTTCCAGTTTCTGTAATATATCTGGGAATCCCTCCAAGAGTCTCCCATATGAGGCACAAGTGATCAAGGTTCGCTGAAAAATCATTAGATCCCTTGGGACTGAATAACATTTCTCCTGTCGCTAATTCAAATGCCATACATCCAACTGACCAAATATCTGCTGGATAGCTATATCCCGCACCCATAATAACTTCAAGCGCTCTATATTGCCTGGTCTGGATTTCCTGGGAAAAATGGTGATCCTAAAGACAAAAAATGCCGGTCAGTAATGGTGGTGAGTTCTGCAATTGGTACGATGATTAAGTACCACCCAACAGGCGTTTCCTAAATCTGCAATTTTAATTTCTATATTCGGAGTAACCCACATAGGTGCATTAAAATTAGTTTGGCTATGTCTCTGCCTATAATTGACTAAATCACTTAAGTATATATCATTAGGATAGGAAGATGCCCTTTGCTCGCCAAATTTCGTTAAAATCTCATCGTCCGATTCATGTAGTCCTCGATCTTTTTCAACCCAAAATTCGGAACTAACTATAAACAAAATTATTTTTCATAGTAAATAAAAACCCCACATTCGACGTTCTTTACCATAAGATCTAGGCAATTCAACTCCTAATTCTGAAAACCTCTCCATTTTTCCAATGATTTGTCTTATATAGGACTCATTCACCTTAATTAAGATATTCTCGGGCTTAATGTCGGTATGAATTATATGACAGTCTTCATGAAGATAAGTCAGCCCTCTTAAAACCTGTACAAAAATATGTCTTAATGCTATTACTTACAAAGAGTAGCTTTTTACCTGAAATATAATTCTGCGAATTGGGGGCACCTGAAGCCCTCGGAAATCACTTTGAATAAGTAGGTGTAGTAAGCTTGGTCCCATTATTTCTAAGGAAATGGCAGTATGAACTCCATTTTCGCTAATCAGTTTAAAAGTATCTACCATCTGGACTATGTTTTTATAGCCCGGATGGTCGGGATTGATAGATCTAGTTTCCTGAAGAAGTCTTATTTCGTCGTTAGCGACTGCGGTGAACATTGGAGCTGATTTACAGATTTTTAGGGCCACGTATCTAGGACCACTGTAAGACAACTACACTTGCAAATAACACGCAACTTAGGCCGCTAACTTACTTTTCGGAAAGATTTTTGCATAGCCAGACTGTAGAAAAATGACCCCACCCTAACTTCCGACACACTTTATACTGATTTCTAAGAATATCACCAATGTTAATAGGCATATATCCACCAGCTTCATATTCGCTTTCGTCTTCTTGACTCTCTCGGTTTTCAATATAATGTAACTTCTTAATATCTTCTACGTCTAGGAGGCTTACGTCTTTCGTAGGCGAACTGAAATGCAATGCTATAATTTTTTTTCTCAACACTTAAGAATTCGAAGGGCAGAAATTACAAAAGAAAATATTAATTTCAGTAGACGCGTTTGGAAATTCATTTTTTGTGAGCAATTTGAGAGTTTTTTCGTATTCTAGCAATATGTATGTGTATATTTCGTACTCTTTCTGCATTTTGAAGAAAACGGAAAAAAAGGAAAATAGAATTAATGCTAATCGAATTTTTGGACCTGGAGTAAAAATATGTTCAACAGAAAAGTATAGCACCATTTTTTTTATCCCGTGAAGCTTCGAAGTCGGTTGCTTTTAACGGAAATGCATTTGGTTATTTATAAATACACTTACAATTTTATGTTAGCACATGACTGAGTCTTTCTAGGGAATATAAACACGGTTCGAATAACATCACGCTCAACAGCTTCGGTGTTCACTCCTTCGATTATTTCAGTTTCAGGCTTTCTTTGCACCTTATTCGACGGCTTTTTAAACTTTTTAAAAACCAGATATATAGTAAGGGGAACAAATGGTATAAGAAAATGAACAAATACTGCACTTAGTCCGCTGTAAATCACGCAGACATTGTAATCGAAATTGGTGGATTTGTTTGGAAAGCAATTAAATTGGTTTTCCATTATTTTTGTAACAGTAAATGCGCGCGCTACTCTGATATTGTTGTAATCCATCAAACCATTGTAATAACACCGTTCGCGTTAGCCATAACAACGCGAATTATGAAAATAGAACAAAAATGTATTTTAGAAACGTTCGATATCACCGTAAACTGCACCGACTCGTGTTGAGCCATCACTATAAAATACATTTGCCCGAATTTAACATTAAAAAACGACCAAACTGGATTTCCATTCGGATTTTCGCAGTCCACTCAAATTGTTACACAATGTCGGGTAGATTTGGATTTGCGATAAAAATAACTCGCCTTGGCAATCAACAAAAAATTGAAAACATATATCTAAAATTGTGTTCTAACATTTAAAGCGATCGCCGTCAACTATGTACTATTTACGCCAAGCTATCCAGAATTTGTGTACCGGAGTTCCTACTAACCTGGAAAACCCGGAAATTTAATTATCCAGCCTGCAATTTTTCAGTTGTCCGTCATTAATATTGCTTCTATTTTTTTATTACTCAACCCTGTTCTTGCCCAACTCAATTCAATTGAACAGACTCTTTTATTTGGTATTATGTTGAACTTTTTCAAAAAAATGTTAATAGCTTTTTACACCTGTTTAAAGGATTGTGGCGCTATATTATGTAGAACTGTTTTGTGGCAGAAACTTGGAATCTTACTTTAGTGTGAAATGCATATGAAATACCTGAGGCTTCCTCATTTAAGGAAGACATTATATTAAATGTGAAATCAAGAATAATTTGAATACCATGAATATTCTAAAGTTTTTAAGGCAACCTCAAGGTGAACCTGGGGAACGACTCTGAATAGGGCTTAAAGATCAGTAAGCAAGACACACTTACATTGAAGGACAGTCCCTTAAGAACACACTTGTTCCCCTTGATCCTGGTGGAGATAAAGATAGTGAAAGACAATCTGTTCGATCTTTGATGCTAGGAGATCTATATCGTTTGTATTCATGATGGCCGATTGTGGAACTGTCGGAGTTTGGCAAGTTCTGAGGTCGCTGCAGGGACGGAGACCTAAATTCTTTATAAGACCACTTATTGCTTCCGTCATCTTCGGTATCACTTTTGCTTTTGACGTTGTAACGTGATGTGTAACACGTCTCGGATGATCTGGAATATTCACCATTGTCTATTTTTTGTCTAAAACTGGAGCTCTGGAGATTACACTTCTATTAAAAGTTTTGGTTTTGATAATTGGATTTACGGACAGGTTAGGTAATGATCTATATTTTTGAAATATTTTCGGGAATGTTAGAACCAGTTAAAAACTACCTATTCAATTAAGAATTTTATGTACAAAGTATAAAGACTTATTAAAATATTAAGTATTTTATCCTTCCCAAATACCTATACGAGCTACATGTAGGGTGTGAACGAGTTTTTTATATAATTAACTAAATTGCTCTTAAAAGAACAAATAAATATAAATATATAAAATGTTTGCTTATTTGTTTTTATTTCTTCATTTTCATTTCATAAATTAAGAAGTTATTTAATATAAATATATATAATAATAAGCATCGATGTAGTAAGTTTATTTTGTTTTTTCGAAAAAAACGCAAAACGCAAATTACTTTAATCAAATTCATTTCACAATTCCAAAAGCGATGGAGTCTACATAACATACGCCCAGTATAACATGGCGATTCGTCTCAAGTCCAACGAATTAGGATACCTATGGCTATAGGATTCCGTATAATGAGAGTGCATTTGAGCTTACTGGTATAACGCTATTTTTTTTAATTTTGGAATTATATTATCCATATACTTTAATTGAGAAAATCAATTTTAGTGTGTTGTTTAAATGGAAATAGACAATGTAGCAGCTGTAGGGCGCAAAAGTTTTGTCATTACATTTAAAAATATAATGCAATACCTATAGAGAACCAAAACTTCCCTTCACAAAGAGATGCTCTAAAAAACACCTGGAGCAAAAAATTTTTATTAACTAATTACATACAGTAGTTAGTAATAACGAAATGACAATGAAATTCACAGTAAGCAGCTACACTCCTCGTTTATTTTAGCTAAAACTATATCTATAAAAAAGTTTGGGACTAAATACCTGCTCGATTGTTCGTCGTCTTCGATGAAAGATTTGGGATTGTGCGTTCTCTTGCAGTAGCTATCGAATGAAAACGAATGGTGTTCCGAAAACTTATTTTTTGGTGTGAGGGTGTTGATGGTGTCCAAAGGCGAATAAATTTCGGTGGTCGGGAGAGGCCTTGCGGCCTCTCCACTATTCGATTTAATAAGTGTGCCTCCACTCCTATCGGATGTCGTCTGGATACTCGTAGGAATTTCTGGAGCCAGAATGTTGAATTTTTTGTTCGGAAATTTTTCCACGATTTAATCGGTCTCGCGGTACTTTTTCTGATTATGTGTCCGACTAAACGCAATACATCAATCATAATGAAATTCGAGAAAAATCTCTTGATATGTTTCGGTGCGCGACATGGGATCTTGGAGCACCCGGGAATTAACTGGATCGACGCCCACGCGCAGAATCGCTATCTATGGAGCGTTCGATAATTTGTAGACCTTCTAAGCAATTTAATCTGGAATTGACTTCGTTCGAGGATTTTGTTTTTCTTGATCGAAATGGTTGCGTATTTATTTAAACGGAACATAAATATTTGGAGCGAGTTAATGAGCTTAAGATGAAATCGATATGCCATCAGAATCTATTTTATTAGTGCCATATAAATTCGCCAATCCGAATAGTCTTAGAACTTTAAAGGAAATAGTTTACAGAGCGTCCCGTCGATTTTTTTCACGACGTATAAGCTAAAATGGAGATAAAATTTCTCGGTCTCCGACGTCTTCGTTTTCAAGATATGGTGATATCATAGATGAACGATTTGTATAAATATGTTGGAAATCTATAAAGGTTAATAAATAAAATTTGGTAAAGTCATTGAATTTTTTACGCTACTGAAACGTAGAGATCAATTTATTCATGTCCATTGTTAAATTTAAGTGGTTTACTTCTGCAAATTTTATTACAAATTTGTAATTTGTAATTGTTTATAAAAAGTGATAGTCTTATCCTAATATTTTAAATACGAAGAAATTAATGCGGACAATGGTTTATAAGAACTTTTTTCTATATTTCGGGGTGTAGAATATTAAAACATTCTTATTTAATTTCAAGACCCCCTGTACAATACTAGTATTGTATAGTTCTTTATATAAATGTATTATTTTATTATGTTTTTATTTACTCGTTATAATTGTTACTGCTTCAGGAAACTGTGGGGTTGGTGTTTGTATGCGAGTAAAGCGCTTCCCAACCAATTGATGTTTTGTGATACACTGAACACGTCATCATTATCAATAGCAATTTTTGTTGTGGTTAGAAGTGCTGTAAAATAAAATTTTATAGTTATGGTCGTATTCTGCCCATTTTGTACCAATTTACTTTTTGTAGAAGAAAACGTGTCTACAAATCTTCAATTTACGTGCAACGTATGCCCAGTGTATTTTCCAGTTAGAAAGAATATTACTTATCGAAACTATTACAGGCTGAAGGTTAAGTCCATGCCTTAAACTTTATTTGTCCATTGTTTTAAATTTAAAAACATTTTAGGAAATAGACGACGTACTTGGAGGTGAAGAAGCGTGGAAGAACGTAGAATCTACAGAAGAAAGGTGCCCCAAGTGCAGTCACCCACGTGCGTACTTCCTTCAGCTTCAGACAAGATCAGCTGATGAACCTATGACGACATTTTATCGGTGCTGCAACTCAGAGTGTAGCCATAATTGGCGCGAATAGACCTGTCTATTGTTAAATGAATTGGGGAAAATTGTCTAGCGTAATTAATTATTCCATCAAACTAGATGCTCATTCTATGGCTGCTCGTATTCCGATTATAAGATCGGATGCTTTAAATATTGCACTTAGTTACCTTAACTTAGGATCGGTAATAGCGGTACCGACCGATACTGTTTATGGTTTAGCGTGTGATGCTACCAATCCCTCTGCTCTTGATAAATTATATGCTATTAAATGTAGAAGTGAAAGCAAACCTGTGGCTATTTGCCTCGGTCAAATATCCGAAGTAAAGTTGTGGGTTAGTATTTCTAATTGTAAACCGTTGCTTAATTGTTCTTACAAAAGTTTTTGTTTAGGCGAGAGTGAGTCATCTTCCTAAAGATCTACTTAGTGCGTTATTACCGGGACCAGTAACTTTAATTTTGGAGTGTATTAATAAGCTAGATAGTTCAATTAGTTGTCAGGGAAAGGTGGGAATTAGAATTCCGGATCACAGTTTTATCAATTGTTTAGCCATAGGACTGAACAAACCTATAGCTTTGACTAGTGCCAATTTAAGTAATACCCCAAGTGCGCTGAATATTTTTGGATTTGAAAAAATTTGGGATCGAATTCCCGCCATTTTTGATGGTGGTAATTTAGGTTCTGATCCTAGCGCTTCTACAATTGTTGATTTATCAACCATAGGCTTGTATCAAATTGTTAGGGAAGGTGTAGCTTGCGGCAATACTGTAAAAATATTATCCGATTTTGGTCTTAAAAGAAAATATGAATAAACTTTTAAAAAGTGTAAAATCATCATCAAACAAGAAAGACGATTTAATTAAGCATTCTATCACAACTCATCTATCTAACAGTGTGAAAGAGATTCAATATGTGGGAGTGGAGGAAGCAAAGTCTTCAAAAATTATTGATGTAACAGATGCTTCAAATCAGCTTTGTATGGCCGTTGAAGCAATGTTTTTGCATGGTTTAAGGGATTCTTTAACACACCGTTTTAAGAAAGCGCTTTCTGATTTGGACGAGAGACCAGCACCAAATTTTTGGGACCCCTTACTTGTTATATCACATAGACAAATAATCGACCAAGTAAGTAAAATTGATAGTTGGAAATTCATATTACAACTTATTTATGAAATTTTTATTTGTTACGGATTATTTTACTTTTAGATAACTAACCTCTCTCAAATATCTACAGAAGTAGGTCAGTGTAGGGCATGGGTTCGATTAGCGCTTAACGATTGTCTTTTATCCTCTTATCTGATGACTGTTCGACATGATTCATCAGCATTAAAATCATATTATAATATTAATGCTTATTTGCGAGATGGCGACTTGCTAGATATTGCCCAAAGACTTATTGAAGGTGTAGAAGCATTCAAATCATTTACATTGCCCAGCAATTCCAGCCTTTTAAATACATGGCCTTTGCAGAGCCTGATTTTGGCAGGCTTATGGGCGCCTACATGGAAGGCGTGTCCTGTAGCTCCCTGCGATGATGTGGCATCTATGCTTGACGATGAAAAGGCCCAGATTGTAGAAGAAGCTTCTGACACAGCATCATTAAGTTCTGCCGTGTCAGTAGCATCTACACATTCAGGATTAAGACAGATTGTTGCATTAACTGAGGATGAGGTTCTAAAAATTATACTGGCTAAGGACAAAGAAGCAAAATACATGGATCAACCCAGTTCATCTTGTGATGAATTAAAATCTACATGTAGTTCTGATACGGATTACAAAAATGTTGAAGACAATTTGAATCACAATGTAGGTAATTCTTTGAGTAAAAGAAGCGGATGGTCTTTTGATGAACAGCAGGAGCAGGATAGTGTGAGTGATAGTGAAACAAAGCCACCAATTGAGTCGAGCGAATCTAAATCTATGGAAGCTAGTTACACTGCTCTTATTGAGAGTTATAATATGCTTAGTGGGGGCTATATTAGGACTCCTGATATAAGAGAGGTTTGGCAGAAATTTGAAGACGAAAGGTTTGAAGAAACCCTTGCTCCTTCGGTCAACCCTGTTCAAGGAAGTGATGCGGCTCAAATTTCTAATGCAATATTAGTTAAAGGCGAATCTACGTCTCTCGTGGCACAAGTCAGTATAATAGCAAATGAAAGAGGTCTCGATTATCAAAATTTCGAGTGTGCGGGATGCAGACGTGCCTTGGGGGTGACCACCAGACCCAAGTAATATTTATTTAATTTATTTTTTTATTATATGCGGACCTGATGCCCGAAAATGATGAAGGTGCAAGCAAATTACAATAGTATCAATTTATTGCTAAATATGTACAGAATTTGCACCTTCTTCATTTTTCCGCAATTTCTTCATGTGTAAGTTACTTTTAGCGTATGTGGTTTTACCGGGGAATACTTTTGCGAATTCTGCATGAGCCCAGAAAAAATGAGCATTCCTGCAAGGATAATTCATAATTGGGATTTCAAGCAATATCCTGTATCACAAAAGAGTTTCGACTATATAAACGAAATTAAAGACCATCCCGTGATTGACTTAAAAGTAATGCGGTTTTTGATTGAGGTTTGAGTCATTTTAATTCAGTCATTTCAGATTGTAAATCCGTTTATTTATGGGGCGGTAGAAGAGATGGCCGAGTTGCAAAAATTACGAAATCAACTGAATTTCTTGAGAGCATATCTTTATACTTGTAGGAAGCCTGTAATTGAACAGTTGCAAAAACAAATGTGGCCTAAGGAATATATGTATGAACACATTCACCAGTACTCCATATCGGTTAGAAATAATAACTACCTCGGCTGGATTGGGTACAAATATTTTTTTATAGGACCTCCACGATGTAACAAGTGGGGATTTGTTCAAGGCGCTCGAAAAGGTTGTTCAATTTGGACGGGATCACGTTTTTAATTGCTGGTTGTGCAGTCAGAAAGGCTTCGTTTGTGAAATATGTGAAAAGCCTAAGGAGTTATTTCCATTCGATGTTGAAAATGTTTACAGAGTAAGTCCGAGAAAAACATCTATTTTGGGATTATTTGCTTTTTGTTTTAGTGTGATATGTGCTACGCAGTGTTTCATAAAAGTTGCCTTAATTCATCTAAACCGTGTCCCAAATGTGAAAGACGGAAAAAGAGACAAGAACTTCCTCTTCTTGGTGCTATTATAGTTGATTAATATTTTCTCCATCTTTGAAGGATTTTATTGTTGTTTTTACACGCCAAGGTATATCATGTTTTTTACAATGTCATCTTTAGCGAGTTTTATTTCAATCCCCTTGATTCAATTCAAAGAGATTTCCTACTTGGTACTTAGTCAACAACCGCCGCTGGACAGTTTTGTTGAGGTGTTAAGTGGCAAATAAAAAGAACATTTAAAACAAAAACATTATTTAATCAAACAACATTATTACAAATTGCTATTGCTAGAGAGCTTACTCAGGATAAAATTATTAGACATTGGTGCTACTATTGATACATGTATATCACAATCGCGATTGTAGACTGTTGTTTTTTACTAAACAGAAAATAAGAGCATTCCCGACGTTAGGTGGAAATGACATAATTTTCCCAATTAACCCAACAAATTTATAATAAATTAATAATTACATCCATGGCAGGTAAAGTGTCTGCCAAAAACCATGTTTCATTGGACCACATCTCTGGCTGTCAGAGGATGACATTTGCAAAATTTTAAGACTTCAGTTATAAGAATTAGTTAAATATCTGTTAGGATCCACATCTAGCAAAGAACTATGAGCTACAGTGTCTGGAATAGGCAAAGGTTTTGCGACACCTATCCTTACTATTCCTTTTGGTGCTCCTTTTAGTGCCTGTACTGCTTGGTCTAGCGAAGCGTTTTCCAGAACTGTATCATTAACAAACAATAAACGGTCGCCCGGAATTAATCTCCCATCTAACTGGGCAACTCCTCCAGGCACTAAACTTCTAATCACAATTACAGTGTCATTTGGATCAATGGGATCTTGGTAATCCAAAATTGAAAATCCAAGGCCTCTTTCCCCTTTGATTAACTCAATTATTTGAGGCTCAGAACTCCACATTGCTAGACCAGTAAGAGGTTCTAGAGAACGTGATTTCATTTTAGAAAAAGAGGTATCAGAACCTGCTACTGCTATACTGCTAGCTAATGACCCATCTGATTTTGCTTTTACCAAGCGATCTGATGCTGGTAGTAAATTGTTAAGGCTTCGCGTTAATGCTGCCCTTTCTGGAAAAGTCTCTTCCCTTTGTATAAAAAGATTGTTAGGGCTACGGCCACAGACCAAACAAACATTGATGGGCAATTCCTTAAGTATACTGACAACCTCATGGTGGTTCATTCCCAAAAGTTTGTGGCCGTTAACCTCAAGGAGTTCATCACCAGATCGCAAAGTACCGTTTTTTCCAACTGGTCCCTCGGCAAGTATTGATCGTATATAATGATGTGGTCTAACCTCTTGACCATCTTCAACATCTACAGTACCTTCCAAACTTATTCCTAAACCTCCCTTTTCTCCAAATTTTGTCAAATGAGCAACAACAATTTCTATATCCGGGCCCATCACTTTAGACCACTTCTTTATTAATTCTTCTTCAGATAGCATAGGTGGATCTTCTTTTTTAACAAAGTTGCTGGTAAAGAGTTCGTGGTGATCACCTCCATTTAAGAGACCCCCTTCTTCATTAGGATATCTGAAATTTATATAAAAAATACTAGAAATAGATTAACAACACAAATTACTAGGTCCAGACACCCTGAGTTACATTTAATTCTAATATGCAATATTAGTAGCGGAAAAGTTTACAGAGGTAACAACAGTGGGAAGCTACTAGTTTTAAGGGTTATACATTAACAGCAGTGTTCAGCTATTACCGTGACGGTGTAAGAGTAGGTGATGGAGGCTTTGTTTCACTGGCTGCAATTGCTTGTTGAAGTTGCTCAAATTTTGGGCCATGCAGATATCTTTCCAAACACAGTTTTACTACGTTGCCACAATTCCTTAACACTTCCACTGCCTGAATGTTGGAATATCCTTGGAGAGACTGGCCATCAACTTCCACAATCCTATCATTTACTTTTATTCTTCCACTTATATCAGCCGCGCTACCTTTGCTTACACTTTTTACAAATATACCCGATAATTCCTCCTTTTCACATACATAACCCGCAATAGTTATACCAAGACCATTTGCATCTTTCTTTAGTTCTACTACAAACTTTTCCATTTCTGGTATTTTAACTGCCATATCCAAATTCAGCAAAGGCAACGACGGAGAGGCAGGTATTCTTGACATGCCATATGACTGTGGTAAATCATTTGCAAGGACATCAGTATCCTTTCCAAATATAGGTGAGTATTTATGTTGCACAAGGTACTTATCTAATTCATGAGCATCAGGCAGTAGTCTGGTAGGCACTATTGGGGCAGAACTTCCTAAATATTTGTATTCTGTGGAAGAAATATCTACAGGTCTGGCCACTATTAATCTCACATGAGTACCAGATTGTCTTAATACAGTAGCTACCTGTTCTGAACCCATCTCATGCAGATTTACATCCCCGATCTGCAATATATATGACAACAAAGCTATTATGTCATACTTCAGAGTACTCAGAAAAAATTAATTTACCTGTAATATATGATCACCACTTTGTAATCTTCCATCTCTATCTGCCACTCCACCTGGTAAAATTGTTTTAACTACCACCCCCATATTCCTCATTCCAACTATGCCAAACCCTAGTCCGGTCCCATCATTTATAAGATCAATGCTTTCAACTTGAGACCATTCACTAGTAATCAAATTGTCAGATCCAGTTTTGGAAGCATCACTGCCAATGGAGGGTGATCTATGGATAATATCATCTTCATGGTTAAAGCTATTTCCCTGCAACAACCGAAACCCCTAAAAAACAAATTATGAAGAAAACTGTATAACCCAGAGAGAGGACGTCATATACCTCATTATTTAGGGTGCCATTTAGCTTCTGATTGTTAAGTAGAGAAAGCATTTTATTGTCTGTCGAAGCAAATGTAGAAGTCTGTGGTGAGTTTGGCGATATAGGAGCTGAAGGTACTCTTTGTTCATCAAAATCTCTAGATTGATAATCTGCATAATCTGGGTCGTATAACTCACCAGCTGGTGGGACATTAAGAACTAATTCACCTGCTGCTGTTATATCAAAATCAACAGGCAAAATGGAGGGATGTTGACCTAATTGTTGGTTTAATTCACTTAATGAATCTTGAACCGTAACAATACTTCTAAATACTGGATTTTCTAAGACAGAAATTAACAAATTTAGGTCCTGATGAGTGTTTAATTGGAGTTTTGGATCTCCTAAGTCGTCCACTGTTTGCTTGATATCTTCGAGCAACTGAAGAGCACTTGAAATGTCCGCGTTAAGATGCATGTTTAAAAAATAACCCAAAAATCGGTCTATAAAAACATAAAACTCCACCAACGTTTACACAAAAGTACCAAAAATGTAATTAACGAATCACATCACTCAAACTATTATTGACGACGCCTCTTGTTGGTCACAAGCACATTTGTTTTTGTCCTGTGACTTTCGCATCTTGCATTCTTGTCACTGTTGTCTCTGATTCCGTGAAATCCTCCTTTCTATTATCTATGATGCACTTCCTCGACACCTCTCAATTTTCACTTAAGTTAGTTATAAAGCAATATTAATAAAAGTATATTTATGCACAAATTATTTAGAAAATACAATGTAAATAAAATTCTTTAAATTTTTCGGTGAATGTGTGAGGTTTATCATTTTATTTTTACCAATTAATGACTCTGGCTAAGTGTCGGGACGCCATCTAACAGAGTGGAAGAAAATAATTGTCAAAAACATGTGATATTAATAAATTTGCTATAAAATTTTGGTGATTTTCCTTTTAACATTCGTCAGAACGTTGCCAAAATTGTGTGCCTGCCAACTCCCCCTACCAATTCAACTAGAATCGTTTGGATTTTGGAATCGAGCAATATCAAAGTATGCCATTGGACTCCTGGCAGAGAACCAGATTAACCTTTTTCGAACCACATAAGATTATTAAATGCACTATCAGTGGCGCCAAACTATTATTCACAAAGAAAAAATTACGAGTAGAATCTGTCACCACCCTTTTAAACATCTAGTGGGCTACAGGCTACACACTATTTTGTTTAAAAAAATCATCTCTGTCTCCAGATCAAGAGTGTTGTCACAGGTGAGTGACGGTTCAGAAAAATGCGAATAGAAATCGTGAATAGCTACACAACAATTCAACCTAAAATTTAAGTACATATTTATAATTTGTAGTACATCTACTTTAACAATTCCTGATGAATTCCACATCCTGGGAGCCCAAAATAAATAAGTAATCTTCTTTTTTCGTGAATATGTTTAGTTTAAAACTGCGCAAGATTCTAAACGCGTCACTGATTAGCGGCGTAAACAAAATATGCAGTAGAAAAATGCATAATTCCCTTCGGCGACGCGGATCACTAAATTGTAAAAAGAGGTTATTTTCCGCTTTTACAAAGAGTGAAAATATGAATGACCGGATATTTAAGTTTACCCATTATGACTGTATTGGATTTGATTTAGATAACACTTTGGCGAGGTATAAAGTAGGAGCTATGATTGAAATGGAATATGACATTTTAGCAAATTACCTTGTTCATAACAAGCAATATTCCGCAAAACATCTACTAAAGCCTTTAGACCACAACTTCATTATTAAAGGGCTGATAGTGGATAACGAAAATGGAAACCTACTCAGAATTTCTGGAGATGGAACCATCATACAAGCAACACATGGTACAAAGTTTCTGTCTCAAGAAGAGATAAAAAAATTTTATCCAAATTTTCGTTGGAAAGCTACAGACTTGTTTACTGAAAATCCTCTTCAGACCTGGAATGGGCCTTACTCAGAAAAAATGAGAACTTTACTTGATTATTATGATATTATTGCTGGTTTGGTATTTGCCAGGGCTGTTGATTCAATAGATGAGGGTAGTTGTGATATCAAATTATACAATATTTGGCCAGATTTATTAGAAGCCTTACAAGATATGTTTGATAGAGATCATTTTCAAAATGAGAAAGGAAAATATTTTGCTGAAATGAAAGCACATCCAGAAAAGTACTATTACCCATGTAGTCCGAATTTGCTTAGTTGGCTCAGTTCATTGAGGGAGAGGGGGAAGATGATTTTTTTGATTACTGGTTCATTTGTTGATTTTGCAACTCATACAGCCAGCCACACTATAGGAAAAAACTGGAGAGATTACTTTGATATTGTTGTAACCTTTGCTAAAAAACCTAGCTTTTTCACAGAACGTAGGAGTTTTATTGGTTTGCATGGTTTTAAAGAAACAGGACCCATAGACCTCAAACAACTTGCTTTAGGTGGTATATATACTCATGGAAATTGGACAGACTTGAAAGAGTTTTTCCGAATGCACAATAATATTAAAAAACCAAGATTCCTATATGTTGGTGACAATTTAGTCCAAGATATATATGCCCCAAATGTATACGCCCAATGTGAAACTGTGACTGTCTGTGAAGAGTTAGAAGCTGAAGGCGTCTACGGACATGAGAAGTGGCACCCTGATGAACAATTTCTATGTTCCACTGTGTGGGGTTCTTATTTTAAGTGCAAAGACTCTGGGAGAGTCACAAATTGGTATGACATTATGAAGAAACATTCTAAATTTTTTGTGCCTAGCATGGAATATGTTGCAATGTTCCCTGTTGATCAGGAATTTCAGAAAAACTTGTATTAAACAATTATCTCTTTAAAGAAATATGGAAATATTTATTGTTTTCTTGTTACAACCTTTTATAAAACATGTAGATAATAATAGTATTTATAAATAAAAATTATTTAAGTATTTTTGCCATTTTAATAACCAACTTTGTTATCCACAAAAAACAATGCCATTAAAATTTTGAATTAAATAAAATTAACAAATTTTAACTGCCATTGCAATGCCCATTCCCCCACCAATGCATAGGGACGCTACACCCTTTGTTTTTCCCTGTCTAATTAAGTTGTGGACTAGGGTTACAAGAATTCTAGCACCAGATGCTCCAATTGGATGTCCCAAAGCTACAGCTCCGCCAGTAATGTTTACTTTTGATTCATCTACCCCTAGCTCTCGAATTACAACAATGCTTTGGACTGCAAAGGCTTCATTCAGTTCATAAAGATCAACATCTTCTTTTGACCAGCCCACTTTCTGAAGCTACAAATTAAAAAAAATAATACACAGTTTTTTCTTTAAGATGTAATACAACATACAACTTTTTGAACTGCTGTAATTGGCCCAATACCCATACACATAGGATCAACACCAACTTCGGCAAAAGCTAGTATTTCTGCCAATGGACATAAGTTTTTGGCCTTAACTTGTTGCTCGTTCACAAGTACTAAGGCAGCTGCACCATCATTAATGCCTGAAGCATTTGCTGCAGTTACTGTCCCATTCTAAAGAGCTGAATCAATGATAGAGTGAAATATTGGGTAAGAAAATGCCTTACTGTTTCAAAACATGGTTTCAGCTTGGCTAAAGATGCTAAGGTACTATTGAATTTTGGAAACTCATCTCTGTCAATAGCTTTCTTAGTTCTCTTATCGGGAACACTAACAATTTCTTTTTCGAAATAACCAGCTTTAATTGCTTGTTCTGCTTTATATTGAGAATTCACAGAAAATGTGTCTTGTTCTTCTCTGGTGATATTATAAACCTTTGCCAAGTGCTCAGCTGGAATTGAACAAATTCAAAGTGAAATAGATGAGTGATAAAATAAATATACCTGTATTTCCCATATGTACTTTATTAAAATGATCAGTAAGACCATCAACCAAAAGTGTGTCATTTAAATTTAAATTTCCTAGTTTATTTCCTCTCAGATAAGTGGTATGTTCTGCTTTTGTCATACTTTCTTGCCCTCCTGCTACTACAATAGCACAATCTTCATTCTTTATTGCTTGGAATGCAAGTGCCACACTTCTGTATAAAGAAAATCATTCTTTATTAGGCAAAGATAATAAAAAGCAGCATACTTAAGTCCTGAACCACAAAGCATATTAATTGTGTAAGCAGGTGAATCATATGGAATTTGTGCTTTAACAGCAGCTTGTCGGGCAGGATTTTGGCCTTGTCCGGCGGTAAGGACCTGAAAGTAACAAAGTTATTTGCTGCTAACAATTTAACCACTATTTTATTGATCATATAATGAAGATGAAACATGTAAAATTTAAAACTGTTATGGTATATTTAAAAACAAAAACCAAAACTGCAAAAAAATTAAACGAAAATTGTGGTTGAAGTTATATTGCTTTTGACCTCAATATAACAAAATTTATCAGTATTTCAATAATCCTGAGAGATGATGCAATAATATAAGTTTTACGAAATTGCTTAATTGCAAGACTTACCTGACCTATAATAACCTGTTCTATATCATTAGGTGTTAAGTTTGCTCGGGAAATTGCTTCAGATATCACTATAGTTCCCAATTCAGACGCAGTAAATTTGTCAAACTGCCCTTGAAAATTTCCTGAAAAAATTCTATAATATTGAATATCATAATTATAAAGAAGCCTATATACCAACCAATAGCAGTACGACACCCTGATACAATGAATACTTTATTCATATTTTAATACTCTTATGTTAATAATATATAAATTATATAATACTTTAATGCCAGGATTGTAATACAAAAAAAAACAGTGCACTCTTCACCGCGATAGGTTTGTAAATGAGGTAGCCTTTCCTTTTTAACGGTAAATCTCACTGTACTTAAAACGAATCATGCTTTTTAAAATCGTTTTTATGTTAATTTAATGTGACCCCATTTTCACCCGGCACGTTTTGACGTCAACATCAACACAACGCATGGAAGAAACATAACCTAATAGTTATATGTTTTTTCGCAGATAACAGATTAGCCATAGAAAATGAGATGATGTTCTCGGAGAAAATAATTATGTTGGTACTAATGTCTTTCCTGATTACTGCGTTTAACCAAACCGCGCTCGTTTGTTTCTTTTGTAATTAGTAATTAGGTTGAACTAAAAATTGTGATTCGTTATTAATTAATAAACAATGTATGAAGTAAGTGCGGATACTTTTAGTTATTTTGTGGAAGCTTTAAATTAGTATGTTCTAAATTTACATTTTTCCTATGTTTTAAAACCTAACTATTTTAAGGTCTATCTAACCTAATACTTTATTACTTCTATTATTATTTTTATTATTATTTTATTACCAATTTCAATGGTCAAGAAGCCAACAAATTATATCTTTAAATTTAAATGGTTTTCACATTTCTTGCGTTTTTGATATATAGATATATAGAAAACTAAACTTTCCAGAAAGGATGCATATTTCATTACTCGAGCATTCTGTCCTAATAATTAACTAATTTAAAAGTTGGCATATTTATATGTCAAATGTTCAGGTACATTTCTTTAATATTAAATATGTTTTTTCATTTAGAACCAGTCATTTCAACAGGCCAGACCAGCCTCAAATGTGAGCCCTGATGTTCAGGGCTGGTTTCAAACTGTTGATAAAGATAGATCTGGCCATATTAATTGGGAAGAATTGCAGTCAGCATTAGTAAATGGTCAGGGTCAGCATTTTTCTGATGTCGCTTGTAAGTTGATGATTGGGATGTTCGATAGAGATAAAACTGGAACAATTGATATCTATGAATTTCAACAACTTTATACTTATATTAACCAGTGGTTGGCAGTATTCAAAATGTATGACAGAGATCAGTCAGGAAGTATTGAGGAACCGGAACTAAGTGAAGGTAAACAACCATTATTCTTAATAGATTTTATTTGTGAGAATATTTTATATGCAATTGAACGTGGAATATCTTTTAAACAACTTTATATGATCCAACCAAAGTTAATTTGCCTTTGGGTAAAATGGTTCATATTTTTGATTTTCTTATTTTTTACACAAGCTGTGAAAAAATCAATTTTAAAAATTAGAGAATACCTAAGCTTATATTAGATTAAGTTACACTGAAAAAACTGTATATGTCGGGGTTAAAATTACCTGATGGTCCAGTTAAAATTGGATAAGGCAATTCAACTGATAAGCCCCTTCCCCCAACATGCAAAGAAAAAGTATTATCTAACAAATTGCAATTAATACAATGGAATTGGAATGTATATTTGTGTGACTTTTTTTACCTAAAAACTCCTATCAGTTTGAATTGCCTTAACAATTGAATATACATTGGAAATTACATGCATAGTCATACATACATATTTCAACAGCACATTTATAATGTAGTTTCTCTCTTATGTTTAAAATAAGAGCTTAGTGTTATCGATTATAACAGCTATATGAAGTGTGTTTTGTTTTTACTCTAAATACGGAAAACATGTTCACTTAAATATAATTTATCACAATCAATTATAAATTTCAGCATTACAGCAAATGGGATTTAGATTCTCCCCTGAATTCATTAAATTTCTGATCGAAAGGAGCGACTTAAAAAATCACAAACTGATGTCAGTCGATCAGTTTATTGTTGTGTGTGTTCAAATTCAGCGATTTACTGAAGCATTTCGGGTAAAGGATACCGATATGAAAGGGAGTATTACCTTGGGCTTTGAAGAGTTTCTTAGTATTGCTCTAAACTGCTCGACATAATAGCTTCCTTTGATTGATGTAGATATATAGCGAAATTGAGCCATTCAATGTAATTATATACAGATCATACATTTACCTCTAATAAGGATTAAATTTGGGTTATCTAAAAATTAATGTACATATTTCATAGGCTTATTTTATAACGTCCTGTTTAAGAATTGTTTCTAACAGTTTTTTTACTCCTTTTATTGGTTGTGTCCATGAATTCTGGTGTTGTTCCAAAAATTTATTTAACATTCACTTATTTTTCACTTGATTAAGATCTTGCCCAACCTCATTAAGTAGGCAGTAACACTCGAAATAGGGAGTGCATAAAGAACACTCTATTTTTAGTAAAATTTAAAATCGCTCCTTAGATGTCACTGTTGTAAAAGTCCGAAAAATCTAAGAAAGGTATAGCAGATCTTTTGGCAATGCCCGCCTGGCTTCATTCATGACCTTTGCGCGGCATGGAGCACGTACTGTACCTTTCCTAGATTTGCTCGAATCTATATTACTTTGCCTTATCATTTACAGTTACCTCAGCCAACATTTATAGCACAGAATCTGTGATAAGATTGTTAAATCAATAACTTTGCGGAAGGTTCCGTCACAATCGATTTTTTTTTTTGGGATTTTCCTAGGTTCGGTTTGTTGATGAGACCAAGAAATTTGCCTAAACTAAAAGAAGTACATATTTTGCATCTCAACTCATGCATTGTTTATTTTAGGCACTACATTTTAAAAATAAATTTTATAGCTACTTTAGTAGATCTATTAAGCGTAATATATATTGTGCCCTAGGATCGTCAGTTCTTATATCCTAACAATTTCCATCTACTTTTTTTTTGTAAAATTCAATTGTTTATAAATGAAGATCAAAGCACTCCTAATGACTAGTTGTTCATTGGTTTTAATGGTGCGTGAAAACTTTAAAACTTTTTATTTATGATTATTTGACTAGATAGAAAAGTTGTTTAAAATCTAATTCAATCGGAATACTTTTAATTAAAATTTTTCAAGCTACACCTACGGCAAAATACTACTTTGGCCCAGTTACTGGTGCAATACCAAAGTTTTGAGGCAATCATAGTGTTGTCTAATTGTCTAATTACTTAATACTGGTTATTTGGTTTTACGATATTGGTTATATTGTCGTGTTTTTTTAGTCCGCAACAAAATATTAAAGAGTTTTGCGCATTTTTCCTTTATTATTTGACTGATTGTCTGAAGGACATATATAAATGATTTCCTGATATACCCTGTATATTGTTTAAGTATTTAAAAGCTTTTTCGGTTCTCAGATAAATGGATAAGCACGTAGGAAACCAAAACATTTTTAAGAATTTAGTTCGATTGTGTCCGTAGACCGTACTATTAAAATAAAGCTCTTTAATATTTTGACCTTAACAAATATTCCTGTCAATTATTTTTACAGCCGCTTTCTATTTTTAAATAAAATTGCATGTAATTATTTAATTTTATGGCAATTTTTTAATATTTATGGAGGTAGGAAAACGAGTTTGTGCCGTTTGTTACCGGTAATGAGATTTTACGAGTTAATTTATATCTTGTGTACCACGAATTGAAGTTTGTTCATACATCTTTAAAGTTACTGTTACTCGATGTTTTAAAATTTTTCATGTAAATATTTTCGGTCACGACTTCTAATTTCGATGTACTATTTAAGGTGCTTGGCGTAATAATAATTTCATTTGGTACCGTTGGACACAACAATGTTGTTTCATTTGATTCTTCCTCGTTTTCATTGTCTTCTCCGTCTTCTTCCTCTTCTTGTTCCACCACTTCTCTTTCTTCCGGTATATCTGCCTCTCTCAGTTCTAATTCTGTGAATAAATTAAATTTTTAAAAATAAAATCTAAGTTGTGCATTCTATCTTCACCTTTTACTTATTTTAGTAATGTTTGTACCGATAT
This sequence comes from Cylas formicarius, assembly GCF_029955315.1. Taxonomy (NCBI): domain Eukaryota; kingdom Metazoa; phylum Arthropoda; class Insecta; order Coleoptera; family Brentidae; genus Cylas; species Cylas formicarius. The sequence continues at coordinate 12,819,312 of NW_026844225.1, forward strand.
TTGCATATGTTTATGACACACGACGTGCAAATTGATGATTCATGCTTGGGATCTTTGCAAATGCAAAAATGAAACAATATGGAAACATATTTAGATGTTTAACGTTTTAATTGCAAAACGCGTTATTTGCGGTACCAATCGCTATTGTATTAAGCAATAGGTTTTAAAGATAATAGTGTATTTAACACATATTAACTTGTACTATCCAAAGTTCAAGCTAAATCTCTATGACTACCATTTGACATTTCATGGTGCATTATGCGAATTTTTATCTACGGCGAATTTAATGAGGTAAAATTTTTATTTAGATGTTCCCCGCAACCACCTTGTATATTTTATACCATGCATTTTAATGATGTCGAGTGACACACACAGAGTCATATCACATCACAATATACATAATATATACACATATCATCATCAAAAATTATTATTTATTGCGAAAAACTCACATGAATTGAACAAAGTTTACAGGGATGTAGATGACGAGTAATCATCATACGAAGCTATAAAACACAATAATCATATATTTTTTATTTTTTTATTCCGATATTACCGAATATAAAATAATTTCCGATGTTTGAATAACAAAACCGGAATTGACCAATCTACCGACAAGTGGAAGTTTTATTTTAGAAATTGCAATCCGGAGTTAGGATTTCTTTATCAAAAAATGTGCGATACGAACTGAAATCCTGCGCAATACTAAGAGGGTGGGACAGAAAACCTACCAGAACTTTCCGTAATAGTCCTCGATCCTTTGGTATCTGAATCCATGCCCATAGAGAAATTCTGTACATTAGCCGAGCTTTCAATCGACGAAGATCCTGATACTAAAGTTCCAATTGACGTATTTTGTGCACTCGTCGATGGCTCGATAGCGGATGACGTCGTTGGTCCCGAAGACATGGATTCGGGTACCATGAGAGTAACACCGGCGTTGACGGGACTCGATGCGATCAATGGTCTTTCCCTTTCAGACAAATGGGAACAACCGGAACTGCAATAATGTTATTGAAAAGCAAAGCTTTTTAATTAATTAAACTTTACCTAAGGGTGACCTTCTTCTTAATCCTATTTCCCAAATCCGAATAGCCTCTCTGAATAATAGGCCTTCTTAGGGCAGTAGGAACGACTTGTGGGGGAGTGAACGACTTTGTTATTGGGGAGTTGGGTTCGGATAATTGCTTATCTATTAGAATCGATTTGGGTTTAAGGGCGACATTCCCACTGGAGGTCCAATGGTTAATTATAGCAGTTTGGCATACGGAAGTGGGCGGGGTCGAGGAAACCGAACTAACTGTAATACTTCTGGGGAAATCTGTATACGATTGACCGTCGACGTACGCGATTGGAGGAAGAAAGTATTTGCGGTCTTCCACGTACATTTCGAAAAATTGTTCCAATTTTGAAAACACGTCGTCCACCTGTAATAAAAAAGGGAGTTACGTTAGTTAAGAATATATTAAACGGAAAATCACTGAACATATTGAGTTCAGCATGTCCTGGTTTGTGGAGATTGATTTCGGGTTTTATTTATCTCTAAAATACGAAATATGGAATAAAGTCTCTAAATATACAGATCAACTTAGAAACGATAAACTTTGTAGTTTTTGCCGAATAAGTTTTAAAATTCGCTTTGTTTCAAAATTTGTTTTTCGCAATTAACGTTATCTTCGAAACACTGGTAATTATTTCACTTTTAAATATCCGAATAACAATTAAAATAAAAAATATTATTAATTCAATCAAATCATTAATTATTATTAATTAAATTAAAATTATGGTTATTTGAGGTTTTGTTTTTCAAAATCAATTTTGTTTTAATTTTAAAAAAATGTACTTCGCAAATAAAAATAACTAAAATTAAAAAAAACTTAGAATTGCTACATAAATAAGAAAAATGTTAATATTTGCATTCGTAAGGGAGTCAGTAATAACATTTTTTGGTCTCGGATTAGACATTAATTTAATAATGGCGATTGGGAGTTTCCCAAAATGACTATTCTTCATCATAATTACATATTATCTGCGAAATAGAAACAAAATATAAATAGTTTTTTATAAATCGAACTTGCTGACGTTTTGCCAATCATCGTCATCAATCATTGGTTTCTTCAGACCTTAACTGAAGCTGGCTCGCATTCTATTCTGTACCAACTTATATACTAATTGAGGGGGCGGAGCTGAAGGAGGGGCATGAACGTCGTCTCGGATGATAGACTGACTGATCTGAGATTTCAGATCTTGAGATACCAGGAGTTTACAGTATTCCATGCATATGCGGCAAGTACATTGGAGAGACAGAACGAAACATATGAACTAGGCTAAAAGAACATGGAAGACCCTTAAGACCATAACAAATAAACCCATCAGCAAACCATCATGCAAGCTGACATAAAATCTTAGTCGATAAACCTAAAATTCTCGAATGTAATCAATTCTTCTATCAAAGCAAAATTCGAGAATCCATAGAAACACCTTAACAACCAAACAATTTTAACCGCGACTTTCAGCAATATGGGAATCAGTGATCCGATACAATATTACTAACCCTCCTATATACTATACCCTCTTTTAGTATATACGGAAGTGTAAAAAAACATTTTTAGACGTTCCTATAAAAGCAGCACTTATTATAATATTTAACTAGCTGGACGCTTTGTTTTAGCTCTTTCTAGTAGTTATTTGGGATTTACAATATCTAAAATATTGACTTTTATTTGCATACTAAATATTTTTTTCATAAACCTATTTGTAATTATTTTATAAGCAGACTTTGTTTATTATTTCGAATTGTAGGATCTAAACCTGGTAATAAAATACGGGATGTTCGATTTCAAATTACGGATAGATCAATTGCATTTAACGCTCTTCTTGCCAATGTATTTCTATTTGTTTGTTACTCAAGGGTTTTTTTCGTATTATTATTAAATGTGTAAAGGCCTGCGCAATATAAATTTTATTATAATATTAAGGAATTGCATTTCGCAAAAAACGCGGTTAACGTTAAAAAAAAGCACCCCTACAAACTTCACCCAACTCATCGAGAAAATAGAACCGATTTGTATTCAAAGAAGCCAGAAAATCACATCGTTTCTGCGTTGGCGTTGGTTTTGGTCCGTGCCGAATTCACCCCTAAGTTCCAATCTAATAAAAATTTCCATTCGAGTTATTCCGTTTGACGGTAAATGTGACGTCATTGTTTCGTACGTTCAGGACATTTTTTCGATTTTACTCAAAAATTATTTTTCAACGAGTTGGATTCGTTTTGCGAGCCGGAAAAATGATTTACCTGTCTTTCCACCTTTACCACTCTCGATGCCAAAGATATTTTCGATGCGTAAACGTCTTTCGATTTCGAACCTTGCTTTCCCAAAATCTGATCTAGTCTGAAAATTAATTGTAATTAAACGTAAAATATTTAGAATTGTCGTTCTGCACTTACCTAAATTGCAAATTCTTTACCCTATTGAGCAAATCGGCGTGACCCGACGAATATTGTTCTATTACGTCTTTCACATCATAGGGCTTGAGCGCTTCCCGAAATTTTTTCCTCGCAACGAAATATTTCATCTGATCGAAAATACAAAATTTACCAGGTGCCAACAATAGAGTAATTCAAGGTATACGTTTCATCAGATTTACAGTTACTTGAATCTCGGTATCCCGAAATTGGAGGTTAATATTATTTATATAATTATTCGAAGCTCTATTTGCACACTTAATAAAAAATAAATTATTAGCCCAAATTTTCTAGCTAAAATTGCCAAAAGTCAACAACTAAAATAGAGGCAAATTTTTCCTAGTGCGTGAAGATAAGCTATTCATTTGTTCGCAAAAAGATTAGTAAGTGTGCAAAATTGTATTGGATTATCTAGTCGGGTTTCCAAAATATTTATATAAAATATTAACAAAAGGCAGACGTTGTGTAGCCTTGTTTATAAGAACTTTTATTTGACATGTTAATTGTAATGACCGACTAAATAAAATGTGTTTCTATGTCGCATGAAAATGATCTAAACCGTATGCATAATCTCAAATTTGTAATTGATTTTCGATTTTCTCTATTTGATTCCAAAATACTTTTGGAAATTAGAAACTTGAATCATATAATAACTCAAATAAAAGGTTCTTTTGTTTATAATTAATTGCTATCTAATGTAAAAATAATAAATCCTAATTTAGAAATGATTTGATATCGATTAAAATGAACATTTATTTTCACAGCTCTATAACTTAAAAACTGTTGGTCGGGGAGAATGTACGCATAGGAACTTTTTGTAGCAAATTTTATGCTCTACAAAAGCTATACACGCGTTTTTCCCAAAAAAAATTCCTCACGTCGAAAAATGAAGTGAAAACCGAAAAACAAAATTTTTCTGTGTTATTTAAATAGGAAAATGAAATTTTTAAATGAGCTAAGCCGCTATTGCACTTAAAGCCTTTTACCCGGCGGCATAATTTTTTATTTTCTATAAAGTATCAGATTTTCACGTAGCACAGAGAAAAAAGAATATCGCCTAAAAATGAAGCACCCCAATGCTGACATACAAAGCGCTTTGTTGAGAAAGGTTGTAAAATTAATCTGAATCATGTTAAAGGTGCGGTTTTTTTGTTTAAATTTTGCATTTGAATTTTTTTTGTAACTGAGGTTTCTCCTGGATGCAGTAAACGATATTATTATTATTAGCTTTATTTTAGGACGCCCTGTAAGAAAAAATTGATATAATTTTTGTTATAAAATGAATGATTTTTTCTTGATAATTTAATTAATTTAATTTAATAATAAATAAGTAAATAAATATCCGGAGAAGTGGCTTAGCTTAACTTCGCTCGTAATTCTTCCGAAAACTCTTAAAAAATTACGTCATCAACTTCGGCCGGACAAAATTGAGAAAATTGGACGTTAAAATTAGTCGCCGAAGATAACACTCTTTCTCCTCGTTCGCAATTTATGTAGCGGAAAAAGCGGGAGGAATTGAAATACTAATAGAGATAAAATATGAACCTTAAATCGAGCGTCAAACTGAGCAAAGAAAGTTATACGGACGAGCTTTTAAGGCCTTCCAATTTTGAGTTTTTTTTTTTCGTTGGAAAATGTTCCGGAATTACGTCGCATAAAAATTTTATATCATACTCTGCGCTCTCTTTGTTATTTCAAATTTTCTTTCCCCGTCGAAACGGACGTAATACGGCAATTTCCGTGTTGAGGGACGAATTCTATTTTCCGTGGTAGTTATTGATACACGAAACGTCAATTTTTGTATATTTAAACAAACGAAACTAAACTACAACCATTTTTTTTGTTGAGACCTTATCTCAGAATCTGTAAAGAATATCAAAAAAAACTAAGGACAAAAGTTGTTTATAGATTTACTTATACTTTTAAAATATTATTTTTCTATATACATCTACATGGTATTTATATTTTAGTGGAGAAGTAACTGTTATTTTAAGTACAATACCTACAAAACTATCTTATACCTATCTGACATATTTTGAATTTTATGTCAAAAGCGCCAAAATTTCCCGTCTGACATAGATGGAGCTCCAGTATTACGATAAAACATTGTCTTCTTTTAAATATATATCTTAGTAGGCTGCGAAAAACAAATTGAAGTCTTGCGTCAAATAGTTTTTTATTGACAGCGTTTTAAACAAGACGTGTCCGAAAAAATGTCGCAAATAACGCAAATTGAGTATAGAGCAGTCATAAAGTTTTTGACAAAAGAAGGATTAGCACCTAAAATTATTAAAGAAAGGCTGGATGGTGTGTACGGCCAAAGTTCTCCTTCGCATTCTGTAGTGAAAGAATGGGCAAAACGTTTTCGAATGGGGCAGGAGTCCCTTGAAGATGATTCAAGAACTGGTCCAGTGGAGGTCATAACGGAAGTTATTGTTGCGATTGTGGAAGAAGTAGTATTGAGTGCTCGACGTTTAAAGGTCAAGGAAATCCCAGAAATTACTAAGCTTTTTGATACAAGTGTTCGTTGAATCCTGCATGATCATTTAGGTATGCATAAGGTTAGTGCAAGATGGGTTCCTAAAAACCTTTCGGCTATTCAAAAACAACGCCGTGTCGAGTGTGCGCGGTCTCTGGGTGTCGGAACCGAAGCCGTGTAAACCGTCGAGGAAAACTGATCAGATGCGTGCGTTTTTTGCACGATAATACACCTGTCCATACTGCTGGTGTTGCACAAGCTGCCATTTTAGAATGTGGGTTCCAGCAGATAGATTATCCTCCCAATAGTCCAGATATGGCCCCCAGCGACTATTATTTGTTTGGATATTTGAAAAACGTGGACAAACCGCCGTCCACGTAACGAAGTTGGGTTTTGGCTCATTTTGCAAACAAACCAAAAGAATATATTTTTAAAGGGATTGAGTTATTAATAAAGAGATGTAATAAGTGTATTGAAATTAAGGGGGATTATGTTGAAAAATAATAAAAAATGGTAACTCTATTTTGTTTCTTTCATATTCAGCCCGCGAAATTTTGGCGCTGCCCTCGTACATTTGGGATTGGTTTTCTTATAAAAGAGGATCTACTTTAATAACTACAGGGTGAAAAAAAATTAACATTAAAAATTGTAAGTTGTTTTTTTCAGCGATCATAATAATAGTGACTTTGAATAAGGTTACCGATTTTAAAAAGTTGTAGATTTCTAAATATGAACAATAAAATGTTTTTTCATAAAAATGCTATGATGACTGAACACGTTGGAAACAATCGAACACTATAGAAACGCCACTATTCTGTGAGTGGAAATCAATGTTTAACTGTTTTATGCCACCTAACTTAGCCATTTTTAATGCTATGGTTATTTTAATATAAAAAACGATCTCAACCTTTTTTTGAAATAAACTAAATAAAAGTTTTTTATTTTTTACAGTCGGAAAAAAATTATAATATTAATATAGAAAATAGATTTTTTGTAAAAAGATTCCAATGGGTGTTTTTTTCGATGTATAGAACTTTAAGTTGGCATTACTGTTCAAGATGGCGACCGATTTAACAGCTGTCAAGTGATTTATTCTCAGTTTGGTTTGGCAATTCATCAAGTAAGGCGTAGATTCGTCGAATGGGCCCAAAACGAGATTGCCGTTGTTCCCGATTTTCATAAGCGAGTTTTGTTTAGCGATGAAGCGCATTTCTGGTTGAATGGCTACATCAACAAACAAAACTAAAACTGCCGCATTTGGAGCGAAGCTAATCCTCAAGTGTATGTCGAAACACCGTTACATCCAGAAAAACTGACTGTTTGGTGCCCTTTATGGGCTGATGGAATCATTGGTCCGTACTTCTTCAAAAACGATGATGGCCAGAACGTTACAGTCAATGGTGATCGGTATAGAGCTATGATTACTAACTCTTTCATTCCTGAATTGAATAAGCATGATGTCCAGAAGATGTGGTTTAAACGAGACGGCGCAACATGTCACACAGCCCGTGCCACAATCGATTTATTGAAAGGCACGATTGGTGGTTTTGGACCTGTGAATTGGCCTCCAAGATCTTGTGATTTAACACCGCTAGACTACTGTCTGTGGGGCTATGTAAAGTCATTGGTCTATGCGGATAAGCCACAAACGCTTGACCATTTGGAAGACAACATTCGCCGTGTTATTGCCGATATACGGCCACAAATGTTGGAAAAAGTCATCGAAAATTGGACGTCCAGATTGGACTACATCCGCGCCAGCCGTGGCGGTCATATGCCAGAAATCATATTTAAAATGTAATGCCACAAGATTATCTTTCGGATAAATAAAATTCATGTCAATCGAATAATCCATCGTTGTTTTATTGCAACTTAAAGTTCTATACATCGAAAAAAAAACACCCTATATTTATATCAATATCAATTTATATATTTATAGCCTATTAATACATTTTTACAACAGAAAAACATTTTATTGCTAATAGTTTGAAATTTACATCTTTTTTAAATAGGGAACCTTACATGAAGTCACATTTTTTTTTAAATGCTAAAAAAATTAGGGTGTGTGTTTGGCCGCCCTGTATTTTTATGTTTAAAATATCCACAGATCCGCTTCTTTAGGAAAATCAACCTCAAATATATGACAAAAGGCTTTCATTCTTCAGCTTGAATATGCAGAGTGTTCCATTTAAAATAAGAAAGTTATTATTTGTCCACATAAAAAGTAAAAGTATAAATGAATCCGAACAAGTTTTTAACCGATCCACCATTTCCAGATTTCCGCGTGTTGATTTTTTTCAATAGAAAATTTATTTGTAATTATTTTCTGTAGAAAGAAAGAACCAATCGTTCAGTCGAGAAAAAATATATAAAAAAAACTCATAATTTTTCCCTTCGAATGTAACGTTGAAAAAAAAATAGCTTACCTTTCGAATAGCTCGGATAGCGGCTTTATGTTGCGACGTCAGTTGCAGCAGTTGCGGCTCTTCATCATCCTCTGGAAAAATAAATCACATTTCTTAGCGTTTTTGCATAATAAATTGATATTTATATTGCATAAAGCGATTTTAATGTCAGATTGAAAATCGGTCTGCAAAAAACCTTTGATCACTCCCACAGCACGACTCCATTCGGAAGTAATTTCCTCTAAAGTAAGAAATTCGCCAATTTTCGTATTCACCGGATGACCGCAGCTTTTCCGCGGATTTCACTTATTTTTTTTTTTTTCGATAACTCCTGCTCGCCGTCGAGATGTTGCTATCAAAGGAGCATCGAAAAATTTTTGCCATTAATTATAGGTTTTAGACGTTTATAAAATCGCAAAATCTGTAGGGAATATTAATTACGAAATACCGGCAAAATCATTTTTCAAGCGCTGCCTTTCGCAGACGGGAAACCATCGAAAATTCATTGGAAATAACGAGGCGACAAATCTCCCAACATAGTCATTTCATTTTCCGAGAATATATCGGAAATCTCAGTCCAGAAGATAAAAATCACCTCCAACAATTAATTCGAGACCAATATTCCTGAGGTCGTGTTTTTCACAATGCCATTCCGAGAAACCTTTTGTTCCCTATAGTCACTTACTTAGCTACGCTTTCCTTTTAAAACTTTCGACCTATTGTAACTTGGTGTATTTTAAAGGTTTTCCCTTTATGAACATCGTCATTTTTAAAATATAGCGGGACGGCAAGGAAAATGCCGCAATAACCTTTTTTAATTCGGTTCCAATGCGGAAAAAGACAAAATATTCATGTTGCGGGATTTTAATTCAACCTCGGTGAAATATCTACAGGTTTTAAAATTGTGTGAAAAGAATTTTCTGAGATCGTAGTAAAGGTTTTAAACCTCTCGAAGCCACTTGCCACCGAGGTATCGCACAATTCTGACCTATAAAGTCTGCTGGTGAAACGCGAATACTGTAAGCTTACCTTCTGGATTTTCAATCGTAACTCTAGTTTCATTGACTGTTGAGACGGAATCCTCGCTGTAACTGGCATTTAAATTATTCTTAGCGCCGTTGGCGACGCTGCTGCCTGTAAAAATTAAATGAAAGTGCAGTCGGAAATTTCTCACGTGGCAGCTTAACACCAAATTTGCATTATTAAGTATCATCCGGATTAACTTGCTTAGTTTACATTTCCTGCTACTACCCATATATTTGTTTGTTACGAGATGCTTTGTGGTTTAATACATCTTCCTTAGTAAAGTTGAGTTAATCCTATCGACTGCGCCATTTATATACATTTATATTATACACTTCCCATCAAAATTAACGCATGGCAAGTTCAGAGCTAACTAATTTTCTCGAAAATTATTTTCAATTGTAGTTTAAATTTTCAGAAACCATGTTATATTTTTATTTAAACTTAAGTTTTAGGCATGTACAGAGTGTTTAAAGAAAAACTAGGTGTTTAAAATTCGAATTATAGCTATTTTCCGGCAGTTTCTGGTAAAGTTCGTTCTTGAACATGGCTAATGTTTCTAAATTTGTAGCTGAGAAAAAGAAAGAAAAGAAAAGTTCCTAAGCGCCACCAAAACTCAATATTTAGATTTGCAGAAATAGTGTTCAAATATGACACTTCCAACAAATGCTAGATATTATTCCTCCTGGGTCTGTTATAATCAAAATCCGAAAAAATACTCACCTCTTCTTTCATTTCACAAAGATATGCTGAAAAATTAGCTACTGGAGGTTGTAAATTTGAATAAACCTCTATCGACGAAATCGCTTGAAAACACAAATTGCAATTTACATTTTATTACTCTCTCTCATTAAGAAACATAGTATAGGTTATAAGTGTTATGCGGAAATACACGGAATTTAATGTCAAACGCAACAATTACAGTTTGTTATAGAAAAATTGAGACTAAATCATAAACATTTTAGTGGTATGCCAGTTTTAGATATTAAACAAATTAATACTAATCATTATAAAAATAATACGTCTGTCTTTCTGAATTTCAGTTTAATTCTTAGTTCTTAAAAATAATACAAAATAATAATGCAAATATGTAGTACCTACCAAATTTTTAAATAAAAAAGTTTAAAAATAATTTGTAGGTTATAGGGTGTCAACGAGTATAATATTTATTTTTGCTTAGTTTGAAGTTGATATCTTGAAATACATATAAAAATCGATATTGATTTTATCGGTTTATGTAATTTTTTTTTGTTGATTTTGAAAGGACTATATATTAAAATGATATCGTCATCATCATCCCACTGCTTGAAATTAATACAAAATTCAAACTCAAATTATCATTTTTGCAGAATTTTACGAATACATTTTTGTATTGTGCGTGCAATAATGTATTTTCGCAATACTCTGTTGTTAAAAATTAAAGTCTCCCGATTGTTTTGCGATCGTAAAACTTGGAAACCATTGCCTTTAAAAAGTATAATAAAATATTTCATGGTTTGTTGGTACTTGTTGCCTACAGCTACTTCAACACTTTACTTTTATCGCGCAAAGTGGATTTTTTACGGCTGGATTTTTATAACTACAAAAATTGCTTTTCGTTTTAACAACGTTTAAGTCACGTTTCAATTACGTTTCAATCACCAACGTTTAAATCACTGTTGTTTACCCAATATATAGAATATTTGACACGTGCAATTAACAAAGAATATAGATATGAATTTAATATAATAAATGAACGTAACAATCTAAAACTAAGTGACTTACCAATGTTTTCGTTTGAGGTCGTGATATTTTTGGGTCCTACGTTGCGGTTGTGAATCAGTGATGGCGAGTGAAAACTTGATGACATAGTGCTTCGATGTCTTCGAATGGTCGACAATCTTCCCACGAAAGATGCGTTGTGTCTAAAACTGCTCGATGCTCTCCTGTAAAATTATCGATAACTCTGAGCTTTAGTAATAAAAACTTTGAAAATATGCGGGATAGGAATTCTAACACACAGATGCTCAATTTTTTAAATCGTGTATAACAAATTGGCGGTGGCGCTTAAAAAACATTATATTTCAAAGGTAAGTGTAATTTCTTTTTTATCAATATATTAATATTACTATTAATATAAAATTTTTATACAAGCACCTGATAAACAGGTTTTTCTCCACAAACAAACTTACCCAAGTGATATTGTATAAGATTCCGTTTAGGAAAAAACAATTTCTTCATTTTTCACGTTCATACAATTCCCGGGTGGCAATCTTGTATATTTAATATACACACCCACCGGAATTTTCGACTCCTTAAATCTTTACTTACACAGGTGGACTATAAGGTATTTGATGTATCTTCCATGTAGCTTCCGACATAGACTTTTCATCTGCCGCGTAACATCTCCACAACGATTGGATCAGCATCGCGGCAGGCTGACGTCGCCTGATCATATGCTTCTGTCTTTGTTGTTGTTGAACTTTCAATGCGAATCCTGAACCGAGAATTCCCTAAATATATTCATAAAATTGATTTTTAAAACTATTGCCTTCGAAGAAGAAGAAGAAGAAGAAAAGATAGAGTGAAAGCTTTACTTTCTTCTTGTGTATTTTCATTCCAACTCTCACCACTTGGGTATCTACAGTCAGCATTTCACACAGACTAACATCTAGGCTAATAGCCAGGGGTAAACCGCAGTATGAAGAAACTCCCATGGAATAACAAAGAATGCCAAGTAATTCTGAAGGTGTTCCGGTTGAATTCGGAAGAAGAAGGAATTCCGAGGAATTATAAATATAAAAGGAATTACGGTGTACAATCTTAGCTCATATTACACACGAAACGAAAGTTTACATAGTGTTTACGTTTCTTTGTCACCGAATTTCAGTTTCGGGAAATAGAAGTTACTTTCGAAATAAGGGCAATTTGCGAATAAAGCGTGACGTAAAATTTACGCAAGCAATTTGTCCTGTCGAAAACAGCGTAATAGCTTTTTAGTTAATAAAGTGCGCGTTATTTATTGCGTGATCGAGTCCGTATTAATTACAAAGTTTGTGATCCTCAGAAAATATTCCAGAACTCGAATCAACATTTCTAGAACGTTGTCTGATTTTTTAATCGACAATGTAATACGGTAAGGCGTAATATAACGAGGGATACACTTACCGCTGGTAGCGCAAAAAACGAAATCCCCAACAACGAACAGAATGAGGCAATTATTTTGCCCTGCCATGTGGAGGGCACCATATCGCCGTACCCCACTGTGCACAGGGTTATCTGAAATAATTAATTGAGTAGTTTTCCCAGCACCTCCAAGGGTTCGTTACTATCGAAGATAAAATTAACAAAGAAGGACACACTCCGCGACATTGGTTCTAAGGTTTCCGAAAAAACTTACCACGCCCCACCACAACGCCTGAGCGAAATTGCTGAATTTCGTTCCGGGAACGTCTTTCTCCGCTAAAAATACTAGAAACGATGAAAAAATTAGGCCCAAAAATCCAATATATAACGTGGTTATAAGTTCCTGGAAAAGTAAAAAATTTGTGCCAACATTTTTCGGATAGCATTAATAAATTACCTGACGATGCGCGAAAACGACAGAACCCAGTAACTTCCAAGTACCTCCCCTCCTGTCCATGCGTACCATTCTAAGAATTTGAAAAAACCTAAGTCCCCTTAAAGCACTCGCTGCCAGCACCTGCCCTCCAGATCTCATTGTTAGTACTAGAACTACTATCGAAGCTATAATCGTTATTACGTCTGAAAAGGAAATAATATGTAAAAGTAAATAATTATTATTAATTTCTTCTTTTTCTTCCTATATCATAGATCCAGAGAGTCCGTAATTTGGTTGCAAATAGAGCAAACCATTAACTCAAAACGCGGCAAATTGGAATCCCTACATGAGGAACAATCCTTCCGAGAAATAGCATTTTAGCACGCCATGCCATAAATCCGCTAAGATATAAATCTAATTTTTCTAGAGTATGGTAATTTTGTTTTACTGCTGGGCAATTTTGCCTGACAACTCGTAGAAGAACCTGCTGTATTGTTTAGTTTATTTCAAACAGCACTGTTTTGTTAAACGAAATGAAACAAACTACGAAAAATTTAGGTTGATATTTAAGAGTCTTATCGTATAATAGATATTATAAATTGAGTTAAAAAGCATTGAAATCTGCTAAGAATGCCGGTTGAATCGAATATGTGTTGCTGCTATGTTAAGATGCAGTAACATTGGCAGTGATATCACGGCATAGTAGACTTGAAGGTAACGAAAAAGCACGAAGAAAAGCACTACTGACACCCTTTTAGCAATGAACACATCAAATCTGAAAATTCTTTTAATGATGTACACCGGACACTGCAGCTTCAAATGCCATATGCACAAGATTGGCCAATGACGTCTGTATGTTCGAATAAAACAGGTTTAAAAAAAATAAGAAAGTAAAAATATTGACCCCTATCGATCTTTTGAAGTACAGTTTTGCTGACAAGAAAATCTAATTAATATAATAATAATAATTTCAAGAAGGTACCTTGTTGAAACCTGCAAATTTTGACATTAAGTTATATAAGAAAATCTGAAAATATTAAAAAAACATTTACTGGCCTGACGGTTGCATTTCTTCATAGGAATTTGACTGAGGAGCCAACTAGATCCGCGACTGGGATTTCCTACTATTTACAAATCGATGATTGTAAACCATAAGGTAAATGAAAAACAGGATAAAAAATAATTACCTAGCTATGGGGCTAACACAATGAGTAACATCAGGCCAAAACCTTGTTAAATTAAAAAGAGGTTGACTTCGGTAAAACAGGACGGACAGGCAAATCTTGGTCCCATAAAATAAAATATGGTCGCCTTAAATCAAAAATCAGCTTCTTCATCGTTAGTGAAGTTGTGAAGATGATGGTCATCATAAAATCAACATAGCGAATAACAATAAGTTCTGGTAAACCCATACAGCTATAGTGGCCCTTCTACGGTAAAAATTGATGCGCCGCAGGTGGCTATGATTTTTTCGTAGAGAAGTTGTGGATCTTTCACGCATGCGTCAATATCCAACAGGCTGAGTTGCTATATTGCCGTAATGTTTCTGGAAATGGATTGATTTTTATAAGAACGCAACATCAATCTCTGGAATCAGTCTGTGCCCTCTGCAATTGTTATTTTTGGTGTCAATATCTCCGTACCATACTCACAACCTTGGATAATTGGTGCTTTCGATACTTTGCTCCTTCACGAAATTACAGCAACTGTGGCAAATATGAGGACCTAATAGGAGCTTAGAGAAACAGTGGTGCCTATATGTTTGACATTTAACTAACGGGAAATAAGATTTACACAAATAACGGGTGATTCAATAAGAGTTTCCACATTACAATCTGAAATATTTTTGAAACGCCACTGTATTTGTTTATTATTATATGAGATTTCTAACCTCAAAACATAAACAAAATTAGTCATGGAGCAATATACGACTGAACAACGTGTAAAAATTGTGCAAGCCTATTATGAAAATAGTCGATCAAGAAAAAATGCAATTCGGAATACGTGAATTTTTCGGCCCGCAAAATCGACCTTCTGAGAGGACAATTTGGAATGTGGTTCAAAAATTTGAGCAAACTGGATCTGTAACTAACCTCAAAGTCCCTCAACGTGCTCGTGCAAGTCGGTCACATCAAAATATTGCCATTGTTCGCGAAAGTGTAGCCGAAGATCCAAACACATCGATTCGTCATCGATCGCAGCAAGTGGGCCTTACGTATTCAACAGCACAGCGAATTTTAACAAAAGACTTGCATCTACACCCATATAAAGTCCAAATAACTCAGGAGTTGAAACCTCGAGATCATCAACAGTGCCGCGTGTTTGCAGAATGGATACGAGAACAAGGGGTTTATTTTTCAACGAAAATCATCTTTAGCGATGAGGCACATTTTCACGTTGGTGGCTTTGTAATCAAACACATTGCTCGTATTTGGGGATTAGAAAATCCAAGAGAGATTGTTCAAAAAGCAATCCATCCTCAAAAAGTAACTATTTGGGGCGGAGGAATAATTGGCCCTTTTTTTTCGAGGATAATGCAGAGAACGCTGTTACGGTTAATGGTGTTCGCTGTCGAAACATGATATCTGATTTTTTCTGGGAGCAGTTGTAAGGTATGGACATTGAAGATTTGTGGTTCCAACAGGATGGAGCCACTTGTCACACATCCAGAGAAACGATGCAATTGCTGCGGGGCAAGTTTCCTGATCTTATTATCTCACGTAACGGCGATATCAATTGGCCGCCGCGATCATGTGATCTTACTCCCCTAGATTTTTTTTTTGGGTATCTAAAAAGCAGAGTGTATAGAAATAAACCAAACACTATTCCAGAGCTGGAACAGGAGATTAGACGCGAAATAGCCGGCATAGAACCTGAATTGTGTCAAAAAGTGATAGGAAATTTCAATAAACGAATTGCGTCATGCCACATGAGTCACGGTGGTCATTTGAATAACATCATCTTTCATACCTAATTGTAATACACTAATCTAAAATGGCAAATAAAAATGTTTGAATATTTTTATATTCTTCCGATTTTTTTTTATTATTTTGAACCCTTATTGAATCACCCTTTATTTACATGTGAGTTTACTAAAAAAATGTTTGGGCAATATGTTTTAATGTACAAGAACTACAGGAAATATAAGAAAACAATTAAGCTACAAGTTGAATTTTTACTAGAACCAGCATAAGAAATATCAATTCCTTTTCAATTACTCTCTATAGGAGGTGCTTCTTGAACATTTTTTCACTTATATGTTTCATGTGAGATATCTAGCATCTCAAAATACTGCCGTAAAAATACCGCATCCAAACATCTACGATCTGTCAGCGGCCATGTTGTTTGTTGAAAGCCTACGTCAGAATTTGTCATTAGAGCTGCCATTGGTTAAAAACGAAATTTTAAATTAGCGCATGCGCACGTTGAATGGGAATTCTCAAAAAAGTTTTAAATTGTTGCTTCATGAGTTCCTGTACTATCAGCATAGGCAGGGCCTCTATTTGTCTAGTAGCTATATGGGTAAATCTGGCAAAGTAGGAATTGAATATTTATGGTGACACGTAGGTTAAGGAGCCTTGCAATGCTGAAGTGGATTAAGTTCGGGAAATACTTAATAGGAATACCTCGAAGATATTTACCAGCGGTTATAAAAACTGTTTCCCACGCTTTTCGAGGAAATCTGATTATTCCGCAACATAAGACTCCCATACCTTTCGACACTGGTGGATTAATTAACGGTAACAAAGGTAAAACCATGGAGAAATAATAAATCCCGAACATAAGCTGCTTACATCAAATGGTTTAGTCCATAGACTGGGATTAAAGGACATATATATTAACGGGAAAACAGTCGAGAGCAAATTTCCAAATTGCGGACGGGAAAATATGAATTTATTATTTGAAATGTAAAAAGGTTAAACCGAAGGTTGGCTTTATCCAGACCAAATTATACTGTCTACTGCTATACGGTACCCAAACGCGTCTCGTTTTAACAGACCCGGTTAACTGTCGAAAAAGCTGGCGAATTAACGATCTGGAGTGACATTTAAACATCAGTTATTCCATCCTAATAACTAACCCAAACACAATTTGCATAGCAAACAATGACTTGGTGTTATCCGTTTAAATTAAATTGAGGGAATTTTGGTCTTAACGCCATATTCGCCAAATAAAGTTATAATTCGTACAGCCAAACTTCTACCGCGTATGAAAACGGTTTCGCTCGAGAAAATGGAAAATCGTTCAATAATTGTGCAAAAATAAATCCGCCAATTAAGATTGACGGGATATAATGGCAAAATAAATTGTTACATAATACATTTCCAGGATCGCATGGGATTTTGGTATAGCCGTTCCACACAAACTCTGGCTGTTACGAAAAACGCTTTTAAATTCTTTATCAACTATTGATTGCCAAAATTTTACCAGTGACGATGCGGGTTTAATGTTTGTTTATTTGCAGTTGTTTCGTCCGTTTTTATGCTTCGATCGAGGCTATACAGGGCGATTCACGTGTCCTGTTATAAGTTTCTGGAAAACTGACAAAGGGAACATTGATTATGATAGTTGATAATCTATATTTTATAGATAATTTGGCACACGCATATCTAACCGAAATCGTATTATGGGCGTATCCTAATTAGAAAAAGTTTTCTTTGTTAAATCTGCAAAACTTTTAATTGATCATGCTCGGGGGATTTGGTTATGAACTATTTTGGATTTCGCTTACCTATTACGCAAAAAGGCCTCCTCAAAAATTTCAAACGTCCCAGATATCCCTGGTAACGAGATCGACAACCTGAAGACCAGGTCCTGTGGTAAAAAAAAAGTATTCGGCGGGAACGATTGAGGCGAAACGGTACTTACCTTAGTACTAATTCTATGGTAAATATAACACAGACAAGAGATTCCATGTAAACCAAAATATCACCAGCCGTTTTTTCATATTCTTCGATTGTGGAAAACACACTCAAAACAAGGCCGATAAAAACTAAAAGAAACCTGAAACATCGCGAATCCATGTTTTCTTTGGTATACAGGAAATGTGGCGAAAATTCGAGGGTATTAGCTTTACGAAATTACATGGGATATGGAAGATTTTATCTTCCACATTTTAATATATAACTAACTATACTACTACTACTATATATGTATGTATATGTATATATATATATATATATATATATATATATATATATATATATATATATATATATATATATATATATATATATATATATATATATATATATATATATATATATATATATATATATATATATATATATATATATATATATGTATATGCATTCCTCCTGCGTCGGTTTTTGCTTAGTCGAAATTGCTGACGTTTCGCCCATCATCCTGTTGGCTCCTTCAGAGCTTGACTGAAACTGACAGCTCTGAAGAAGCCAACAGGATGATGGGCGAAACGTCAGCAATTTCGACTAAGCAAAAACCGACGCAGGGGAATCCAGAAGTTTTGTAAAAAGCATTACAGTAGCCTGTGAAAGTTTCTTTGAAAAAATATATAATTAATAATTTTAGAAAAATTGTGTACCGAAAAAAATTTTTGGAAATAATTGAAGTATGAGAGATGTTAAAAGTAATAATTTTTACACTATTCAATGTCGCACAATACGCCGAGGTTAAGTTCGACAGATGCCATGTATCCGCCCAGAAAAAAAATTTGTTGCTTCCGAATTAAATGGGTATTTCAAAAATAATTTTATTAAAAATCAGTGGCGCACCATTTTCATACAAATTTGGTACGTATGTTCCCCCCTGGTAATTTTTTAAAAATATATTTCTACTTTTGAAAGCGGTGTGCAAAATGTCAATCAAAGATTTGTGAAAAACTGGTTTGAAAATATTTATTCCAAACTGAATAGGTATTTCAAAATAATTTTTATTATAGAAAAAAGCAGTGGGGCACCATTTTTTTCTTAAAAAATGTTCCATATAAATCTGGTAAATTTTTAAAATATATTTCTGCTTTTGTAGGCGTTGTACAAAATGTGATAAAAAATAGTTTTTTCTCAGAATTCTATCCCCCTGTATCTGGCAAAGGAAGAGTTTTCGGATATATGTTAATATAGGAAGAGAGTAACGACGTATAGGTAGAATATGATATAAAAATTTGGTGCATTCATTTCGGAAAACACTGTATAGGTCAGTGCAGTCAGCAGTATATTTAAAACAGAAAATAAGCGAAGCAATCAATATTTTTTGCGTTTAATACAAATCACACAAATCACAACTACAGTATCGATTCTTCAATTGATAGAAAAGCATTTTTATTTTTAAAAAATGCTTAGATAATATTTTAGATTATTTCGTCTTCGATATAGAGGGTGTTAAACTTATTACCATAATTCTTAAATTAATTAATTAATAAATAAATATATATATATATATATATATATATATATATATATATATATATATATATATATATATATATATATATATATATATATATATATATATATATATATATATATATATATATATATATATATATATATATATATATATATATATATTTGTAAATCTGTAAGAATTCTATATTCTTCCGAAAGTATTGGTCTGTGGTTAGTTATTATTAGATTTACAAAAAAAGTCAATAATATGAGAGTGGATTTTTAATTCGCAGCTAATACAAATACCAATTTCAATCAAATTTGTAAAATGTTTTCAGTAAGTTGATTTTGATTAAATTTATGAAATTTCGAAGGAAGTGGCATTTAGAAATCGCTATTTAAAACATCGAATTTTTGAATTTTACATCTTTTTTTTTTAACCGATTTTACTACAGTATCTTCTTCTACGTTTCGTTGTACGAGGTCATCATCAATTTGATAATTATATTTGACAAACTTAAGGCCTCTTATTTAAGATTCTGTATGTGATAATTTTAAGATGAATACGAAATTAAATAATTATTTGCAGGTCCGTAATGGTCTTTTCATTGATAACGCGATTTATTTTAAGGTTCAATCAATTAGATTTATTACATTGTGATATTAATTATAATGAAAATTACTTGTCGCATATCATCAAGGAACGTTCTTAGTTATGAATTTTTCCCATTCGAATTTTATTCGGTAGCGACGAGTTACGTTGTAAATTAGTTTGGAAAATACCATCAGCCCTTGATTTTACAATGCAACGTTTAATCAGCAGAAAGGTGTCATAAATCATCATTTGCCGCTGACTGTTATTTATTGCGTGCTTGAAAGTGACGATTCTGTATTAAACAATGGCGAAACAAGCGCATATAGTAAAACCCCTACTTTAGGACATCCTGTGATAATGAACACTTTCTATGAACACGCGCTAGATGCTTATTTTACATGTAAAAAGGCCTCCGTAATAAGGACGTTCTTCAATGCGACGCGGCCATTTTCAATCTCTTTAATCGAGACATTGCGACATCCTTGGGCAGGTCCCTATAAACACAATCTTATTATATGGAATATGTGGTAACTTTAATTTAGCACCTTATGAATCAACAACGATTCCTCATATAAAAGAATTAAAATAAAAAGAATTATCGAATTCGGAAAATATCTGGACGATTAATGGAAAGGAAGGAAAGAAACGAAATAGTAAACTTCCTGCATCTAGGTATGTTATATTCGATTCCTGCTGAAGATGTTATTGTCTACTAATAAATAGTTCAATGCTACTTAAATATGCTTTTTTTAGCCTATAGTAGAATATATAGAGCTTTTACTAGCGGTGAAAAGTATAAAAAATATTCAAAGCACTTACACTAATATATGGTAAATGAAGGCCGCTCCCCTAGGACGTTCCAAGAAGTTGTAGATTCGACTTTGCAATCGACGGTAACGGGCATCACGACGAGTTGCTCTGTAGTTGAGTGGACGTCCGAGCAAGGACATCCTAGGTTGCAACAGACGGCCTCCCTGTGCCTTTTGTTGCTTATTTTGGCTTATTATATTTCTGAAACTGAAAAAGTCATGCCACGGACTACAATTTCTCAAACAAGACCATCAAACCAAAAACACAATTGAAATGATTTTTGGATGTATATTTCTCACCCTAAGATTTTCACTATTTTTGACGTTATCTCTCTTATTAATATTTTTTCCCACCTTCACCTTTTTGAAGTTTTTTCTACAAAAGCAATTAAAATACAATATCATGTAATAACTGATGATGGAAGACAATGAAGGGTATTAGAGAACCGTTCAAAGGTCATTTTGGAGCGTCCCATGTTACTTTATTATTTTGAAATAGACGTAGTAGCCAAATAAAATATGTGCTTTGAGACAGGTCGTTAATAATTTTTATCCATTAACCAATTTATCGCCTAATGCACTTTAACTCAACTGAATAATATACTTGCGAGAAATAAAAACTTTAAGTAGTTTTAAATATAAATACTTAAGTAAATAAATACTTTAATAAAAACTTTAAGTAGTTTTAATTGGTCTCTAATCACGTTTCCCAAGTTTTCCAGAACTGTATTTATCGATTTATCAGACAAAAGTTGTTTCTACGTCTTATGTTCCAATGCTGAGTAATCGCAAAATTGATTACTATAAATTTTTCAAATCTGAATTTGGCTATTTCAAATATTTTCTGGTAATGAATGTTTTAAAATAGTGCGAAACGTTCTCACAAAGTCTTAATATTTTCGATGGGGATGTTTAAATATGCAAATTGAACTGCTAAAACTCGACGATTTTGTGAAACTTGTATTACGTTCGGATCCATTTAACCCGCCAACTTAAGCACATTAGATTCTGATTGGCGTAGTAAACCTTTCCGTTTAAACTAGATTAGTGAATACAAAATCCTTGTTAGTTATCCTCCATCTGAGCCGATGGTAATAAGAAAAAATTATTTTTTTTTAAATTAAAATTATGTATACCAAAAGAAATTAAAAAATAAATATCCAAATGATACAGGATGTCGTCCTCACATTTACGCGGAAAATGAGGCTAGTTTGTTTGACAATGATTTATTTTTTACATCCTCTAATACGAGCAGTTCCCAAATTTAACAATTTTATGTAGAGTTTATTTTTAGCCAAATTATACAACTGACGTTGAAAGAAAATTTAATTTATATTTGTTCTTTTATTTATTCCACAACTAAAGAGGGTTCACGGAAACGAACTAAATTCGGCTTTAGCAAAAAATATATGTATCAACGAAATGAAAGGTACTATATTTTCTGCCGACTCCAGAGTAACTGAACTAGTACGTTAGCTTCGCAACAATCATTGTCGCTAACAAGGCACTATAGGCGCTTGCTCCAATTTTGCCACGCAATGATCGCCGTATAGCTTTCATATTATTTAGTTCCATGAAATAGGACATAAATGACATCGTTTTCGTGTTTCTAGACTGAAAAATTGGTTTCACATCGCGATTGCAGCAGTGATACCGATACCATTACACAGATGAGTTTCGTGCGAAGTTTTCCTCGATCGATTTCATATTCCGCATTCTCCACACTGATTTTCATTAGTGCTTTTTTTTCTGTTTTGAAACTTTAAATTGAACACTCAAATTACAGTGATCATGCGTTAGTCTTTACGACGCTGGAAAAGAATTCTTTTTCGCTCCAAACATTTTCCAAAATTAACATGCTATTTTTGACTTTTTTGAACTATTCTTTGCCTCAAAAACTGGTTGCCTATGATGATTTTATTCTGTTTGGCGGTATTTACCCAAAAGTTTTGTTGTGATAGGTTAATTAGTATTGTTTTATTTCTATCTAAATGTTCAGCCGAACAAATAGATATTGGTAACCTTAATACAATTTGATAGAGAAACAAGTTTTGGTTAGTTATATGAGGACCAAATTTTCAACAACTACAAAAATATGCATTATTAAAGTGGGTTGAGCACATTTTTTCGTCAAGATCAAATATTTCCATGTATTCCATTTGGAATAAGCAAGTTGACAACAACTTCCGGTTGAACCGGAAGTGACAGGACGTTCAAAATATTTTAAAAAAGAAGTACACTGGCACTTATCTCAATCCTAAGAATTATAAGGCGTTTGTTTCTAAATTACATCTCAGTAAAGCTGTAATGAGCGGCTTGGGTGAAAAACTCTGTATAAATAATGTTATATCGTAAAATTATTCAATGTGTAGAAATCAATTAATAAACGCGATATTTAAGTTGAAAATAAAATTTAAAAAAATTCTTAACTTAGAAACTTTCTGGAAATTATATTGAAACAGAAAACTACGAAATTAGAATGTGCAAATAAAATGCATTTTCAATATTTTCAAATAATGAAAATTTTTTAAACATCGTGCAACGCAAATTGAAACAGACTGTGTAATGCCTAAATTACTCAAAAACTATGAGTTTGGGAAAACGTCCACCTCATCGAGCAAAAAAAATATGGCCGCTTTACTCAATTAACCCCGTTTGTGATAGCCGTAACATTTATTAACCGCTGGGCTATCTAATAATTCATAAAACTCGCAATTTTATTTAAAACATGGAAGTATATATAAAGTTTAAATGTTAATTTTTAATTATTCAGTGTTTTTGTTGTCCTCTACCCGGTTTTGAAACATAGAAAACTGAACTGAAAAAGCAGCCGCGCATATTGAAAACGCAGAACCGGTTTTAATTTTATCCACGGGGGTTTAATTAAATTTTAATTTAAAATTTTTAAAACTCAGGTAAAGTTTACGAACGGGAGACAGATACAAACTATTCCGTAAAATATTCGTACGAACTTTTTTACTTTACTTGCTGCCTTTGTGCAGGAAATTTATAAAATCAATTAACAATTTTGGCTGTACGAATTTAATACACGAGTTTCTTCTCTCTCTCTCTCTCTCACTCTTTCTCTATCTCTTAAAAATGTAAAAATGATTTTTCTTGATGCGTGGTAGATGGATTTCGAACTGCTCTGTTTCAAACGTTTCACATCATAAATATTTAATTCGGTAAAGTGAATCTCGTTGACCCAGAAAGGTTTTTGGGAGGAAGGGGGATTTAAACAAGCCTTAGGAGGTGCGATAAATAGGTAAAGGGCTAGATTTCTATTAACGCTAGAAAATAAAACTCAAGCTTTGAAACTAATTATCGAAAAGTCGAATGACTGTTGTTCCGATTTTAAGTTCGAAACTTTTCCGTTCGGCTTTTTATCGACATCGGTATACGAAACTTCGAAAATGGAAATTTTCCGTTTTGCTGGAGAATACGTGCGGCGATGCCAGAGTTTCTAGTTCCAATTTTCAACCTTTTCAAATACAAACGGGTTATACTCTAAGTCCCAGTAAAAAATATTTTAGTTACGCGTTTTTAATAAATCTTTGGAATATACGGTTTTAAGTACTTAATGGTATCCATCAGGATATTCGAAATTATTGCTCCTAATTTTTGTGGCACATTCCTACCTCTAAATTAAGCATTAGGATCTTATATAAACATATACCCTTAAAAGCGTACTTTCCGCTGATGAAATTATAATAAAAAATCTATTTTCTTATAATAAAAGACATTTTTCTCATAATTTTCGAGATTCTGCCGTGAATGAAAAAAAATGAAATAACAATAATAATTTGAACATTTCGCGCTATTAGTTTTTAACGAGATTGATTTTGTTGACAGATTGCCATGGTAACGCATGTATGTTATCTCTTGACAGCTATAATAGAAGTAGTGACGTTTCTATTTTCAAACGGTTTTAGCCTGAAATTTTATATTGAAACTCCCTCCTGCGTCCGAAATGCCCTCGAAATCTCCAAAAATTTTTCTTCGTATACGAATTTTTAAAAAAAATTATGTACCGAAAAAAATTTTTGGAAATATTTGAAGTATGAGAGACGTTAAAAGTAATAATTTTTACACTATTCATACGCCGAGGTTAAGTTCGACAGATGCCATGCATCCTCCGAAAAAAAAATTGTTGCTTCCTAATTAAATGGGTATTTCAAAAATAAATTTTATTTTATAAAAAAGTAGTGGCGCACCATTTTCATACAAATTTGGTACGGACGTCCCCCCTGGTAATTTTTTAAAATATATTTTTGCTTTTGAAAGCGGTGTGCAAAATGTCAATCAAGGATTTGTGAAAAAGTGGTTTGAAAATATTTATTCCAAACTGAATTTTTTTCTTAAAATATGTTCGATACAAATCTGGTAAAATTTTTAAAATATATTTCTGCTTTGGAAGGCGGTGTACAAAATCTGAAAAAAAAATAGTTTTTTCGTAGAATTTTATCCCCCTGTATCTGGCAAAAGAAAAGTTTTCGGATATATGTTAATATAGGAAGAAAGTAACGACGTATAGGTAGAATATGATATAAAAATTTGGTGCATTCATTTCGGAAAACACTGTATAGGTCAGTGCAGTCAGCAGTATATTTAAAACTGCGAAAATAAACGAAGCAATCAATATTTTTTGCATTTAATACAAATCACTACACAACTACAGTATCGATTCTTCAATTGATAAAAAATCATTTTTATTTTTTAAAATGCTTAGATAATATCTTAGATTATTTCGTCTTCGATATAGAGGGTGTTAAATTTATTACCATAATTCTAATGTAACTTCAGATTTTTTAAATCAAATTTGGTACACATCTTTTAACCATCGGAATTCGCGTTATAACGCAAAATATTTTTTTTTAATCTTAAGGAGTGGGTAATATAACGGCACTGGATCTTTCGAAAATAAAAATTATTTTGTAAATTCGCACCGTTCCCGCTTAAAAAAATAAATAAACATTGTTTTGGCAGTCGGTTACTGAAGACGGGCATCCCGACAACCTCAATCGACGAAATTTGAAAAAAAAAGCAATACTAAATTTATTATAAAAAAACATATTTTCACTTATGTTTTTTTAAACTGTTACGAAAAACTTTTAAAATTTTGGTTAAGCATTTTCGTTACTCGGACATTTTCGTGTTGACTTTAATAATTTTTGTTTATTGTTTAGTAAGGAAAAATTAGTTTTGATATAAGTTATGAAGCTTAAGAAAATAAAAAAAGTCGCATTTAGTTTTTTGTAGGATTAACAGCAAATTTCAGGTTAAACTACCTTTCAAGCAAGTTGTATTGAAAGGGTTATCTAAAAAAAATCAAAGACAAAATGTGCTGAAGGCTGCGAAACACGAACGGAATTTCAATTTTTTTCGTTTTGTTCTGGGAAACTCACCAGATTTATTCGAGGTGTCGAACGATTTTTTAAAAAATTCTAAAACGGCACGAAAAAATTGCGGCCTAATCATCAGGCCGGCACAAAATTTGCGGAAACACGGCATGTTTCCGACGCGTCAGTCGGTTGTCGAACTGATGCTGCCGCATCGCTGAAACAAACTGAAACTCTGAAATAACCGCTTGAGTATGCGGTGGCACATATTTCAGCAGGTGAGGTTGGCACAACGCAAAACGGTAAATTGTGCGCCCTATGATCCACCTTATTGTAAAGCGTGCGCTTTTAAGCCACCAATAAAGGCATGTTTTTCCAAAGTTTTTTTTTTCGCGTTCGGTTAATGAGAATCGATGGAAAGGGATTTTCAGCGTTTTCGCGAGATCTAAAATATGAGAAAAGTTGAAAGAAAGGAAATTTTGAGAACGCACTTAGAATATGAATGGAAACTTTTTCGCGCTTCTATGTGTCTCTTTTACAGGGCGTTGTTTCGTCAAAATTCATGCAAACGTATTTGATTTATGACAACACGTTCATTTATTTCAATTACTTCTAATTGAATGTAGACTTTTCAATTTCAGATTTTATTGTCCCCAGAAGTAGCATATTTGTTAACCTCTCTTGACAGTTATCCATCACTTGATAAATAGCAACTTTCAGTTCCTTGGCGGGATTTATTAACGTAACACTTAAGGTAACCTCGCTATGCCTAGGTCCTTGGTGTAGCTCTAGTAGCTAGAGTTAGCAATTGGCGGGCACACGTGGCTGATATTATTTGCCGATATTGAAAAGTGTACCATTGTGGCATCAATCTCAGCAAACGGAAAATGATGAGTCATCTAGAAAAACTTCCTGAGCATTAAGTTTCCAGACTGATGGAGAAAGCTGGGATTTTTTTTTGAAACAACCAAAACTAACAATAAACCATTAAACAAAATAAAATCAAAAAAATTAATAAATGGAAATTTACTGCAATAACAACGGGGATTGCTAAGAGAACGGGGAGAAGATGGCAAGAGCGAAAAAATGGATCGTATTTTCTGGCTCCACTATTGTTAAACAAAATGTATAAATGAATCAGTCGGCAGCCTCCTAGTAGAGATTTCTTTAGATGATTTTTAAATGAAGCATAGCATCAATCTCAGCAAACGGAAAATGATGTCGTCTAGAAAAGCTTCCTGAGCATCGAGTATCCAGATTGATGCAGAAAGCTGTAATCTTTGAAACAACCAAAACTAACAATAAGTAATTCAACAAAATGAAGTCAAAAAAAATAATAAATGGAAATTTACTGCAATAACAACGGGGATTTCCAAGGGAAAGGAGAGAAGATCGCAAGAGCGAAGAAATGGATCGTATTTTCTGGCTTCACTATTCTTAAACAAAATGTAAAAATAAATCAGTCGGCAGCCTTCTAGTAGAGATTTAATTAGATGATTTTTAAATGAAGCATAGCATCAATCTCAGCAAACGGAAAATGATGAGTCATCTAGAAAAGCTTCCTGAGCATCAAGTTTCCATATTGATGCAGAAAGCTGTAATCTTTGAAACAACCAAAAGTAACAATAAATAATTTAACAAAATGAAGCCAAAAAAATTAATAAATGTAAATTTACTGCAATAACAACGGGGATTGCTAAAGGAAAGGGGAGAAGATCGCAAGATCTAAGAAATGGATCGTATTTTCTGGCTGCACTATTCTTAAACAAAATGTAAAAATAAATCAGTCGGCAGCCTTCTAGTAGAGATTTCTTTAGATAATTGTTAAATGATGCATAGCATCAATCTCAGCAAACGGAAAATGATGAGTCATCTAGAGAAGCTTCCTGAGCATTAAGTTTCCAGATTGATGCAGAAAGCTGTGATTTTTGAAACAACCAAAACTAACAATAAACCAATAAACAAAATGAAGTCAAAAAAATTAATAAATGGAAATTTACTGCAATCACAACGGGGATTGCTAGGAGAAAGGGGAGAAGATGGCAAGAGCGAAGAAATGTTTCGTATTTTCTGGCTCCACTATTGTTAAACAAAATGTAAAAATAAATCAGTCGGCAGCCTCCTAGTAGAGATTTCTTTAGATGATTTTTAAATGAAGCATATCATCAATCTCAGCAAACGGAAAATGATGAATAATCTAGAAAAGGTTCCTGAGCATCGAGTTTCCAGATTGATGCAGAAACAACCAAGACTAACAATAAATAATTCAAAAAATGAACTCAAAAAAAATAATAAATGGAAATTTACTGCAATAACAACGGGGATTGCTAAAAGAAAGTGGAGAAGTTCGCAAGAGTGAACAAATGGATCATATTTTCTGGGTCTACTATTCTTAACCAAAATGTAAAAATAAATCAGTCGGCAGCCTTCCAGTAGAGATTTCTTTAGATGATTTTTAAATGAAGCATAGCATCAATCTCAGCAAGCGGAAAATGATGAGTCATCTAGAAAAGGTTCCTGAGCATCGAGTTTCCAGATTGATGCAGAAAGCTGTAATTTGTGAAACAACCAAAACTAACAATAAATAATTCAACAGAATGAAGTCAGTGCAATGCAATAACAACGGCGATTGCTAAGGGAAAGGGAAGAAGATCGCAAGAGGGAAGAAATGGATCGTATTTTCCTCTGGTAGAGATTTCTATAGAAGATTTTTAAATGAACAAAGTGAGTTTGACCTGTCAGTAAAATCAAGTGATGGTGTATAATTTTGGTGACGAATATTACATGAAAACAGAATCAATGATGAAATTTAAACTTCCTATTATTATTTTAGCTTGTTGATTTATTATTATTCTAATATTCACAAAAATGGCCAGTTATAGTTTATATTAGTATAAAGCAAATTATGTCAAAATTTTGTACAATAATTTAACATATCTTAATAAAGACTATTATTATTTCTTATAAAATTTGTTTTTATGTATTGGTATTGTTAATGCGCCATTAC
The DNA here is from genome assembly GCF_029955315.1 of Cylas formicarius. Lineage (NCBI taxonomy): Eukaryota > Metazoa > Arthropoda > Insecta > Coleoptera > Brentidae > Cylas > Cylas formicarius. The sequence goes on from NW_026844225.1 coordinate 12,848,341, forward strand.
GGAGATTTAAATGATTAACACCAATTCGTCATCAAGTAATTGTGCTTTATGAGTCAGGGGGACAGGAGTTTTGCATCTTGTGAATACTATGAGAATCTCGATCATCTAGGCATGGTCCATACGTTCTGACAAGAGGTTTTTGTTTTTTTCAATCAAAAGTAAGTTACAATAAATTACAACAATAATTGTTATGTAGTTGGGGATAACTAATATCTTATCACAGTTTATAACTGATGGCAATAGGAATAAAAAAATTTAAACTTTTAAATAGGATTTTGGGGCTCATTTATATTACCCCCCATTTTTATTCTACTTTTTTCTGTTTGACCGGAAGTGATGTCAATCTTGAAACTTTAATTATAAATTCTTTTTAATTGGGGATTTTTATTTAAAATTATAATCAATAATGATAATGATTATTAAATATGTCAAAATATCGGGTTTTATGCACTCCTCACTCTATCAAAAAATCAAATAAATGCGTTTGAAGCTGTAGGAAAAAGCAGTGGTGGGGCAAACTACATTTTGTGTCACCCGGTATATGCTTGAATTTCGTTCAGCAATGCGCCGCTGAAATGGCGGCCTATCACTAAGTGACACCAGTGACACCTTGTATGTTGAACGTAGGACAGATAACATTTTCGATGGACAAAAATTAAATGCACGGGTGGGGCTATTGATATTTTTGATTAATTATGTTAAATAATGCTGGTACCGATCTGCCCTTTTCAAATAACCGATCTAATTAACGCACGTAATTAAGCAATTTGCGTTCAATAATGGGATTTGTTTGGCGAGATTTTTGTTTTGATTTTTTGCTAATTCTTTTTTTTTGCATTCGAATATATTCGTCCATGTCACCTCAATTAAAATTATTAGAGTAAAAGGGCCGATCGACTATGGATTACGCTTTTTGTTTCCATTTAAATTGGGTCCGTCGGACAGTTCGTGTGTTGTTTTTTTTTAGCTTCGCCCTTGTTCCATTTATTCTGCCTTTGTTTGATTCCTAGATTTTTTTTTTTTTAATTAGCTTTGCTTGTTCGTATAGTTCATTTGCTTTGCTCCGGTTTTGTTTATTAACTGTGCATTTTCGAAATCGTAATACTGCCCCAGGGGGTTACATTTTTCCGAAGTTATTTTTTTTATTTTACAAGAACTTTGGGCCTTTGTTAGACAGGATTTTTTTATTCTTTTGGCCTTTATTCATTTTTTAAAAACTACAACAAAGTTAATCATTATTTTTTATTTTAATTATTTGGTTGTTGTTTTCAGTTGCTTGTTTGTTGCAAGAATCAGAGCTTCCCGGTTAATGGGAAAGGCTACGTTGAGTGCCCTATCCAAGAATTGGCCCTCATGTTTTTTAGACCGGTAAACTATTTTATGTTATTAGTATCGACCTAATTCATCTAATTTATCGTTACTTTAGTTCAATTTTCGATACAGTTTGGTAAAGTGTGGCGTTAATTCTGATCCAAATTTTACACAGTATTATAGAACACAATAATATATGGTCGTTTTATTTATTTTTTGTTTTATCAATTTGAATCTCAAATCTTTATAAATTGTTTCAATTAGAAATACCTTTATGGGTTCCACTTAACTTTGTGTTACTTTTTTTTTCTGCCTTTGTCTTGATTCATTTACAGACCGCCAACTACTAACCACCCTAGGGACAATATTATCTAAATTAATGGCATGCGAATTGGCGCAAATTTAAAAATCCTCGAAACCAATGATATTTTTTCCTCCTGGTTTCTCCTGTTAGGCATAAGCAATTTTAGGCATTTAGCCTGCCTATTTGTTATTTCTCTTTGCTTCTTATATAAAATGAGTGGCCAAATGATTATATTACTATGCCTGGAATTTCTTTATGCCTTTCTTATGCCTTTATGCCAAGTGAGATCTGTAGTTGCAATATATCGCTTAGGATATTGTTTAACTGTTAATGGAGGGTTGTTTGAACATTTACTTAAAAAACAATGTTTATTTTAAATAATCTTCCTTTTTAGAAATGTTTTTTGAAATAATTATTATCAATAAAAGACTTGATGGTCAAATTTATAGTCGTTTATTGAAGATGTCTTGTTGCTTAAACAGTCCTTTAATTTAAATTCAGTATTTGCTGGTCCATTAGGGTGCTCCAAAAAATTGTTTAATTTTTTTTTTAGCTCTTACTCCCTCAAATGTTTCTTCTGTATATATACATATATATATATATATATATATATATATATATATATATATATATATATATATATATATATATATATATATATATATATATATATATATATATATATATATATATATATATATATATATATATATTCACGTATTGATTCACGGATGGAAAAATGTGATGACACTATATTCCGGGATATCATCCGTTCGCTTGTTGAACTCCGACTGGAATCCTGCATCCGACTGGAATCCTGCGGAGCGCGAGCATTGAAGATGCCAAGTGAGATTTTGGCGAAACGTCTGCAGGATTCCAGTCGGAGTTCAACAAGCGAACGGATGATATCCCGGAATATAGTGTCATCACATTTTTCCATCCGTGAATCAATACGTGAATATATATATATATATATATATATATATATATATATATACATATATATATATATATATATATATATATATATATATATATATATATATATATATATATATATATAATGGAGTACATAAGATGAAAAAATACTATAAATTACACTTTAATGTTAATTAATTGTCATTAATAGACAATTGACAACGATTAATAATATACATGTTTACAAAATTCGATTCAAATTGTTTATTTCTGAGTTGTTAAAATGTAGATTCACATAATTTATTCCCGGGCAATAAATCCGTTTTTAGAGGCAATATAGATATCAGGATCTATTGATTTAAATTCCGCCAGTTCGTTTTAACTCCTACGCTTTTCGCAAAGTTCTCTTTAGATTTCCTCTATGTGACTATCGGTTAGGTAAAATGACTATATACTAGTCGTCTTTAGATAATGTACATCCGATAAAATACGCGCGTTTTTGATAAAAGGCGAACGCGTATTGGCGAGATAATAACCACGTCGAATATTTGGAAACCGTAAAACAGGATAACGTTGCAGTTACAAATAAAAGACATTTCGACAAAAATTCAGCTGCTGATGCCATACCACGCAATTACAATCGGTTTTACCTTGTCAGTATACATCACGCGCTTGTCGAAAATCTTATCTATGGGTTACTTTCAATGGAAAGTTTAGAACGAGGGTGTAGATGTAGTAAAAGTGTAGAAAACTTAGATTAGACATGCCGACATAACTGTAATCGTTAAAGACCTGGAATTCGTGGTAATCGTAAATATCTGAATAGCCAGTTCACGTGGTCAACAAAAATACTAATAAAAATGATAGATCATACTTGATCACAATAATGAAACCATGCATGCAAGAACTGAACCAAGCAATTTACTATTACTACCAATAACCACCTTAGAAAGTAAAAAAATTAGCACGGTAAAATCTCCTAGAAAGTCAGGACGGTGGTAAATAACAAACAAAAGTGAAACCTACAGATTGCAAGAAGTTTGGGGAAAACTTAAAAGCTTGTCTGAATTTGTGGATTCAGTTTTGAGAAATTTTATGAAGATATAGAACCAGACGATAAAAATAACTTCCTATATTTAATACAAACATATAACGGCTCCAAATAGTAGGATTAACAAGTTTAAAGAAGTGTTGATACCCACCATATGAAATTCTGAATCATCAAAGTTCAGTTGTGTACGTATGACAATCAGACTCATATATTTTTATTTATTATAACACAAGAAATGAGAATTGAAAATTGAACAGTTGTTTGTCAACCTTATGAAATGTGGCGTAAAATAAATGTTTCATTCTTAGTTCATGTGGGTGAATTATGTCGACTTACTTTTCTCGATCCCATTTGTCACTGTATCCGTTGTTGTCTTCGTCGTTCTTGTAAACATTTTGAAAATCAACTGTTTTTTTGATGGTCCGCACTCCAGTTTCTCCTGACGTAAGCAACGGTCTTTGCAATAAAGATGGCGAATCATTCGGAGTTGGAGAGGCCGTACCTGAGGTCATTTTCTTCGTATTTATTACCTAATTAAGTCCTACGAACGAACAGAAAGGCCTGCAAACAAAGCAAGATTGGATGTGATTCCTGTGGGAAAACATGCAAATCTCTAATTTCAGGATAGTAAACGGAAACTGCAGCCGTTTTAGATTTAGCGGGCATTACTTTGTATTGGTTTTCTAGGGTTCCGTTACCATTGTCGTGGCCTGCTTTTTTTGTAGTATTTTGTAAAACGTACATATTGGATTTACATTTACATCTGGACAATATAAGACATTATTACACTTTTTGTCAAAGTGTAAAATATTAGACACGGTGACCTGAAAATTCAGCGTGGAAAAGTATAATTTTTCAAACCGTTCTAGTCGATAAAAGTGTTACTAAAGTTATATTCAAATTTGTTGCGACCCAAAACCATAGACCCCGAGGAAAAAGAATATAATGTAACGTAAACTCAGTTGGAAAAGCAGGTTGGAATTTATTTATGAATTATTCATTATATTAGGGACACACAAGCGATACCCGGCACATCCTTTCAAAAATTATCCTAAAAACTGCTAGCTAAGTAAGATTCACCTTTTTGGCTTTGTCTACATCAATTCGTTCACGTTCACATGTACTTGTCACATTTAACGTGTTTGGGAAAATTTTAATGAACCTAATTTCAAAACGTTTCAAATCGAACAAAAGCGACAATTTCCCAAACTACAGAATCTGAATAAGACATAAGCCCTCTGGTAACGGCAGCTTTTCAAAGGCAATTTGCAGAAAAGCAAAACATTCACAATATAATTCATTCGAAACAATCGGTTACAGACATAGAAACAGTAGAACCTGCACAGATATTGTTTTCATATTTCATATTGAGAGAATATTGGATTCTTTTATATTAAAATTGCAATTTTCAGGGGAATGTAATCTTCATTCAACGTTTATTAGCACAGAGAAAATATTAGTTACTTTTCCAATATTTACTAACAAACAAAACCTTTTTAGAAATGGCTGCATAACTCTGCAAAGTATTCCGACAGGAACTGACCTATCTCTTCCCTCAAATAGACTCTCTTGAAAAGGGGAAATTTAAAACAAAATTTAAAAAACTGCAGGGCAAAGTTAATTGATGTTTGTTCATTTCGTTTGGATATTCCGTAGTGAGCATCTCACTCACTGATGCTGCGCCCTTTTTTGCAGATTTCAACTAATTATTTGGCATTTCGCCAGATTATCGCAAAATTTAAATAAATTTCGGTTCCTGTCGTCCCCAAACAGATTCCTATCGGTGATGACGGCGTGCCTTCCTGTTTTCGATGGTGGAAAAATTGCATGTGAAATATTTAGGTCAGATGGTCGTCCCTTAGATGGCTTGTTTGCTTTTTCTTGTATTTATTCATGTCCCTTTTATCAATGTAATTTTACACGGATTTTGCCTCTTTGTTTTATCAGTATGGAAAGCTACCGAGTGCTATAATATGTTTTCCTGAAGTGTCCATACTACTAAATGTATTAAAATTAAATGGGGTATATACGTGGTACCAAGTTAAAATAATGACAGTTCCTCCAATTTATACTTTTATTATGTGTAATTTTTTATTATTTTGTATAAAATCCCTACACACTTTTTAAACTTCTTATTAGAATATTTAAAAGTATTTTAGAAACATACCATATAAATATATATATATATATATATATATATATATATATATATATATATATATATATATATATATATATATATATTTTTTTTTTTTTTTCACGTATTCATTCACGGATGGAAAAATGTGATGACACTATATTCCGGGATATCATCCGTTCGCTTGTTGAACTCCGACTGGAATGCTGCAGACGTTTCGCCAAAATCTCACTTGGCATCTTCAATGCTCGCGCTCCGAAAACACTTCGAACACTCTCGGAACGCGAGCATTGAAGATGCCAAGTGAGATTTTGGCGAAACGTCTGCAGGATTCCAGTCGGAGTTCAACAAGCGAACGGATGATATCCCGGAATATAGTGTCATCACATTTTTCCATCCGTGAATATATATATTATATATATTATATATAATATAATTATAATTATGCATAATTATTATATTCATTATTCAATACTTTGATTCAATGAATATTACGATATAATCTTTAAGTTGCTCAATTTGTTTAAATGATTTCTATCTTTGCAAATTTGCATTTTATTAATTAATCTTTATTGCAATAAATCAACTATATCCAGCACACGTTCGATACAATCTGAACGCCACACCATAAGATTAAAATTAAGTGAAAAATAAAACATAATTTCACACTGCTGATGTGTCCATTTTCTGTGTCAAGCACTTATCAATTTTAAAAGCTTTTTTAATGCTTTTTCTAGCGAGTTTTTGATTTCTGCTTTTTTATTATTAGAACTGCGAAACATTTTTGCTCCATGACTCTTATAACTAGAATTACGGTCTCATATTTTTGGGATTTAAGTATAGTAACAATAAAATTTGTATAATTTGTAAATCAGTTTATTTATAATTTGGTTAAACATACATATTTCCCTTTCTTTTTCAGACAATTTTTGATTGTGTAATATTAAACAAGAATTAAATTTAGTACAATTATTAACGAAAGGAAACAGAATTAAAAAAAAAACTGTCACTGATTTGCATCAAATAAATTTATTTCTAGTACTAATAATATTATTTCAATATTTTAATATTTAAGGATTTTAAACTTTTTATAGTTATCCTTATATTTCATGATGGCCCCATGAAAATTTGGGATATAAGTTGATTTTAAAAGACTCATTAAAAGCGACGAAATGTTTCCCGAGTCGTTCATTTCAATTGTCTAATATTGTTTTTAGTTTAAGTTACTTCAAATTGTATCCTTGAAATTTTGACTTGCATAAAATCCTGATCCCATTACAGTCAACGTTATAATTTGTACGGGACTATACAAGTATATATTAAATTCATTCGTCGTACTGTATTTACGGGAATATGGTCTAACCACTATGCGGCGAGAGGTATTTTAAATCGCGTACGGAACATAGATCTGGAGTTATCCATCAATGTCCGAAGTTTACTTTAACCCTAATCACTATCAGCTGGCAGCAACGAAAACCAAAAAGTCAAGTGCGTGTGATAAATCGGGTAAAGAGATTAACCTTCAATTCACCATTTATCTGGGATTGGGTGAGGTTATGTTAAAGAAAATGGGTCGCGCTGACTGGATGGGGGAATAAGCTGGGTGTAAAAAATGGCCGCAGAACTTGACCGGAAGATGTAATTGAATCTTTCAGTTGACATTCCATTTGACGAAAAAGGATTTTTTTACGTCTCTATATGCCGAGGCAATTTATTTTTTTTTTTACGCCAGGGATAAGGGTAAATATTAAACGATTCGTTTCTATTTATTGCCGAAGAAATTTGATTTTCTAGCTAGGGGTATATAGTTATATATTTTTTTATTGTCGCGTTTATATTTTCTGGTCCATAACTGCTGTTAATCACGTAACGGTTTATTTGAAATTCGCTTATTTGTTTTTGATATTCGAGCAATTTGCATTTAGCTCGTAAAAATAGAACCCGTATCCCGTCGTGAGCCACCAAGTAAATCTGATTAGGAATTTCTATGTCACGGAGCAGGAAAACAGCGATAAAAGCCAAAGAAAATGTGGTTAAAAGTTTGAAAGGAAGCTCAACTAAAATCTTAAAATAACATTTACGCTCTAGTGTACTTAAATATACTACAAATGAAAGGTCTATTAATAAATCAACATTGTTCAAATATTTTCGAAGCACTTGAGGTCGTAATTAACAAATTACGATCAATATAATAAATATCCTCTAGAACATTATAAACAGTTGCTATATCAATTTTTCATTTTCGATTCGAATTTAAACAGAAACATTGAAAAATACAAATGGACTAAATTTAGAAGCAACGTAAGTTCCCTCCCATAGGTAAATTTATTTAAGTAGCGAGGCAACATATTAATTTAACCGGGGCTTCAAAAAGGAATTAAATGTACTTACGTAGTAAACAAATAATACCGTTTAAGCTCAACGTTCGCCCAAAAGTTGGTCACAATTTTCGTTGCCAATAATAAACGAAAAATATCGCCACTGTAAAGCAAGAATTTGTCATCCAAGTGCACAGATCCGGAAGGTTTATGTTAGGAAATTAACCAAATTAATTAAAGGATTTCAGGTGAATTTATAGGCAAATCTCTTATAGCGAGATTTATATACGAGTACGGCCGATTACCGGCGTTTGAGCTACAGTCGATTACTCGTGATTTAGACCTTTAAACGGATAGGAGTTGAATTATGTCCAATATCGAGCTACGCCCAAAAAATTAAATTGCCTTTTTACCCTTTTTATCCCTTTAACGACTGACTCTCCGACTTCGCAACAATGGTTAATTTTCTGGAATGAAACAGATCATTTGATATTACAACTTATGTAATTAATGATTCTTTTTAATTTGTTTACAAATGCGTCGATGCAATGCAATAGCATAGCAGAGTATACAGTAACCATAGCTTATTTCTTAATGCTAGACAATGATAAAACAAAAAACTACAATGACATGGTGAAGAACTTAAAAGTTATACCGTAAACTTCAGATAAATTGAAATAGTGGTTTTTAAAATCCCGTGTTTGAGTTTTTAAGTCCTAGACCTAAATTAGGATATATAATATATATAATCTACAATTTACTTATTACATACAACTTCGTAATTTATAAATTTTAGTCATCATGTTTAGTTGTTGGAATCCACACTCTTTCTTCTGTTTCAATAACCTTTCCAACGCACTTACTCCATTTTTCACAATCCACTGCTTTGATCCCACCGTACCATCTTTCCATGAAAGCTTTCATCTAGCTTTTTAAATTTTTATCTTGCCATGTTTTACCAACGGTATATGCTTCATTTACACAAGTTTCGTCGAGATAATAGATATTCCTGTTGTCTCTTGGAAACTGTCTAACTGCTTTCAAACATGGTCGTCGCCAGCAGATAATTTCGTCTTTCTCTATTAAAATTCATTTAGTTCAAAGTTCTTCTTTCCTATGATTGGATAGTTGGATTTTATATCCTTTTTCATTTCAGATATTATTTTGTCCAAGGTAGGTTTTTTTTTAAATAAAACGAATGCATTATTCTTACGAGGACACTCTTTTCGTCCTCATTTATTTCAGTTTCTTTTCTATCTGTACTTTTTTTGATGACTCAGCCACGTTTATCCTCATGTACAAGTCGATATATTGTTGACTCTCCAACTCCAGTCATATTCGAATCCATTTAAACTATTTTTGCAATAATTTTCTCATCTTTAGAGAGCTTAGGTTTGCTAATACATTTCGCAGCAACAAATTCAGAAAGACTATAATAATTATATATCTCATTTTAAACATTCAGGCACATCGGTAAATCACCTAACTGGCCGTCTACTTGCCACTCTCGATATCCTTGACAATCATCATAGGTACAACACTATGTCTATGGAATATTTATTTATTTATAACTCTCAGGCATTTAGAAGCAGGGCTTAAATAGAAACACTAATTTTTAATTACTGCATCTAACTACTAATGGCATTATATTTGTCTCTTTGCCTAACATTTCTAGGGTTTCATATCTCCTTCCTTTTTTCTCCTCGACTTCCTAACTGCTGTATAATCACAGTCCCTAGAATATGACAAGTTTCGTCAGCCATGATTGCTCCAGATTATAGGACATGATTAAATTTGTAACTATGGGTACAAAAATGTTTTGTAAATTATTATCTAACCAAAACTAAGGTCGTTTTGGCAGCCACCAAATTTCATTTGAAATTTTGACTTTTTTGCTTGGGTCATAATAACAATAATAATAACAATAAATAGACTTTATTGTTTTATAATTTTGTAATCACATTTGGCGACCACAAAAATACAGTGCCACGGCCCATTTACAACAACATAGCAAAAAAGAGTACTAATATTATTAAAGCGCAGCATGCGAAGCAAAAATTTACCACAATTCAACAATTTAGAAACGTCAAACAAAATATTCTGTTGAATTGGGCAACGATGGCAAATGTTGAACCAAGTCATTCTTTCATTTTCTTCTGTCTTTGACTTCTTCTACACTTCAATGAATCTTCTGGCATACTTAAAGTGCATGCTGAATAAAATTTTCTAGTCACAACTGTTTCTTTGGAAGGCTTAGGGTTGGAAAATATGCTCGGAATTAAATTACGGATTTTTTTGGATAACTAATATTGTCCTTTTTTATCACTAGAAGCCCTGGCAATCCTGTTACTTCCGTATATTCGATTACCGGTCGATTTTTACCCATTCTATTTGTTTAAAACTAAAACTCATTTCATGTTTCGAGTTATGTCAATAAATACAATTTTCGATACTGGACGACTGACCATAACGTCTCTAAAAAAATACAGTGTGGTGTGGAATATCCGAAAGGTGGATGTTCTCTATCCATGACATCTATCGATTTTAGGTAATATGCCGATTGTGGAGAGAAACCACATTTCTTCATTAAAGATGATCTGAATTCACCACTTCCGGTTCTCTGTTCAGGTAAGTCGCTTCCTAATGAGGCAAAAGTTTCAATTCATGATCTATGGTTTATGTTGCAATTACAAAAACATAAAATATCGCTATAAAGTATTGAAATCCAGTACATATGAAGCTTTGTAATTGTCGGCACAGTTATAAACGGGTTTCATTCACATTGTTAATTGGAAAATTTGATGGAAAGTTAGTTTGCAACTGGCTGCTTGAATACTGTAGTCAATTTGTAATAATTAATAGTAACTAGTTCTAGAACTGCGTTTAAACGCTAATAACTCCTTAAAGTATATAATTCGACAGTTTCGATACCGTGTAGCATGTGGTTTCCTTAAAAGGTCCGAGAATTTCATGTTGACTGCATTTACCGATTAAATTTAGGCGATGGAAAGGGTTTCGTTCGTAATTAGTTTGTTTTCTCGTTCCCTTAATTCAATTCTAACGTCCAAATATAACTTCAATTGTCAATATTTTGTATAAATATACATACACATGTTTATCGTCATGAATTTTATTTTATGCTATAAATTAGTTTTTAAAACCTTTATTGCTATTGAAAATATAGTTTACTAAACGCATTACCCCCGTTTTCTTATCAAACGCTTCGGTTTTACTTAAACCCAACATCGCAAATGTAAAAATATTAACGTACTAGCGAATAAATTGTTTCCTTGTTTGTTTTTCGAGAGTTTTGACGCTGATAAACACAATTTAGTTGAGCTAAGGGTCCCAAAACGAAAATGGAAATAACAAAGCTATTTAGACAGTAAAATAGGTTGGGAGGAAAATTCTTGGAAACATTCGTGTATCACGACTTGTTTGCCAGAAAAGTTGGAGGCACTATAAAAAGCCGGGGTCCTATTAAAGACATATCCGATGGTTTACCCTATTAATATTATTAAAATTTATTAGGAAATCGTTAATTCTATTAAAATAGGCGATGTTAGAAACATCTGAAGACAAGGCCAAACAAGAGCATTTGATAGAAACAAACGCTCTTCCTCCTAAAGCCAAAACCAATTAAGAATGTAAATGTAAAGCTCATTTTCCTATACCAAATTTGTGTAATGGTAAACGATCGCTTGCACAAAAGTAAAGTTTCAATAAATAAAATTATTTTATATCATATGTGATCTTTATTGGGAGTTATCCATTCAACAGATGAAGTAAAATAATGATGACACGCGATTATAACCATAACATTTGACTTTGGTTTCAGAAATTATGACGAAATCTAATTGAAAAGCAAAATAAACGCGCAGCAATAAAAACATTAAATTAATTGCTTTCGAAAATAATTAAAATCGAATTTATTTTTTGCTACTGTCAATAAATATGTCAGTTGTTTATTTAATCTTAACGTAATTGTGCTGAAACGGAGCGTGCATTCCCTTATTTTCTGGTTAAACGATTTTTTGATAATCCGTATCTTTCTGTTTCCACTTCAGAACCTTCTAATAACAGATATGGATATATCGACAAATGGGACAAGTACGGTGTGGTAATTCAAATTCGCCTTCATGTAATTTTTATCGTCCCATTAATTCCTATTCTAGGATGCCAGACGTCTTATTTATGTTTTTTTATGTATTTGGAGTCATCGATTTGTTAAGGTTTCCGGCAGTTTGTTAATAAAAAAGTCTTTTCTATGTCGGTGCTTTAATTCTGAGAAATTCCAGATTTTGAGTATTATTATTATTGTTGCTAAATATGGAGTTATTTTTTGTACAAATATTTTTACAAGTGAGGCAAAAGGGCAGGCTGCATCTAATTGTAGCGAGTTTTGACTATAAACAATTAAACCTATAGCGACAAAGATATGTACAAATTTCCAAGTTTTACAGGTTATGTAGCTATTTTCTAGATTTGCTCAGTATTTATCTAAAATATAACGTTCATTTTTCAGGCAACTCTATAACTTACCGACCGTCATAACGAAAAAGCTAAAGCCTATGCCAATATCGTGTGTTTTAATAAGTTAGCAATTAATTTAGGCAGTTCAAAGACGTAAACAAAACATAACTCATATTCACCTTAATATTATAATTAAATTATGTGGAAAAACCGTTGAATTTTCGTGGAAAATTCGTCATTTCGTTAGCAATTGACCAAACAATATATAATTTTACGGACGGCATTGTAAAATTGTGTAAAACGTCTGGTTTTTCACGGCGGCAGGCACTGCCGGTGCCTTTAACAACCCGAAAGCGAGAACTATGTTTAAGTTGTGTGCGCATCCCATGAACTGCTCAAGCTCCAAGCCAGAATCCCTCTCCGGATCTCATTTATCGAGACAATCGCAAACGACTGCGAACTAACCGTGATTGGTAGGCTTTTTTTTTTAATCACGGAAAGTGCACGAAATTGCAATCCGTTGCAAATCTTAACACGCGATTCGTTCTGATCAATATTTTCTAAACTTAAACACGCACCGTCGGTAGTCGTAGTATAAAAAAAGACTATATGATCGGTCACATTAAAAAAAAATGGGTTAAGCTGGAACTACACTTTCCCTTGTGACGTCTGTAAAATACGTCTTTTTGAATAATTCATCAATAATTACATTAATTTACAGTTAGACTCTGATTGTTATCTGTTTTTATTTTATATGTATTCAAAGTTGTCGTTTCTATACAGTATATAATTCTAATTCTTTCAGTTCGGATCGAATCGTTTTGTGTTTGATAAAATCTATGGTGCTTTGTTTTACGAGATGAAATTAAAAAAAAACTTATTTCATGCTTGTTAATTATTTTACGCATAGCTGAAAAGACTCAATAAGTTTTCTAGTGTCTATTATCTATATTCCCCCCTATGCTCAACACTGGACGAACCCTTCATTTTCTTTTGTTCCTTATTTTCCGGTGTCGCTATAGCTAGATAGCGGGTTTGTCCTACCAGGCAGTCAGAAATGTTAATGGCAGTTAGGGGCATGAGCATTATTTTTTTTATTGGCAGTGCATATAACACAAAAACTAAGGCGATTCAAACCAAATTTGAAATATATTAAACTGAACGAAATACAGTGTCTAAGTTCCAAATAATTTAGTTGCATTACGCTGGAACAAACCGGAACGTGAATCCATCAAAAGTTGCAAATTAATTTATGCTTAATAACGTTTAAACGGGCAATTGTGCGACTGAATACTTTTCGTTATCTTGTATGGTCGAATTAGCATTTTCGCGTGACAGATTTACTCGGCTAAATTGCTACGAATTCGTTACAGATTTTACCCACGTCTTGTAATAATTTTGTTCCGATTGGTTGTTATGTCAGACGCTGTATTAAAATAATGATCCTACCAGAGAGTGCCTAATAATAGGTTAAGTTAAGTACCGCGATACTTCTGGGGAATATTAATGACGTATAAAACTTGAAAAAAAAAAGTTCGTAATTTTAGGTAGTAAACACGGCTTTACAATTAGTCTGATTACTGACAAAAACCATCTCGTGCTTACTTATAAGCCCGCTTAGTGTTTATTCCTATTTTTAGTTCTTATTTTGATGACACGAATATTTCGATGAAGGATGTTTCAGAAGTCTATGGTTGAAATTGTTAAAAATTACTGACATCGCAGGAAGCCAATATTTTCACCCAAAGAGACGATAGTGACATCTATTTTGGAGGTGACCCTATCTCTCATCGCGTCACGCGTTGCAGAATTATTGATTAGCGGTATACGGTTCATTCGTATCGCAGGAATCTGTAGCATTGCATAAATGATGAATTGAATGATTTTTCCGGTCTTCTAGTTGCACGCAAATGTAATCTAGCTACAGTCAGATAGAGTCGATTCGTCGATAATACAAGTATTAATTCGTAAGTAGAATCCCGACCGGATTCAGTTAGTAACGGTGAGCTCAATAAATAAAATTATCAATCACTAAAATAGAAACGAACATAATATTATTTCGGCGGCAGCCTGGAAGTGTTTTTTTTTATTTGGATTACTAAGCGGCCGATAATCAATCAGAAGTCAACCGACAATTAAACAAATACGTTGGTTACTACGCTTGCTGATTTGTGAATTCAAAGAAACGCGATTTTTTCGTTAAAATAAACCCAGACAACTTTATGTTTTAAACAACGATATTTTACGTTATCGGCGTTTTTTTTCTTAACCGAAATTTTAAAATCAAGAAAAATTAATAAAAAAAACTACGATATTTTGTTCGACGGCATACATGCCTTTTTTTGGGATAAACCCCTGTGGTGGTATCGGCACCAGCATTGCGAACATGCATATCCGCAAGGGACGAAGTGGATGAAATTTCTCCAGGGAATGCATTAATTTTCTGCCGCCTTGCGCGTACTATACCCTTGAGAGTTGGGCCTCCAGCTCCAACCGGGTTCAACTAGGTTCCCAGAGGAATAGCTGCTATGTCAGGGCTCATTTTTCTTTTTGTTTTTTTTATATATATATATATATATATATAGATATTTTTCCTCGTCTGCAATTACAAACGTTGTCGTTTTTTCGTTTTTTCTTCGAAATCGAGGACTATTGTTTTGATCGATATGTTAAGGGGTGGAATAATGAATATACGACCGAATGGTGTTTAGTAATGATTTATTTTGGTAACGCAGGCAAAACGAGCAGAAATAACATATCCAAACACAACAAATAAATAAACTAAGCAATGTTCAAAAATCTAACATCAATAACAACGTAAAAAATGTTCAACAACGTTTATACGAAATCATCGTATATGAATTTAGAAAGCTACAACGTTCGAAACATTACGGTATAAAAATTTGACGTTATAAAAAAATAAAAGACATTGTACGACTGGTCAGTGACTAAATACAATTTTCGTTATAACCTTTTAAAAAATAATGCCCAATATTTCGAAATTTGTTCACAGCGTGTCGACGTTTATACGAAATTGAATTGCACGTAAATAAATATAGTGCTCGTAATAAAGTTCGCTAACTTTGTAGCTACGGTAAAGTATTATCTGTTTATTTTTAATATCCCAATATAAAAACTGCGTTTAGGATTTGTTGCAGAATGTATATAGCCATATAGCTCTTTTAAGTTTTCGTATAAAATTCGACACCCTGCATATTGGACAACCTCTAGGGATCTATACATTTAACAGGTTTCTGGAACATCAGACTTAGTTATAGAACAATCGTGACGACAAGTTCGATTGTTATAACACGTAGTTTCGGCAAACTGGAAATTGTGCAGATACCTGTGGTTATCCAGTTCGGCACGGAAGAAGAAACTCGACGAACATTTTGAGCATTGATAAGGTTTTTCCGCTAGATTGTGCTCTAAGAGATGAGCTTGGAGACCAGCAGCTGCAGTAAATACCGACGAACACACGTAACAACTAAACTGATTGATGCCGAAAAAGTTGTGTTCTATCAGATGCACTTGGAGTTTGTTTTTGCTGCTTAAAGTCTTTTTGCAAAGATAACATTGTAGTTCTAAAGATTCGTCGCGTGAACTTTCAACAATTTTTGTTTTTAAGTCATTCGAAACTAAGCAGGCGTTACACGGGAACTGATTGCGGTCATTTTCCATAATTTCGTCCAAATTTGTAGGACACTTTAGGCAACTCCTCGAAACCTCTTCCGTTAAAAATTTTAAGTGGAATTTGGCATGCAATTCAATTTCCATATCGCTCTGCAAAGTTTGGCTGCACACTATGCATATGGACGGTAATATAAAAGCCAGTTTCGTAGTAGATTTTCCACCGTTATTATGTTTGAATTGGTGCTTTAGAAATGTCTCGATATCGTTTAGAGTTGCTTTGCACTGGACGCATATATTGCCGTCAATTATCTTGCAGTGGATCAACTTGTGACTAGCTAATCTGTTAGGGGAGTGATAAACCTCGTCGCATATGTTGCATTTGTGTTTCGATTTTTCTGATATTTGATGGCCCTTGAGATGAATCTGAAGTTCGTTTTTATTTTTGCAATATTCTTTACAATACGCGCACTGCAGGCTTAGCGACCCTTAAAAAAAATATCGATTTTGTCATAACCATAAGGTTTCTATAAAAACTTACCTGCGCTTTCTGACCGATGTTCTCTATTCGACGCGAAATCTTGTTCATGGATTTTCTCGATATTTTCGTCGTAAATTTCCTGAAGGCCGGATTCTGATATCGGTTCGCTGCTCAAAAGCGACAGTTCTCTCGCTTGCTTAAAACAAAATTGATCGAGATGACATTGGGAAAGGTGCATTTCTGCCGACTGTTTGTCGTGAAATATTTTATTTGCTCCAGCGCAGTAGTTGCATTCGAAACGGTCACAGTTCCTGGTGTGTTTGCTATTCAAATGTGCCTAAAATAGATATCGGACGTTGAAAATTAATGTGAAGCCATTTTTCCACTCACCTTCATCGTTAATTTATCGTCAAACATTTCGTTGCAAATCGAGCATTTGTATACGCTAACGACGTGCTCTTCCGCCAAATGCTTCTGCAAATGTTCGTAGTCGTTGAAATATTTTTTGCAAGCGCAGCAACACCCGAAATCGTTCAGTTTGCTTATCGAATGTTTAAACAAATGCTTGGAAAGGTTTAAAGTTCCGATTATTTCCTCGCCGCAGAGGACGCACACTCCGACTATATCGTTTTTCGTAGCAGATACGTGAGTTTCCATATGGAGTAGGAAACTTTTGAAGTTGGGAAGTTGTTGGTAACAGCAGGCACATATGAATGTTTCATTTAGCGAATTAGACTTCACTTCGCAACATTTTCTTTTAAACGCGGCACTTTCAATATGAAGTTCTTTCCTTCTTTTACTTACGAAGTTTGTTTGAGTGTCCTGCGTGAATGTCCCGAACGAGATGTTTTGAAAGGTCATGCTAATGTTGAAGTCCTGATGGAATTCTTGGCCGTAGTTCTAAAATAAAACATATTCTAGACGTAGCATGCGTCGTTGCATTTTCTTACAGAGGATGTAGTTCTGAGTAAATCGGAACTAGTACTGACTTCGTCTTTGACGGTTCTGTGACATATTTGGACGTGGTCGTACATGTGAGTCGCGCTAGGGAATTCTTGGAAGCAATATATACAAAACGCTTTCGAGTCCGGACTCGCGGCCTTTTCCGAAATTTCGTATTTTTCCAACGAAAAGAGGTGATTCTGAAAAATATTTTTTAAAAATACACTTTGCAAATAAAAGTAAAAAAAAATCTACCTGCAAAGAGTCAGC
This sequence comes from Cylas formicarius, assembly GCF_029955315.1. Classification (NCBI taxonomy): domain Eukaryota; kingdom Metazoa; phylum Arthropoda; class Insecta; order Coleoptera; family Brentidae; genus Cylas; species Cylas formicarius. Next base: position 12,866,176 of record NW_026844225.1, read on the forward strand.
GGAGCCAAATATTTCGTTGCAGTGGAAACATATCAGGGAACTTTCGGGACTCGAGTTGGCTAAACTTTCTTCACTTTTTCCGTCTTTTTCTTTCATATGCGTTTGTTCGCCGAAGCCACCGTAACCCTTATTGCAGATTTGTATTTTATTTTGTTTCTTTATCTCGTGCGTTTTCATGTGTATTTTCAAATGATCGCTAAAACATACACCATTCTATCAGTAACAAATATTTAAATTATATTTACGACTGTCTAGGTGCGTCCATAGTATACTCACCTCCTAGCAAATGCAGATTCGCATTGGACGCATCTATATTTTCTATCGCCCGTATGTAATTTCAAATGCCTATCTCGCGATCTTTTATGTTTAAATAATCTCGGACAATGCGGGCAGGTAAATTGTTGGATATCCGATGTTTGATACGACTGAAAAGAAAATAAAAAGAATTGTACTAGCCCGGAAAATGCTGTTTGGAATATTGATTTAGTGATAGAGGTAAAACAAGAAATATACATCGTGACATGTTTCGCCTAAAATGGCATCATCAGTTCCAATACAAATAAACAACAATCCCATTTTAAACGAAACATGTCCCTCTTTTTTTTTGGAATATATTTTTTTTGTATTACATGTATTTAATGTAATTTATTACCAACTTCTATTAAAATATATATTATTATAAAAATATTAAAATGAATGGTTGGAGAACCGAAATTACGAGAATGGAAATCGAGATGGGAGATAAGTGCCTAAAAACTTTTGTTTTTCAAAATAACCAACCAAACAGAATATCTGGCGATAGGCAGCAGGGAAGGACTTGCGCACATAAATTGGGTTTAAAAATGCAGACGATATAAAAATGTGGAGGAAAAAAGCAATGCGACTGCTTTAAAATCAACAATCTACAAAGTGGGCATGCGACAAAGACAGTATTGTAGAGAGAATACAGATTACACGGAAAAAGCATTAATATATCAGCCGCAGAATAGAAGAAGACCATGAAAGACTAATTAGATTGAAAAGTTGAAGGTGAAACTGTTTACGAAAACGGATGCACTTACTTCGTTGATTTTCAATGTCGCGTCTTGATAATTTGGTTTTAAAACGTCATTGTCATCGAGCGGTTCGATTTTGACGTCGGTCGAATCGAGTTCTTCGTCGTCAGATTCTGAAAAATGTTGCGACTTCGGCGATTCCAAATTAACCGACACCGACGACACGGAATTTATGTCTTGCGTGTTATCCACACTGGCAGATCTACCGGCTACCGATTCCGATCCCGATGACGAACTCACCGAAATGTCAGATTCTGCAATAAAATTTAACAACGTTAAAAACTAATCGCATTACACCACAAAAATCGCGATAAATTCAATAAATTTTTTTTCAACTCAATTTTGAATATTAACGGAAATAGAGTTTCAAAATAATTTACCTTGTAAATGATTTTCTTTATTCGAGTGAATTTTTTCGATGAGCATTTCGAGCCGGGTACTGTGTCCTTTAAATAACATTTTCATTTCAAAAGCCGGATAACGAAAACTACGGAAAATTCATTACGATCCGGGAAGCGGGTTTTAGCGCGTGGAACCCACGACGCTCAAAATGTGACTGCGATCCATGTCATCGGGTCCGCTTGACTCTGTCGACTCTCTGTTGCTCTATTACTCTACCTTTCCTTTTTCCATCCCACTTTGGACCGTTTAACCTTTCCGGCTTACGAATTTTCCGTTTCTATTCAACCACCAATGTCCGTTTATAAATTTTTGTGGTTTACGCGACAAGCTAAAATTATTCAATAATTAACAATATCAGAAATCGTAGAGTAACAACGAAATAAGAGCAAAGGAGTGTTTTTTTTTTGCGTTGTATACTAACGCGAAGTGCGCAAATAAGAACCTGTGGGGGATGTCTTTGTCTATAAAAATATAACAAAAAAATCGCGCCTTTAGAATGGGGTTCCATAAAATCGGAAAGAGGCCAGTTCTTTTTAAGAAACATATTCGTAACGGGACCCCAGATAACGAAATTGTACCAGAACGGCCCTTAAGTTTTTGATTCATACATATAGAACGTGTAAATAAGTACACCGCGTCTTATAAGACTTTATGCATGTAAAAACAATATAATTTATTTTTTTATGACTATTGTATTAGGTATGCGAATTTTTCAATCCTTTTTTGTTAATACAAAGTAAAAAAATTGTTGTCCTAATTCCACGGCTTTCAACGAAAATATTTTTTGTGAATCTGTTTTTCCGCTTTACCGTTGTTCTTTTTACATTTTAGGTTTTTTCTAATATTATTATATTTTGTTGTTTTCGACGTTAATGTATAAGAGTTAAATAGGATGATTGTTAAGACAAAATATAAATAAAATCATTGAATATGATTGTTATATTTGAAAATATTGATTGTTTCAAGAATTTTATTTTATATTGAATGTAAAAAAATTACTTAAATATTCCAAAACAATTAAGACCAATCGTGACTGATAGCCTCTCGCCTATCAAACTTGGTTATCATTTCTCCACGTCCATGAAAGGATGTAAATAAATGTAAGTCTGTGATAATCGTTTATTATTTATTATGTAAGTATTTATGTGTTTAATTTTTTGACATTCAAATGGAAATAAATTGTTTTTGAATTTATCTCTCTACAACTTGAACAGGCCCATGTTATCCACGTTTGTAAAATTGAATGATTTTTAGAGACTACCATTTTCACCACATTTCACCAGGTGACACCTTTTTATAGCTTTTTTTGTGTTCTTTTCTTATTGCTGACTCCTGTGCACTCAAACCGAAAAGCTAATTCTTGCGATTTTTCATATCTTTTTGAGCCTAAATATTGATACCATCAGCTATCATACCGAAATGCAGTTTTCTCAATATATCTTGGTTAGTTTTCAACGTTATACAAATCATTACATGTATATTACATACATTACATACATATATACATATCATTACATTACATCATTACATTATACATTACATATACATACATACATTCTGAAGATGCAAAATGGATTGTACTAATTTGTTAACTTATTTCATTGTATTTTAGTGTAAAGGGGGCCAGGGTTTTTTTTTTGTAGATTCCAATCAAACTTCTGAATATTTAAGCTTGAGTAACTGACTAGCAATAAAGACCTAGGAAAAGATATTGCGGACATTGCGCGGTGGATGGGGACATGGAGGAGCGTGATGGACTATGGCGGGGATGAAAACAGTGTCGCTCGGAAAGACATTTATAAAAAAACAATTGAAAAAATATCAGAAATGACCAATCTAAGAATAGATTAATGAAGCAGGCGGCAATGGTACAATACCACTAGAAAGATTTAGAAATTTAGCAGATAAAAATCGCCAAAAGCAGCCCTGGTTGTGAGGACGATTGAACCCTGTGGTCGTCGCCACTGGATAAAAGGGAGTCAAGGCAGACGCTTTGCGATTCCGCGGGGTGTCGGGAGAATCAGAAGCTGCTCTTTTGGGAATTCCCAAGCAATCTCGGTGTTTCATCCCCAAGCGGCAAGACTCAATTAAACTTTAAGATGATATGCAAGCACCACCTAACAACGACGCCCCCCAATCCTCGTCCATTCCCCATTCCTCTTAGCACCCTCTTTTCGGAGCCAATCTTATTTTAGTCGAAGACTATTTGGAATATCATATATTAATGAACCAATACGTGTCCTTAAGTGCGCTCAGGTGTTGGGGAATTAATTCTCAACCGAATAATTTTGGTTGTAATTGACAATTTTATTTCAAAAATAGTTTTTTCAAAATTGCCATAGACAAGTACTTATATATCATATATATTAATTACTAAGGTAGTATGTTGTTATAAAGGTCGTGACAAATGTTCGGCTCAAAATTCTCACTCGCTTTTTTATGATAAATAAGAACTATATAATACCCTAAGTTACAACATGGGAGGGCATTTACTAACATTATTTGATGGGTCGGTAGGACCCTTGACTTTGTTTTTAAACCATAGATTAAATTTTGATTTTTAATTTGTTTTGTCAATATTTGAAATTTTATCAGAACCTGAACAGCTGTTTTCTTCATTGCATCTCTATATAAAAGACTTTTACATTTATTTTCTAGTTTTATTTATGGATTTGTATACGTATTATTTAATTAAGTAATTAGGTTTCTGATCATTTCCATTTATAGAGGCTTCTCCAAAACTTATTCTACATATATTTGATAAGGTTCATGTTTGGAGTCCTTGTATGTCACTGTAATGCTTTTAAGTATGTATTATCAATCAATCAATATATTTATCATCAATAGCATCAATTAGAATACAATAAAATAAACGTACGTGGTTAACATAATAAAAAAATGTAAGAAGAAGCAAAATTTTTCTCTTCTAACCAACAAATAAAAAAGAAAAATGGACCCCCTTTTGAAAAATATGAGTTTAGCCGAAATCAATTTTATCATTAGTAGAATATATTTATAAAATATATATTTCATGGTTGTCGTAAGTTATATACAACGTACAGTAACCCATTTTTTGGGTTAAACATATTACAAATTTAAAATAGATAGGCACTTGGTTAGGTGTAGGTAAATGTTAATACAGTTACTTAGAAGTTTCAAATAAAACACTTGATGTTTATTTTTTCCCTTATCACTTCGCTAGAAAAAAGGAAATCAATGGCAATTTCTTTAATAAACGTCTACCGAAAATAAAATTGTTATTATTATCGTTTAGTTCCGCTTTCGTTACTTGTCGGAATGGATTTGTCGTAAAACGTATTGAAGTGCCCATATATTGATCAGCAAAAAGCAATGAATAAAACATTAATAATCGCATTAAATATTTTATTTGTTTTGGTCCATTTATTTTATCGGAAACCCTAGTCGATTTGCGAAGTTTGGAGCTCTGCTCCGCTGTTGCAGCATTAGGATTGAAATATCCAAAACTGTTCGAAAATATCGTGACGTGTTAAGTGTAAAACGTTGTACTTTCTCGTGTGGACTCCACCAAATTAAATACAATTTGTCAAATTCAAGTGACTTTGAATGTAGAAAACCGCAGGCCGCAGGGCGAATTAAATCCCTATTTATAATGGACACTGTTTACTTGCATAATATAACGGGTAAAGTAAGTGATTGTTTAGGTATAAATTTTGCCCAATCGATTCTGGTCGGACTTGATCGGTTCGGCTCTAGCGGAATTGTCGTTATGAAAAGTTTAATTAATTATTAACAATTAATCCCATTTCAGTTATTTAGATTTTAAACAGTAAATAACGAGTTGTACGTTGGTTGCCAAATTTATTAGTAAAAAAAGTCTAAGTGGCCCATTTTTGTTAGATGCAATTTTCATGATAGGTATGCACTCTTTTTAATTTAATGTTTTGCGATATTAGTTTAATTATGTAGTGAAATATCGATAATATTGAATTTAAATTTTAAGTTAAAGCAAATAAAGACTAATATTTTACTACTACTGTCCGATAAATTTCACCAGAAAAGCAATTTGAGTTTTTTAGACTCACAGGGAAAACCCTCGAACATCGCATATACTGAAATGAATTTTCGCGTATCCAATGTTTCCTGCATTAATTCCAATGAATTCTGGAAGTTCAATTTCCATACAGCTTTTATTCGGTTTCTGTTTTCATCTATTGGGGTGGAAAAGCCAGTACGTCAGACTTTCGTTCCATTCTTACGATTTATTGCGGTCAGTATTTCGAATACATGTACATACGTAAATAAAATTTCCACCAAAGATTTCTCCTTATTTTTATCGCTCGTTTACTTGGCAAGTGAATTGAAGACAACAAAACAGAGTCTTCTTCATCCTGTACATTGCTGTTTCTTTAGGGACCAATCGTCCTGTTCTATTATTGTCTAATTCAATGCATTACCCAGGCTTCGTAGTTGGTCCCTGGGGGCCAGTTTTCTCAACGTTTCGGTCACTCGGGCGCCATCCGAATGCCTTCAGCAATCGAACGTTTCCCCACAATCCCGTTAAATCCAAAAATCGAATAGGTTTGCTTACGTTCTTTAAATAAATTAAGCCAACGTAATGGGGAATTATTGTTACGGGCTCTGTGGTAAGATTTGAAAGCAGTTTCGTGGCATTATTAAGTAAATAAAATTGTAGAAATTAATTTTGAAGTTAGTGGAAAAATATTGGTTAGATTGTATGTATTTGGGATTGAGGGTTTCTTTTTTTTTTATTAGAGGTGCTCCAAAAACTTTTTACTATCTCGCCTTAAAATGGCAGTTTTTTTTCCAAAACTCTTGAGCTTTTACTGTCCGTCGAATGCGTGAAATTATATTTATTTCACTTGTAATCGATGGGGCAATTTATTGGCATTTACATATGCTAATGATTGATTTTAGTCGCCCATGTTTCCATCTTTTGGCGAAAATTAGTATTTCCTGTCAAAAAATCGATGGCGACCGTGGTTTTCTGCTTTCGTTTAGGTAGTCCGTCAGCAATGTAGGCAGCTTCAATGCTAGATGGCGCCACTTACTCGGGTATAATACGCAACCCGAAACCATTTTGAATAATTCCGCCTCTTAAAATACTGCAGAATATTTTTTAATAGCATTTCTGTTTAATCTTGTCGATTGAGTTTTTTTATATTTTCATAAAATGTAGACGAAATTTTATATTATATGCGATTGTTTCTAGAAATGATTCCCTCTGTTAAGTATTGCTGAATTATCGTTTGGGATTTCTTGAAATATTGCGATATAATAACGTTGTGCTCAAAATTAAATAACAATGGGCTATACATTATTCATTGGCTTTAAAATTCCCGCTTTTCTGGCCCTTTGTGGCTGTCGTTGTGCGTTTTTAAGTCAGCTTCTGTGAATTAACGTTGGAAGAACGTTGTCGCCACTATCGTTTACCGTCAGTGTGTATTGAGTGGTCGCGGTTAGTTGTTCTGTGCTAGTCGTCAGATCCTCAAAACAAGTTATAAATAAACTGAAAACATCAATTTGCAAAACTTCGGAACTTTTTTTGAAACTTCGGTCGCCTCTCGTTTAATCAGTTTAACGCAAATTTACGTTTGTTATCGATGGAAGGGGGTAGTTTAATAACTTTTTAGAGTGTACTTACTACCACATTTCGTCACATCATTTACTAAAAATGTTTGATGGTCCGAACTCCATGGAACTTTTTTAAAAGTGCGGTTACTTGCGTGCTGTGGCTTCTTAATGGTTTTTGGTGTTGCGACCGAATAGTTGAAGCACTTTTTTCTTACTTATGGGGTAACGCACTTTAAGAAGAAGGTAAGTACCTGATAAAACGAGATATTAGCCGAAGCAAACGCAAAGTACCACGCCGGCATAAGAATCACACAGATGGAATTTTAATAGGATGCAATAAGTGGGTATAATGCATATGTACACATCGGTGATTGCGGTGGTACGTCGGGTACAAACTTGCTTCGTTCAAGATTCCTCAACGCAGAAATCGCTGCCTAATTGCTTCGGCATATCCTTCTAATAAAGGCGTAGATTAAGAAAAAATGCCGCAAGGATTTATCCCTGTCATGTTTCACGAAATACCTGAATGTGTCGCTATATTCATAATCCTTTTGGAATTTTCCTTCTCCCTCGTGTATTGTGCGGATCTCGTGGCTAAAGTAATCCCGGCATTTTTGCTAGGTTCTTCTTATCCCATATTCTTTATGGTTCAATGATTTTGAAACACCATTGACGCCGCGGAACCGTATTTAAACCCAATCGAACGGAAATCGTAATCTTGTATAACATCGTCAAAGAAAATCTATTATATAGAGTTTAATTTGAAAAGGTTGTTATATTATTGTTCTCAAACCGCAAAAAGGCGCGGATATCGTTAACCGACAGTCATTCATAGTGCCAGAGGTTTTCTTTCAATCATCTTTTTAATAGCCTAATAAAATCTGAGTAAGGTTAAAAACCCGTTAAATAACTATTCGATAAAGACCGTGGTTTATCAGCTTCTATTAAAGGAGCTCAAACAGTTTTATATAAATATTAGAAATAAACGACATTCTTCAAAGCAATTGCTTTTTGAAATCGTTAACGGTAAGGCAAACGGAATGCTTTTGTTCAATTTAAGAAATAAACTAACATGCTTTTAATATTTTACATTTCTGCTTTTAATGCGGCCGGTTGTAAAAATCTATTTTTCTCCATATTTCGGGCGTAAAATATCTAACCAACTGTTAATAGAAACCATTCATTAGCGCAAACCGGTGTAATTCCGTTGAGATAAATTGGGCACTTTTTTCCCGAGCACCTCTAATTTTCCAAACTTCGTAATTTAAAAAAGAAACATTAAAAACCTCATCTAAATTCCTTCGTTCTCTCTCATAACTCAAACAAAAGTCAGGCAGATGAATTTCACGTTTTAAAAATTAAAACCACGGAAACAGTGTGAAGTAAAATTAAGTTACATACATCAGATAAGTTCTATCTCGGTATGAAACGAACTGACAGGAACAAGTGTTTTAATTGCAGGAAATTTCTTTGAATTACATTTCTCATCATAATATGGGTTATAGTTATATACACGCTATTATCCGTGTTTAATTGGAAAAATCTGCTCCGGAAATTTTGATTCATTGAGTATGATATTGACCAGTAAATTTATTACGCAGCAAATTGTTCCGATCGTATATATCAGGGAAATTTAATACGAACCAACCCCAATAGCATAAAATTAGCTTATCATAGTCTGACGTTAAGATAATTAATATGCCGATGCGTATTCCTCCGTTCGAAAACAATTCCATGTAAACATTTCAATCTATATATGCACTGTTATATTGTGTCCAAAACAGACGTCTAAATTCGTGCTTGCCTGTCCGACGGACCATGGGAGAATCACGTCGGGTATGGGTAGAACTGATTTTACCACCAGAAATGGTTCTAGACGCGCCATTTTTCATTAATTGCCTCGGAAGCGCAATTAGTTCCGTCAAAGAAAGTGATTTCTCAAAAAAAAGCATTGTCTTAAACAAATAGTTTTCTTTATATTGAAATCGAGATTCTATAGCGTAAAACGAGGCGTAAAAGGAAATAAGAATACGGGTTTTCCCAGTAGAAGTAGGGAACTTTACTTCCTAAATTAATTTGCTAAGAAATTAGTTATTAATTAAATTTTAGGGACGACGGAAAATTAAGGAAGTTATTAATTCAATTTGTTATTTAAGCAATTTCTTTCGAAATTTTGGTAATTTGATGGGTGTACAAACTCACAATGTGCAAGAAAAATTCTATTTTTTAATTTTATTTTATTATTTTAATATATTATGCATGTTCTATTTAGTTAGATCTAAACAAATTAACAACTGTTTGATTTGGTGGGGAGGTATGCTTGGAAAGGTTAGTTGCAATAATACTTTTAAACTTCGAAATAAATTAATTAATAATAAATAATTAATTCTCAAAATCATTGTACCTACCTAGCTAATATAGCTTAATTGTGAAAATGATAATCGTTTTGATATTTTACTTTAATGTTAGTTTTTCATTTCCACTTAACATTTTTTTTCATTTTTATAATGGGTTGGCTTAGTTGGATATAGACAGTTTCCCGGATGCTGATCAACCCGAATCAGTACACCAAATTTATTAAGCACTGGCCGTATTAATATGAAACAGATTGTTTTATTTATATATAAAGTCATATAGCGTAAAGAGAAATCAGAATACGAATTTTCCCAGTAGCCGCCAGTCGCCCAAATTTTACTTCCTAAATTAATTTTCGAATAAATCAATTAATAATTAAATTCTACAGTGGAAGAAAAATTAAGGAAGTTCTATTCTATTATTTATTTAAATAATTTCTTTATAAAATTTGTTAATTTAATTGATGCATAACATTAAAAATCAGATTTTTATCACTCACTTGAAAATGATAATTTTTTTCAATCTGGGTTAGTCGATATGCAAGGGAAGTTTTATTTTTTTTTAATGTTTTTTAACGATTCTATATTAATATTAATTGTTCATTTCTACTTAATTTTTTTTCTCAATCGGGTTAGGACAGCAGATTTCACACACCCATTTCATTTCACAGATTTCACCAGATTGAGAATTCACGGGTTCTATAAATATTTCACAGATTTGTAAATGGTTTTCCAGATATCACGGATTTTGAAACATAATTTTTAGGTTTTTTATTCCGTCATAATTAAAATAATATTAAGTAAAGATTATATATAAAAAATACATTTAAAACTTTTTTTTAAGTGGCAAAGAGTATTCAGTCAGTGACATAAGTTTTCAAAACAGACATAAATTTAATATTTTTAAATTGTTTTTCAAAATTTAGTTTTTTAATTTTTTCGTTTTTTTAATGAACTTTAATTAAATAATTTTCTTTATAGACAACAGCCTTTTCTACACATTTAGCTCAGAAGTTTTCGTAATTCTTAATTTGCAATTATAGCCAAATAGGAAAAAAGGCAGAAAAAATATATGTTTGACCTGGCCTTATGCCTTGTCTTCTAACCTTAAAAATGCTACGTGACTTTGTTGAACTCAACAAACGAACGGAGGATGACATCCTGGAATAATTTCCCATCCGTGAATCATCAGTTGTGTGAATACTCCAAAAAATCCAAATGAAATATGTATATCACCCATAAAGTTTATTTGCTTTAATTGGCTAAACGTGCAATCAAAAGTCACTCCTTTCGACGCAGCCATAAATAACATAAAAATAGTTATTTAGTCACATATTTTAAGATTGAACTAAAAGAAAGTGCTCAAGATTTGACGGAGTTCACAGATTTCACACATGCTGGTCACTACAAATCGGCACACCAAATTTATTTAGATTTTTAATACTTATCTATATATTTCGCTATGGGGAAATATGCAGCTAAATTTTGGTTAGTTTTGGTTTAGTTTTGCAAACAAAAATGGTGATTTTTTTGACACAACAATCGACTTGGAAAATGCTTGTTTGCTATATTTCTAAAATTTGTTTTGGACCAATAAAAATAATATCGGAAGTGAAGTAAAAAAAGGTTATTATTGGTTGTTGGTTTAATGAAGCGATAAATGTTGATTAAACAGTTTATCCGTTAAAACACATTGCGTGGATTATTTTCGTTATTCTGCGTTGTTTACTTATTTTGCATATGTCGTTGTTGTCTATATAATTAATTATTATTGCGGGATTCGGTGTTTCAATTTCCCCATCGATGCGCTTCGTTCTATAGAAAACGCGTCTGTTTCAATGACGTACCGATGATTAATTTATCTTCTAATGTATTAAATAAAGCTAATGACATTATGACGAAAGATCTAATGATAAAAGCTTACCGAACGCGTGTTGTAAATTCCGAGAAAATGGCAAATTTTAATTCCGTCTACATTTTGATGCATATTGTAAGGGAAATTTGGGAGAATTTAAACAGCAAAGTTTGCTTAGGATAGGAAACGTTCCCCATAGGTTTATTTACTTAAAATGGGACAGGGTGGTGTTTGGATAAGGTTCGGTGTGGCGGTGTCTTGTCGGAACCAAATTATCTCTCTCAAGTTTAATGTCGGGGCAGACAAATTGAATAGACTTGATCCGATATCGAGTTATTTCGTATTTTTTTACCCCATCACGCTAAAATGTGTCTTTAACATTGAAAACTACCAACCCCGCCTTAATCGATTTTTGTTCTTCACAATTTAATTAATGGCTATTTATATGGCTATATATATTTTATATGTGGCTATAAAATATATAAATAAAATTAAACAAAGATGGCCGGCAAATTGGTGGACTCCTTTGTCTTTGGAATTTTCAGCTTCAGCATCGGCCGAAGTACCGAGGATGGTCATAATTATTAGCGGCTGCCATTAGTCCTCTAATCATTAAAATTATAAAGAATTCATGCAAAAAGGTTTTATGGGGTTTTAGCACGCCTATAAAGTCCGTTCACCGCCCAAGTACTTCGTCATTAACACCAAGAAATTTACACTATTTTTAACCGAATTTATTACCCCATTTTAGAACGAATTTGCTTTTTATAACCTTTTTAATACGATAGCGGGTTCGCTGAATATTTAAAAAAAAGAGCGCCAACGATTTAAAAACGGTTTGGTCTTTATGCATTTTATTTTATTTGTAATTAACAATTAATTTGCGCAATTAATTAATTTTAAATTTGAAATGAGATGCTTGTTTCCTTAATTCGTTTGCCACAAGTATTTTAGCGCTTATTTATCTCGTAGGATTTAATTTTCTAAAATACGTTTTTAAATTCGAATTGAGTTGCTTGTTTAATTGTTTTTATAGATATATTTTTGCTTTAGCTTATTTTTTCTACTATTAGTGAAGCTTTTGTTATTAATTAAAATTATCAAATAAAATAGAATAAAATTTGGCGAGTTCATTACCAATTACAAGTTAAACCCACCCTCCACAAGCTTGACTTCCAATTTAGCTCGAACGTTACGTATAATTCAATCCCGATCGCAAAGAGGCCTTTGTTCCAAACTAAGCCCCTGTCATATCGATATTCGAGCATTCTTTATTAAAACACGTTTTTATATCGTCTCTTAGCAGTCGACCACTGATTGGGTTAAAAATTCACTTAAGGTACATTACACCAAGCCGATATTTTGCCATCATGACAAAAACTGTCTGGAAGACAAGCCCATTAAAGTAAAAACTTGAGAGGAGAGATACGGCACTAAATCTTGAATAAACTTTCAAAAAATTTTAATCTGTTTATGATAGCGAGCTGTAGTCCGAACAAGCTAACAGCATTAAGCTATCTCGAAGTCCATTAGTCAAAAATGGTTACCTACTTGTGTTTTTTTCTTCTCCCGTGTTATCCGGTTTTGTATCTGTCTCTCTTGGGTCCATTAAACTTTACACGCCGTTGTAAATAATTGTAAAGGTCTCTTTTAAATAATATGTTACTATTGTTCACTCATACGTAAGTGTTTCGTCTCGTATGCACATATACTTCTTCAGTGCCGGTGGTTAATGTGGTTAAATTGGAGCAACTTTATTTTATTATTTATTGTGTTTTGCTTTTTTTTTACGTTTTTACCATGTTTGGGCGTTTACCGCATGCGGCAGTGCTCTATTTCATGTGCTTTCCAAAGTCCAAGAGATTTATCTCAACTATTAACCTATATAATGTCTCAGTAATGCCTTTAAAGACCTTATCAATTTTTAAAGGCTCGCATTTTGTACGCTTTTAAAGATTTAGTGTTCGTGGACGATCCGTTCCTACATTATGGCCCAATGATAATCGTAAAAAATCGGCGCAGCGTAGCCATAAGCTTGACTGGATAGTAGAAACAAAATTATTAATATCGTCATAGATGTGTGGTTTTTAGAAGTGCTTTGCTGGCTATGAAATAATTAAAAATAATGCAAAAAACACACTTTCCCATAGTTTCAGAGGCTTGACTGAAAACGTCTAAGTTGGCATTATATGCCATAAAACAGGTTCTTTGTGGAATCTCAAACAGATACTTAAAATATGAACCATGTATGAATACTGATTTGTTTTCAACGTTCTTATAAATAGGGGTAAAAAAAATATTAATTTTAATTTTATATGTTCTAATATTTTTACACATAGTTTTGCCCTCTTCATGACCAAATTCTTCCAATTAAAGAGTTATATATATTTTCTTAATAGACTATTTAATTAATAGTCTGCTCGACAACAAGAATGTTGTCTAACGTGAGCGAAAATTTGGAAAAAAAACAGCCAATTTGCAAACCAAGATTTTATGGGAATAGTGTATACAGTCATAGTAACCACTTTATGTGGGATTGAACTGAGATGGCTTTTACTTGATGAAAATCCATTTATCAAAATAAATAAGAACTAAAAGTTCAGATTTTCATGAAATTGTATATTTGGCATGACAATTGTTTCGAAAACACCGTGTGTTTATCAAATGTAAAAAAAGATAAAGACACGGTCTTGTCGAAACAATTGTCATATCAAAAAATATAATTTCGTGAAAATCTGAACTTTTAGTTCGTATTTATTTTGACTTTATGTAGGTTCTGAAAACCTCACTGAATGTGGTACTATTTCCAGAAATCTATTAATCTACGACATTGACTGATAAATATTTATAATACTGTTTTGGTTAGCTTTTTTTAGAATCTGGAAAAGTTAGAGAAGTTTTGAGAGACTTTTTGTGGGCTTTAAAAACATCACTGAATCTGATACCGTTTTCAGAAGTCTATTAATCTATGACTCAGACTGATCAATATTTTTAATACTGTTTTGGTTATCCTTGTTTAGAATCTGGATAAGTTAGAGAACTTGTAAATGGAGATATAATGGAATCCTGTATTATTCATAGTAACTACTTTTTGTGGGCTCTAGAAACATCACCGAATGGGGTACCATTTTCGGGAGTCTATTAACATACGAGACGGACTACTGAAAGTTTATAATACCGTTTTCGTTATCTTTGTTTTGAATCTGGAAAAGTTAGAGAACTTGAAAATGGAGTTTTAGTATGAATCTTGTACATATTCATAATAACCACCTTGCGTGGGCTCTTAAAACATTACTGAATCCGGTACCATTTTCTATGACATAGACTGATAAATATTTATAATACTGTTTTGCTTAGCTTTGTTTTGAATCTGGAAAAGTTGTGGAATTTGACAATGAAGATTTAGTGGGAATCTTGTAGGCACTCATAGTAACCACTTTTTGTGGGCTCTAAAAACATCACTGAATCTGGTACCATCTACGACACAGACTGATAAATATTTATAATATTGTTTTGGTTGTTTCTAAAATAATTGAATCTGATACTATTTCCAGAAGTCTATTAAGCTACGACATAGACTAATAACTATTTATTTTTAGAATCTGGAAAAGCAGGATAACTTGCAAAATGGCGATTTATTGTTTTGTATACATTAATAGTAACCACTTTTATGTGGGCTCTGAAAACACCACTGAATCTCAGACCATTTCCAGAAATTTATTAGTCTAAGGCACAGACTGATAAATATTTATAATAGTGTTTTGGTATCATGTGTATATAATGTTCCACCCTTTTTTTCCTTCGAAATGTTGATCTAAATGTTTTTCTCGGAACGCAAATGAAAGGGATTCGTTTTTTCCATACAGATGCATATCAAGCGCACTCGTAAAATGTGTGGTTTGGGATTAACTATTTTTCACATTTGTACCCCATTTGGTTCCACGAAGCAACGCTAAGTAGGTATTAAATAAACAGAGAATCAACTTAAATGTTTGTATAGTGTAGCGTTTATAGTTCAAACGAATTTCGTCACCCTCGAAAGATTTTGATTTATTTTATTTACAGACTCCAGCCTGTAGTCTCATACTAACACACAACTTCGGGACGCGCGCTGAATATAAAACGTCTATACAGGAACAAGAACTATTATGTATTCAACCCAAAATCGAATTGACTGTATAGACGTTTTATATGTATACGTAGAGGTACATGATTTTATGAAATTCTGATGAAAAAAATTGTTTAAGTCGGTGATTGTGATTTGAAGATTGAAAATGTTCAAGTCTGAACACGTTTCTTGCGCGACGAAGTCGTAAAATGCACCCTTCTTAGGCGAAAGGTTGTAATTTTTTCCTGGAAGTAAAAATTTAGTTCTATTCATTTTTTAAATAAACTACACCGAGAGAAGAATATAATATGCCTTAGCGGTTGGAAATTTCGATACGTTTGTTCGGAGCATTTGAAGATGGTGTTTTTGGTAATAATTCAGAACAGAACAGCGAGAAACGGACTACTGGGATACCTTGTCAAGAAATGTACAATAACTTTCACATTAATTATGTTTTGGTATGTGAGCCTTTTGGGATAGATAGTCTGGAAATTAGAAGAACCTACTGCGATATCTTGACGTTATATAAAATTTTGAACGGTGTATATAACTGTCCGGCTCTCCTCCAGTCCATTGATTTTCACATCTATCAAAGACGCCACAGCTCCCCTATGTTTTGTATTCCATTTCATCACGCCAACTATGGCTATTTTTGTCCTTTAACTCGGACCTTGAGGTTATTTAACAGTTGCTGTCTTGATCCCTTTGCTGGCGGTCTTCGCCTATTTAAGACAAAATTAAACCAGGTGGTTGATTGTAGTTGTAACTAGTGTGATACTGTTTGTTTACTGTTTCTTACTGTTTGGTGTTTTTATAAGTTTTATATGGTTATTTAGAAAGGTTGTTATCTAAGTTGTTGTTTTGTCATGTTGCTATTTATCTTATATTTATATTGTTATTTTTTCTTTGTAAATTGGCTCAGCCGTTGAAATAAATAAAAAAGTAAATAATTTGCCAAAGTCTTCAATGTTAGATGTCGCGATAACTATTAACATTCTTTTTAATTTATTGTGTATAAACTAATATAATCTGTTTATTACTATTTGACTGATCCCTATAGTCAATAAATCCAGAACACGTCATTTAGCTCTTGAGGCCACAAGGCAGAGGAAATCTTTCATTGCTTGAAGACAGAGAAATTTCCGATTAGTTTTTTTTTTTAATTTAATACACTACAAATCTCCCAATTCATTGCACCAGGTGCAAACTAAAAAGTAGAATTTCATATTTTCTGTATCTATATTACTTCGGTTTCAGAATCGGGATTTTTTTGTAATCAATTTTTTTCGGCATTAATCAATTTTAGGTTTGGTTAGTTTTTTTTTAATGTTTAACACACTCACAATTTTTTAAGATATTTTTGATCAGAACTTTTAAGTAGTTACTTAAATCAGTAGTTTAGTTGTACGTGTTCTTTGATTATTTCAAAATATCCAGAAAATCCGTTTAATTAACATTCATACAAACTCAGTTCGGTAAATTATATTCCGAATTTCGTGAGGCAAACTAATAACGATTAATTGCTCGTTTGTACATGTGCATTCGATAGTTTACTGCGAGCTATATTATATGAATCTTCAGTAACTTTGAGCGCAATAGTTTTCAATTAGAAAGCGCCTGTACTGCCTATTTAAAGCCGACCAATTCGAAATTTAGTATTCATGCTGAATTTCATTCGGAAAATTTTCTTTGTCCACGTGGCTTTGACCGTTAATTAAAATCATATTTCGAGGAAGTACGTCTTCATCGCAAAACCACCATGTTGAAATCGAATCTCTGGACGTAGCTGGGTGTGATATACATGTATATATATTGTTTTGTCTGTGACGTGAATCGTCTAACATAAAATACCGGTGTTACATTCAAAAAGAATGAAATATTCGGCCATCTATCGTAAAGTTTCCCAAGTAAGTTATTTTTATTTCTCACTTTTGCGTAAATCTTCGGTTTTATGTACGTGTGCAAGCGGGACAAGTAGAGAAACCGAGAAAAACTCTTTAAATTCTTTCAACATGGGGCGCGTGTGTTTTGAGTTTCGAGCTTTAGCGAGGGAACCGCAAGAAATTTGCCTAATTTTATGTGATGTTTTGCAATTTAAAAGGGAACACGGCCAATCTTTAATCATTTTGGAGAATGTAAGATGTCGGGGGTATATATTTTATTACATCGCGTTTTACGGCTCGGAAAAATTTACTTTTATTATTATTTTTTTCGTACAACGGGTGATTCACACTTAGGCAAATAATTTTATATTTCCATCACTACTGACCTCCGTACATTTGAAATGTTTACGATCACGTTTTCTTACTAGAATATTAAAAAAAAAATGTAAACAGTTTTAAACAAATTAATTTAACTGAAAACAAATTCGCAAAGTTACGCAAATAACACTGTACAAATAATAACATTTGTTTATTTTGTTAATTTTTTAATTAATTCAAAATTATACATTTTCCAAAGTTTGCAAGGACTGAATATATCTAAGAAAATTAAACGGAAATAAATATAATTTTTATTTAATGTTTTTTAATTCGCTTGTCACTTTCCGGTAAAATCGATTTTAAAAAAGAACATTCAAAAAAATAGTTGATAAAATGACGAAACTATAGAAAAATAGCAATTTAATTGTCATTTTAACATTTTGATATATTGTTTTTATCTCAAAAATTAGACATAAATGAAAACATTATTTCACTCATTTTCGGGGATGTCTTTCAATTAATGCGAAGTATTTTAAAGGGTCGGTTTTTAGCAAAAAAGTTGGAGGGAAAAAATTGTTTAGCGTTTAATATGAATTTTGTGCAAAATTTTTGTTCTTTAACTTAATCGATGAAAAGGGTTTTGGAACAAAAATTTTTATCAAAGATCTGCGCTTTATTTTTGCCAAACTAGCCAATTTGAAAACTTCGGTATAACAAGGAAATTAAGTTTCTTGAATGGATAGTTAGTCAGTCCGTTACCGGTGATTACTCATAATCAAACCACGCGCGGATTCGAAGATATGGGCAAAATATCTCTGAAGATGGGCGCCCGATTTGATAAAGAAACGTCGGTAACTAAATCTAAATAATGCGGAGGAGAAAATGCGTATTAAGCATATCAGATAGCGCATTGGACAAAAAGGCGCAAAGAATATACGTACGAAGAGAAAGAAATCAGTTTATATACGGCCTTGCATTCGGTAGACACCGAACTGACCCGGTCGGTTCGACTTAAATAGGGAGTTGAATGGCCGAAAGTGACCGAACAATTCGAACATAATAATTTATGAATAACATTCTTTCTTATTAAGTAATTGTTCATATCACCTGTCTATTATCCGTTTAATTCTGCTTTATGCACCAACTCGATTGCGTTACCATTCGAATAGGTCATTTTTGCTTAGATTCGTATAGACATTTAAGCTTTCGGTGTATGCCTATACCGACTCTCGAGCATTTCTAAGAACCTCTTCCTTGTCTTCGGTTCTCTCTTGCTTTGACGCTGCGTTGCCATTTAGTTACGGAATCACTCCCCGTTTCTCCCGTCTTACATTCGATGGTATTCCTATGCATTTCGAATCTGTGGTGACCGTCTAGTCTTGTCCATCTATAGGCAAAACAAAATTACTAGCGGTACCTTTAAGAAAAGTCCATTCCCACCTATTAGTTTATTCAGTACTAACTGGCTGGCCCATAGTTTTGGTTAGCATCAATAAAAAGAGCAAAGGCATAAAGTAATTTTTATGGTTTACAAAAAATATATCATTAGCTTATTATTGGGTAGCTATGAACTAGACATTACAAAAGAGTTTTCTTAATACCAATCCAGATTTTTTTTACTTGTTTTATTGTTTCGCTGCTAGTTTGAAATTGTCGCGCACGTCTCGGTAAAATTTTAAAATTTTCCAGTTGTTTCCGATAACTTAAGTCTTCGCAAGTACCTGGAACTTGATGCGAAGCGGCAACGTTGCCCGGCAGGCCTAAACAGTTCGGAATTGCAATCTTAGGGTGGTCTACAGTCCTCTATCTGGGATTATGGTTCAGAGAGAGACTGGAGCGTGGGGATTGCTGTACCGAAAAAGAATACCAGTTCTAATATACTTTTTATTGGCATTTAATTTTATTTTTATTCGTGCGTTTTGCATTGTCGGCGTGTTTTATGGCCGTATCACGTGTATTCGATTTTTTTGTTGTTTGCACGGGACCGCAATCAGCAATCGGAAGAGAGGTGCCTCTAGATTCTGAACGATTAAAGTTTAGCTTTTAAAAATAAGTCTGTTTTACGATGTTTTAAATATGTCCCATCTGTTCTGAGAACGTTTTTGTGCCAAAGCCAACAACAATCATCGTTAGATATAGAAAATCGGAAAATGTTTTTTGTCAACTGGCCTCAAATAAAGTGACGTGAATGAAAAATGCATATCGAGATGATAAAATTAGACCTCGCATACTCGCTCTATTTTTGTATATTTGAAAAATAAGTTTTACAATTTTGTTATCTATTAAGAGACTAAGCGACTTCATAGTAAGATGTTTAGTAAATGTTAAATAGAAAATAAAATTATTCTAAAAATTTTATCGAATTTGGTCGCTATCGTAGTATATAAATGATTAATTGATTATTTCTTTAAAAATATTAACGTTCATTCTTTTGTTTATTTTTTAATTTTTCGTTTTAATGAAACAAACAAAAATAGATGGCTTATTTTAATTACGCCTATAAAGAATTTTCCTCAAATAATTTAAAATTCAAAATTTAACTTTTTAATTTCACAGATTCGAAAATGTATACAATGTTTAAAATGAAACAATTCCGTTAAGTTAGTTAAGTCAAATATAAATATTTTGAATGCGACTTTCAACGGGGACAAACGAATTACTCCAATTTATAGTTGTCCAGTTCATTTTGGAACTACAATTTTGCATGTTTATACGCATGTTTTTTTTTTTTGTGTAGCAACAAACACATGCAACTGCCTGGGGGATGTCGAAAATAATACGTTAACTACTATTCTTTGTTTTAGTCTCGTTTTACTGAAGTAAACGAGTTTATTATCTAGGCATGAAAATCGCTTGGATAACAAGACGTGATTATGGCTTTTTGATATGTATTAAATTTTCGAAACTTCCATATAAAAAAGAACGGGTAGTTTTCTACTCGGATAGCCGATCGAGAACCCTATTATCGATTCTATATCACTTTTAGATTGCTTATGTTTTTCAGTCGGTCTCGCATAAAAAATTGTGTAAATCATGCACAATCAAAAACAACATTACACGGCGATTTGTTATGGTGAACCCGATAAAAATAAAAAGGTGATAAAACTGAATAAACCTTTGTGTCGACGTGCTGATATTGCGCTATTAGTTATGTGGAATATATATAGAATGTGGTCCGTATAGGACCAGAAAATAAAATATTCAAAGGAGAAGGGATAAGGGAACGGCGTTAAGAAGTTTGTCAAGAGACTTTGCCTTTTTGTTATGGATCGGCATTTTTATTTTGGCTTACTCACCCTGGGCGCTCTTCATGGGGTAGACTTAAAACTTGGAGACGCGTTTTTATTTCACTTTTGATACCCTGTCGCCCATTACCTTGAAAAATGCTCGTTTTTCAAACAATAAGCAAAAAGCCTATGGTAAAAGGTTCTCCGGTATATTTTAATATCCTGCCTAACGTAAAGCATGTAGTTCACAACCCTTTATATAAAAGTTATTAAAGAAATCGCTGTCCAAATATCGGTTTTAGTTTTGCTAACATCGCGAAAGTAGTCTTATAATTTCATTTCATTCAGTTTTCATTTTTTGACATTATACGTTATCAATCTGGTGATGTAGGCAAAAAAGCTTTAAAGTGTCTCGAAAATTAAAATCGGGTTAATGTTTGTAAGCATTTGCTATTCAGAAAGAATGCCGAAACTTTGCTAGGCATTCACCTTAGTAGTAACCATTGAAGATCCTTTTTTCTGATGCTTTAGGCATATTTCATGCCAGGCACGTACCAATCCAGCGAGATTGCCCAACACGCGCACCCAGTAAAGAAAAAAATACGAATTCCGACGAAGAAAGTAATATAACTCGAATTGTTTATCTTTAGCAAATCAAACCAGGTTATTTGGGTTAACTGTGACATTTTTTTGGTACGTAAATAATACCAAATTTTGTTTATCAAAGCGTCCACTAATCTGTCAATGTATTCTGTTAATATTCGTAAGCCAAAGTGGTTTTATAAATGTTTATACAGTTATTAGCTCACTTCTGTAAAATGTCTAGAGGCGATTTCAATGAATAGTATCTTTGATGTGTGTATTTCGTCATTAAAAAAAATCCGGTTAGCTTCAGCAGCGGCGGTTACAAAATCCGACGTTTTGTATTAAACGCTTTTACTTTTGTTTACTTTTTTAGTTTTCCCTAGTTATTAGGACTATATTCCACTCCCTCAATCTAATGTTGTATTAATTTCTTCGATCAAGTTGTCTTTCCAATGTATAATAGGTGCAAGAAATCGAATTCTCTTTCGCAGAAGGACTACTAACGTGCTTTTAATGTAGTTTTGCTGAATAGCTCCCTGGACAGACATAAATCGATTCCTTTGGAACGACTTTTAGCTAAATTTTTAACACTGCCCGAGACCGATCACTAAAATTTACGCTTCACCGGTTGACTTTGAAAATGTTTTATGCAAGTATTCGTGTATATTTGATGATTTGAAGACACCGTTTAATATGATGTTTTAATATTATATACTAAAAATTTCAGGTTAATAAAATAAAAACGACAAGTTTAAAAAATGTCTTATTTCCACCTACAGAATATTTCCTGGGATACCTAGTTAGGAAACAAAAAACGAATTGTACTTGGTTTTTTTAAAAGCCTCTTAGCAGTTTTTCGATTTTCTTCAATATTTCGTTTCGGCTTTATTGGATTTATTCTAAGGCTACCTTTATGTCCCAGTTCCAATCACGATAAACGCCTTTCAGTTATGTTTTATTCATTGTACAATACTTTCAATTTACTTAAAATATCAAAGGAAAAACCTACACATAGTTTTTATTTTGCATGTTCCTCTGAAAATGTTAACCCGAGGGATGGAATTCAACTTTAATTCATAATTTAATTTTAAAAAACATATGGTTTCTCTTAAATCAGAGCTTAAACTTAAAGAGGTGACGAGAAGGTTGTTTCTGATAAAAAAAATTCCAACATGTTATATTCCCAAGCTTTAGCCTTTAATGTAATTTTAATTTTTCCGATGTTGTCGTTTCTTACAAAGAATATCAAAAACATTTTGGTTTATATTTAGTTAATAGTTGTCACTAGTGACGTAACTTGGGACAGAATAATAAAGTAAAATGGATGCGATGCATGAATATGAAAATGTAATTCTGTCAGAAAATATTTCATACATAATTTGTCAAAATGAATGCGGAAAATGGTCGATTTAAATCTGTTTCATTGTACGATTTTTCTTAATTACAAAATGTAGGCGTGTTCAACTAGGCGCTGCTATTAATAAACCGTTCGTCCTGTCTTTATTCGTTCTTATCCCAATTAAAAAAAAAAAGGTGCATCGTAACATCTATCAGAAAATTCGGACCCGAGAAAAACTGTTTTCGTCCTAAAAAAATGGAAAATGCCCTATCTGTTTTTGTGACAAAGAAAATAGTTTCGCTAACAGACGTTAAAAAACAAGTCTTGCGGTTGTTTAATCTCAAAATAACCATTGTAAATTTCCGTGTCTGAAGTAAACATAATTAGAGAACTGTGGATATTCGGTGGGCGGGACCATAATTAAGAAACAATTTTCGTTGCTTTACTTTATGTTTCATTAATCAAAATTTCCCAACTCGGGGGAATGCGACCGACAGAAAAAAAAGTTGTTGTTTCGGTTGCATAAAACTATATAACGCTGTCATTTGTCTTTGTTTCAGGTAGAGAAAAATCAACTGTAATAATGGACGACAGGATATGCAAGTCATAAATATCTGTCTAAGGTAATTATGTCGTGATTTTTACGCTTCGTATTAATTTTGACTGCTTTCACGTATAAAGAATCGCAAAATTGAGTGAAACCTCGAGTAAGATTGGCATTTAAATCGAAATGGTACAAATTGATTGCTTAAGCTTTCTAATATGATTATTCCAGTAGCGTTACACGGTGCTTTTTTGAGTAAGCAAGTGTTAATAATAATAAACTCATGTTTAGTCTAATAAAGAAATTACTAGCAGCATTGTCTTTTATTTTGAGTACGAAATGGCCTTTTATTTACCGTTAAAGTAAAGATTCCAGTATGCACTACCGAACATCTCCAACTTGGGGATTCTTGTAAAGAATTTCGGAAGTTATTTTAGTAATTTTCAATGATTAAACGCAATTTTTAGAAGTTTATGCTATGTTAGAACAATTTTGCAAGCAACTGAAAAAACAGGTAGCTAAAAAGTGTCTTTTTTTCTACGCCGACTATTCTTGTTGAAATGTTAGAAATAAAAATGATTTCTCCATTTTTTTCGCTGGAACAATTGATACGTAGTTTCCTATCGTAATATCTAAGTTCATCTCGTATAGTACGCCTCTGTTATACCGATTTGATTGCAACAAATTGATTTGGGGAGTCGAATAAATAAATAACGAATTAAAAAAAGGTGTCGATTTGATTGGAGGTAATATTGCTATTTAAATTACCATTAATTTTCTTTCATATATACCGAGTCATTCTGATTTGGTAATTATTTGAACTTTGGTTTTTTATATTCACGCCTCTAGTGCCCCGTGTGTGTGGCACTCATTTGCATTTTTATTTGATACGAGGCCTATTCTCTAATCTTGTGTGTGTGCGTGCGTTCTTTTTTTCAGTTAGTAATATTTATTTATTTTATTTATTAAAAAGAATATTGCAAAATCTTTCCAGTTTTGTAATTTGGACTTTGTGGGGTGTCAATGATTTTTCTACATATGAAACCTTGACTTTGGTGCACAAATGGAACTCTCCTGATTGTCTATAATATAATAAAAAAATTGTCTATTTATTTATCTTCTAATCCAGTAATTTTTCTATAGCAGACAGGAGAGCTATTTAAGCCATTCCTTTTAACTATTTTCTTTTGCCCAGTATGTCTTTGAACACTTGGTGCTGATATTTTTGTATCTTCACTGAAACTTATTCTTTGACAGAATAGTAGGCAAAGCATGATCTAGTTTTGATGTCCAATTTGTGGTATTGGTTTTTTTTACCACCTTCAAGATATTTCAGGGCTATCACACATTCACATTGTCACACTGTCACGTTACTTTGGTCAGTAATCTCCATGTACATTGTTCGACCTATTTTTAAGACTGTAAAATTAAATTCTTATCATTCATTTTCCAGTTTCCTAATTATTTCTCTATTGTGTTTAGATCAGGCTTTGGCTACCCTTTTCTAGGATATTTTTTAATTTACATATTACGTACATATTATTTTTACATCTGTTGAATTACATTCTAAAATTGCATTTAATTCGATTCAATGAGAATATTAATTTTATATTAAGCCCCATTAATTAAAAAAAAAATGTAATTTTTTGGACTTAATTTTTGGTTTGTTAATTATAGTTAGCCTTTTCTATTGGTTGTTGATACGGTGATTAAATAATTTTATTTAATATTTATTTTGACGCATTTTTTCATTGCTACTACTATTGTTTGATTCAATTAATATTATTATTATTATTATTATTATTATTATTATTGTTATTATTATTATTGTCTGCTTGGAACTTGTGTAAAAATCAGAACTATCAGTAATAGAGCTGTTGAATACGGAACCGCACAAGACGTTCAGTCTTGGGTTTATTATAGTAGATTATGGAGCAACACTGGACTGTGTGGGACAGAAAAGACGAGGCTTGTCTAAAGTCAGGCACTATTACCGATATCTTGGGCCGTAAAATTTAATTCCACTTAAGGTTCTAAATGTTTTTGTAATGATATTTCAGTAAAAGTACTTTGTTGATTATAAAGTTAATACGTATTATTGCATTAAACGTGTAATTTTATTGCACGCACGGCGTATCTTAAGCGAAATAGTTTAGAAAAATTTTATTGTATTTCTTCTAGTAGTGCAGAGGTTTATGGCTCCGCCGAGATGTTACTAAATAAATTTACCACTTTACGGCTTTCTGTATTTTACGACGATTTAATTTGCAGATTCCAGCGTTATTAAATAAATATCTACTCGTTTTTGCTAAATATTTCTGGAAATAATTTCTTATAAAGATGCGTGTTAGATATCAGTCCCTCTGTCGGGTGAAAATGTTATTTTATAAAACAGCTGAACGTACGGAATGCTGCGCAATAAAGAAACTAGAGAGACCGAGAAACGCTTGAAAAAACCACATAGAGAATGGCGTTTATTAAAAATTTACTAAAGTGTAGAAGAACCAATGTTGGTAGATTCTAGAGACCCCACCCACTACAGCAAACTCATGCTTCAGGTAGTGGGGCGTTTTAGGTAAAACATATAATAGATAATGTCTCCCCTCAAAATGCTCCTTACTAATCAATTTTCCTAATATTAATTTTTTTGAGTTTCAAACAAAAGTATGAAAAAATGCGACTACTCCGTTGGATTTCCGATCAAATACATTCCGGGCCCAGGCTTTTCGTGTGGTAAACAAATTAACCCAATTTTTATCGCAGTCTAATTAAATTTTAAGATAAGTATCTGATAATGCCCCCTTTCCTCACTTCGTCAATGAGGAAATAGTATTTCTTTGTATATTATCGACTTCGTATAATCCCGTGAATGGCGCGTTATCTCAACGTTTATCGAAATAGACAGGCATCTCTCAAGATAAATATAGTCTATATATTACGAGGATGTTGGTAAACTGGTAAACGCAGATGCCTTGTGGTGTCGGCTTACATGTGATTGTTATAATTAACAGAATTCCTGAAATTCTGAGGATCTTCGTGATCAATGGAATCCCTCAAATTTGAACAATAATTCTCGCTATATACCTTGCCCGACCCGTTTTGAATTTATTGTACCGTCTCAGCGCGGGTTGAATTCCGAGCACCTCCTTATATTGGAAAGAATTTGATGTCGTAACTTTTCCTCTTATTAATTTAGTACGTTTTATTAAAATTCTAATTGAAATACCTTGCACGTTTCTTATTGGAAATTTGATGCAAAACACACAACATGCCTTTCTGAAATTTAAATAGATTACATTTTCTTGCCACCATCGATTATTTCTATTTTTTTACCTTATTGTTTGTTGACGCCGTGTTATTAATAACTGATACCAAAAGGGCGGCGGAAGATTTTCTATGTACCAATAGCAATTTCTACGGCACTTGACGCAGTACAATAAAGATTTGACATTTTTGTCTCGAGTAGATCAGAAATAATGAGCTTTTTTTGGAATTTTCACATTCACTCTACTTTCCTTTTTTTTATTTTAAAATCCAGAAAAATTGTTAAAGATGAAGGATGTTTACACTTCTAAAACAATGATCGATTCTTATGTATATGTTTTTGAGAGCTACAAACTATCTTAATAAAATGCAGTGGCACTGGTGAGTTAATTGAATTTCATAACATCTTTTGGTAATTTATAATGCATCAACCATTGAGCTCATTTTAGTTTAAGTTGTAGTTACATACCGAGAATTACGAGAAATTTGATAGAGGGATAAATATCTTCAAAAAAATTTAGCACTAAACGTTACAGCTGTATGGTCTGTTCATACATATAAGAAAGTGACCAATTGCTTTTGAATGGGATTATCCAAGGGTGATCATTAACATACAATGTAACAAAATTATTACCTAAAGTTTCGGAATTTAAATTCAGGTAAAATTGTGGTCCGTAATAGAAAATAGTTTTATACCTACTTGTGTTTAATATTCTTTGGTTTGGTATACTACTTAGTTTAAGTTTATTAGTAATCATTCTTATTTCGTGTGTAATGCAGCGTGTGTTGAATCGTGTGCGAATTATGCAAAATATGTGCGAGTCTAGTGTATCTCAGGAGATGCTCTCGCCCAAATGTAGAAAACACTACTCTATTGAGACTAAGGAAGTTATAAACAATGTTTATTTGACTCTCATTGAACGTAGTGCCAGCAAGCAAGCATCTTTACAAGAAACGGCCACATTGACGAAAATTCCGACATCATGTATCGGATCTGTATGGAAAATTGTGAATAATCTCATTTCAGCGAGGAAAAAAAGATGCGATGCTGACATTTTCTCGAGGGTAGATGAAAGTGATCAGGATATAATACGGCGTAAAATTTACCAGTTATACGAGGAACAAAGCGTGCCTACATTAGATATCTTAATTAGGAGCCGTGAAAAAGATGAAATCGGTGTTAAATGTGGCAGAACTACCTTATGGAAGTGTATTCAACACATGGGGTTTAGATTTTAAAAAATTGACAAAAGGCAAGTTTTAATGGAATCTTTTAAAATTCGGAAATGGGTACTGGAATATCTAGAAAAAAAATAGGATTCGACACTTATGATACGCGCCATGAAAAATAGGTAAAAGAATTACTATTTTGCATGCTGGCTCTAAAGATGGTTGGATTCCAAATGGACTTTTTCTGTCTGCGAAAAATATTAAAGATTCTTGTCTGGATTACCATGAAGACACCGCCGCTGATTTATTTGAAAGTTGGTTTAAAAACAAACTAGTCCGAAACACTCCTCCTAATAGCGTCATTGTAATGGACAATGCAAGTTATCACAATAGACAGTTGACTAAAAGCTCTTCCTCATGAGACACAAAAACAACAATCCAAAAAGCAGTTAATTCATTGAGGTTCTACAAAGCTTGAACCTACAAAAGGAATACGTCTGCGATAATTATGCAAAAAATCTAGGGCATACAGTTTTGAGGCTTCCACCTTACCACTGTATATTTAATCCCATTGAACATGTTTGGCGCCAACTGAAATCTGCCATTCGTTGTAACAATGTTTTTCCCCGTGTTAACTCCAAGGTCCTCAAACTTATAGAAACTGAAGTTTTTAACATCCCTCCACAAAGTCGCGCAAATTCTGTTAAACATATAGAAAAAGCAGAACAATCGTATATCCATAATGCAAATAATATAGAACAAATAATAATTAGAGCAGGCGATCATAGCGATAGTGATACTGATATATTATGTGAATAATTTTAAGTAATTTAAGTAGGTAATAAAAATAATTTGTAATTTTATTTTAGATTTAAACATAAATACATAAATAAATAAATAAATATTGTTTAGTATCTTTCCTAACAAAACCCCAAATAATTAAGTTCTAAGCAAAGTACGGACCTGTTCGGTCATATTTCATTCTTACAGTTTGCCCGGGTCTTTCCTTAATTCGTATCAGTTAGTCACTTTCTTATATCTATGAACAGACTTTACCTTTTTTTTTTGAAAATCTTGAATCGCGGCTACGTTGTGAAACATGATATATTTTTTCGTTTCAGAAATATAAATAAATTGATTATCATTTTAAAAGTTCAAAACCGTGCGTGTCGACAATACGCATTTCTTGACTTATTTTTTTGATTCAATCAACTGTATATTAGGTATTACAATAAACAAAGATCATTTATATTGCTTCCCAATAATTTAGTAGCCACAGATAGAATTGCTTTCATTACGAATTAAGTTCGAAGTCAGGTCGGACCCTTTTCACAACATCATGTTTTCGGATGATGTAATCAAAAATGTAACAGCAGTGCAGTGGTGGAGGGAGATCCCAAAACTATCTAGAAATTATGGAAGTGCCTATTTATAGTGATCAGAAATAGACTATCGGTTATGACAAAGCAAATTAACTATTTATGTCTAGGAATTGGGTACACTTGTACATAATCATAATAATGGCCATTACCTATTTTTTTTTTGTATTTTTGTGAAACACAGCAACATTACTTTAATTGTGATATGAGTCTATGTTTTATTTTATCCAAGTCTTGGTCATTTTTTTGAATGGTTTTAAATGAGCGATGCGATTTGTAGCTCGCATAATCGGGCTTGTACTGTAGGACGGACATTTTCTCCTATGCGGCATCGGTATTCGTGTGAAAAACTTTTTGCGCGAACAGTCGTAAACATTTTTTAAAGCGCCACCGGAAGAATTATTAAATATTTAAAATGTTTCCATCCTGTATCCGGATCGCCATAAATAATAAATGTGGAACAAGAAATTGTTGAATTTTGTGGCAGAGATGTAAACGCTAGGGGGAAATTGTCGGGGTTAAAATTTGAACGTGTCAGTTTTAATTTTTCTTTAAATTATAAACGTATTCTGGGCGAAACATAATCGCCGGAAGTTTGAAATTGCTTCTTATTTTGGTTTGTGATTTTTTTATTTAATACTCCTTTTAACTTAAGAGAAATGGTCTCATAGCTTTTCGTTTTTGCACATCATCAAATTTGTTTTGTACACAATCTTCAATGTAAAAATATAGTTTTGAAACCGCTTTTTCAAAAATATTAATTATGAAATAATATTGTAATACATATTGTGGAACCAAACACAGAGGCAGTTTATTGAAGCACATCGAATTTGCGCACATCAACCCTATTTTTCAATGTTGACTATAATATGGGGAAAATGTCACTAGCAAAAAGATCTATGATCACATATCCACTAACGAGGAGAGCGTGTAATGTAACGGTTGATCTGGAAATATCATTCAGTCTTCTCATTCTTTCATTAATTTTTATTTAACCTTGTTTCTTTTTTATAAAACTTCTGGATTCCTCCTGCATCGGTTTTTGATCCTATTGGCTTCTTCAGAGCTTGACTGAAACTGGCTCGCATTTTATTCTGTACCTGCTTTTATATTGTTTGAGGGGTTTGAGGGATAAAACTAAAATTCTTTCATGTAATCAATTCTTCTACCAATGAAAAATCCTAGAGTCTATAGAAATCTATCAGCAACCTAATAACCTTAACCGCGACTCAGGTCTTTAGCTGTCACCCATATGGGAATCCGAGACGGTGTTTATACCCCTCATTTAGCTCCGCCCCCCTTAGACAATATAAAAGCAAGTACAGAGTAATATGCGAGTCAGTTTCAGACAAGCTCTGAAGAAGCCAACAGGATGATTGGCGAAACGTTAGCTAGTTAGACTTAACAAAAACCTATGCAGGAGGAATCCAGAAGTTTTATAAAAAGTATTACAGTAGTCTGCGGAAGTCTCTTTGAAAAATTAACCTTGTTTTCTGCTTTGAGGCACTATTTTGTTGAAATAAATATTTTTGTTTTGATTTCGTGTTAAATACTGTATGCAAAATATCATGCCCATCAGTTTGGATATTCATATTACAATTTATTAGATAAAGTCCTTTTATTATTTTCGATTTCATTTCTTTTTGTTTTTCACCGGGTATCAAGATTTCTTTTACAAATAGGGGGTCCATTGTTGGTTATTTCCAGTTAGTTTTTGATCAATAGATTTAAAAAACTATTTGTTACAAAAAATAGTTCGAAAAAAACAAATTTTAAACATAGAAGTTCATTTTGTTAATGTTCCTCTGAAAATGCCATCACAGATTGCTAAAAAGTTTTAAGAGTATCAAACGGACGGACTATTGTTGCCAAGGTAATAATTTTCGTAATAGGCCCTCGCCCTGTTAAGTGAAGGGGAATAGGGGCGAAATAAAATCAAAGGTTTTCCCAAAGAGAGCTTTCCCGACCACCCGGGGTTGTCGATCGCACGAAAACATATATACGGAAAACAGATTTTAATAGGATTTCTTCATTAGCCATTTTTTGCCACAGTGTGTGCGTTCTCGTATCGGCCCAATCACATTTCCGTTAAAGAGTTCCTCGGGAATCGTATCGATCCTTCATCGGACCCTCTCCGTATGGTCGGATCCCTTTAATTTTTTAAACATTTTCGGGTAACACGAAACCCGTTGAAAGTGCTTCGCGCCTTTTGATCAGTTACGGATTTGTATTTCGGAATTTTGCCCTCGTATTTTTTGTTATTGTGTTTCTGTTTAACTCGATTCCCTAGCAAAACGGT
Organism: Cylas formicarius; assembly: GCF_029955315.1. Classification (NCBI taxonomy): domain Eukaryota; kingdom Metazoa; phylum Arthropoda; class Insecta; order Coleoptera; family Brentidae; genus Cylas; species Cylas formicarius. The sequence goes on from NW_026844225.1 coordinate 12,897,532, forward strand.
TATTTTAGAACGAATTTCACTTATAACAATTTCCCATATTGGTTCAAATTCTTTCTGAAGTTTCAATATTTTATTTGCTTTTTTAACTATTTCAATATTTTCTTACACTGATTTTACAAAAATTTGCATACCTCGACGATTTTGAATAATACATTGTTAGTTTCGTACATTTTAATTCTCAAACTTTGTTAATTATGACGAATTGATCATTCCCTGCCTGTGTTATGACGTTATTTTCAATTTTTTAAACAATGCAAAGAAGTTTTGAGGTTTGTCAATATCTCTCTAAACGCTTATAATTTTGCTCGAAACTAATTGGAAATGGTACCTGGTGCATAAGCGTAATCAAAATATTGAAAATAGCTTGTTATCTCTAATATCGAAATAGCTTAGAAATGAAGTTAAAATTGTTATTTTACAAGAAGCGTTTCATATAAAGTGCGATTTATAGGGGGAAGAGAATTCGCTGGTCTTCTGAAAAATAGATTTAAGGAAGTGGCTGATAAGAAATCATTTCTTAAGCGGAATTAACCCGAATGCTTGACAATCGGGTTTGCTCAATTTCGTGATAGTGGCGGTTGACCCTTCAAATTAATCCCACCTAATCTTTCCCAAACCGTTCAAATCTTCCCTCAGCTCAGGTAATTAACCTTTCCGAATCTCGGAAAGTCAAAAGGTTGCCAGATTCGTTAAGACAACCCTAACGTAGACAACGAGGAAAAAAAAACAGGAAACCGATTTTATTTCGCACCAATTGCTTTTCGTAAAAATTCACCGATCAATTAAAGACGTTTCTAGAACGGTTAGTGCTATCATTGAAGTATGTCAATTTCAGTAATAAAATTTTGTGTGCCATAAAATCAGTAATTTTTTCTTTGTGTAAAAACGTAAATGTGATAGTAATAAAAACAAGGAAACGCTGGCCTTAAAAATGTTTTAAAAAAGTTTTTGGAACATGATTTTCTTTCCTAACTTTTTGCCATAAAATTATTAGGTATTAAATACTTTTTTCGTGTACAAAATAAATAAATAAACACATAGGGAACTAGCTTTTAAAAATGTTTCTAGAATGCTTAAGTATTTTAATTTTTTTTGTTCCAAATGTGAATAAAACAGGGAAAACTGGCTTTAAATTTTTCAAGAACGCTTAAGTTTTTGGTATATTATTTTCTTAAATAGAATTTCGCGTGCCATAAAATTGTGAATTATTAAATACTTTTTGTTGTAAAAGCGCATTTTCATTTTTTTTTTCAAAGCGTTTAACTGTGATGAAAATAGGGAAAACCCGGCTTACAAATCAATGTATTATTTTTAAAGATTTTTATAATCTTAATTATTTTGTGGTATGAAAAACGTTTCTAGAACGGTTAATGCTATCATTTAAGTATGTCAATTTCTGTAATAAAATTTTGTGTGCCATATAATCAGTAATTTTTTCATTGTGTAAAAACGTAAATGTATTAGTAATAAAAACAAAAAAATGCTGAATTTAAAAAATGTTTTAAAAAAGTTTTTTGAACATGATTTTCTTTTCTAACTTTTTGTGTGCTATAAAATTATTAGTTATTAAATACTTTTTCGTGTACAAACGTATTTTAAAATTAATAAACGAACATATAGGGAACTGGGTTTAAAAAATATTTCTAGAATGCTTAAGTTTTTTGGGTATGATTCTTTGTATTAACGTTGTGTGTGCCGTAAAATAATTAGTTATTAAATAATTTTTTTATGTGAAAACGTATTTTAATTTTTTTTTCGAAATGTGAAGAAAAACAGGGAAAACTGGCTTTAAATGTTTCAAGAACGCTTAAGTTTTTTGTATATTAATTTCTTAAATAGAATTTCGCGTGTCATAAAATTGTTAATTATTAAATAATTTTTGTTGTAAAAGCGTATTTTCATTTTTTTTTTTTTCATTTGCATTTAACGGTGATGAAAATAGGAAAAACCCTGCTTAAAAATCAATTTATTGTTTTTAAGATTTTTTATAATTTTAATTATTTTTTGGTTTAAGTGGGAAAAGTCAATCTTTCAGTGTCGTATAAATTAGTAATTGGAGACTGTATGGATTCAAATTTTTTGCGCATTTGCAATACGGATTGGAAATATTAATTTTCAAATTGTGCGGCGAAAATAATAGTGAAATTTATGGAGTTATAAAATCATCGATAAACATTTTATCGCTGGTTTGAACGTTTTCCAGTTTCAAGTTGCCATCGACCAAAATGAAATTAGTGTTTTTATAAGCTACTAAATACTGCATTGTGTGTATGTTTATATATATAAAATTAATATTATTCAATAAATAAAGCCGAAAATTGTATTGGTCGTGGATAATTACAAGCAATGTATTTACCGATTTATTATTATGGAAGTCGACCTATTTTATTGTGTTTGGGGATTTGTTTAGGTGGGGGGGCGAAAATAATTGTGAAATTGCGCTTGGGGATTATAAGCAAATTTTGGAATTTCTCCCAAATTATATCGAAATAAATTAATTTATATAAATATTTAATTTCACTCCTTTTTTGTGACGTTTACAATAATTTTAACTTCAAATTAAATATGTAAAATATGGCATTGTTCGTTTAAATTACGCCCGAGGGTGACAAGTCGACCCCAAGAAACTCATGCTGGGTGCGTATTTAGATCGAATTTCGATGCAACATTAAATAGGACTAGACCAAAATTAGGTTTTGATTTAGTTTCGGCACAACAACGTCCGGCACGTTAAATATTTAGCTTGCATTTTAATGCATCCGATGTATGTATATTAAATTTGCAAAACCCGTTTTCTATATTTAGATTACGTCGCAACTGTCATTCTCCAAAATACTCGAATTGTCTGGCAGTGTGGAATGTCAGGATTTCACTGTATAATTAATCGGAAGAGGGTTATTAACGGTAAATTTATAAGTGGTAGAGTAAATGGGCGTACCTGTTTTTTTATCTATTTAAGAAGTTCACCTCTGAACCCTGGAAGCATAAAACATTAAAATACAGTTTAGTAGGACTTACCTTTAATTTTGATATAATTTCAAACTGCTATCTCAGTCTTTCTTAACATAATGTTTACCAGATTTCCACCATTTAAGGGAGAAGTTTTATTCAAAGAAAAACCTAATGCGAATGTACAGCGTAACAGCTTTTTGCTTAAAACAGTTTTGCTTAGTACTTTTCTATAGTGCGCTTGCATGTTTCAGGGATAATTAACATTGATTTTTCCCACACAAATCTTTTGTTGGAGATTTTTTCCTTATTGTTTCGTTTTAAATGGAAAATTGGTCTAAAACTGACGCCCGTCATATAGCAAGCACTTCCCTATTCCCGTTAAGTTTATTCGCGGCTTCAAAAATTATCGCTGGAGCGACTACAATAGTTTGGCTTTCTTTTATCGACGATCTTATCTCGATTTGACTTAATGCTGTCTGAATAGGAACCGTCAAAAAAAAAGCAAAGAAATTGGCTCATGATAATGACGGATGTTTTCAGCGTCGGCAACGAACCACAGAGACGGCAAAAGGACTTTATGGTGCCCCATCCCTCCCCCCGTTCCCTTCTCCCGCCACTAATTTTTTGATCGTACGATTCAGTCACATTCTTTCGGGGAACGTTGATTTTAATTGTCTACCTCTCGGTCTACCTTGATGTGAACCAAAGATATTTTGCTTCTTTTCCATTGTACATACGCAACGTTTAATATAATTATTCTTGTTAAACTTAATTAAACAATTTTAAACAATGCTACATATTCGGAACTTTAAATTGAAGCTTCAAAACAAAGTTTTCCAACTACGCACTGAACGATGCAACGTTTACTAATTATATCCATTTAATTTTCGTTTTTTTTATCCCGAGAAATAATCTGTCAATTTATTTATTAGCTACCTTTATTTATTTTAATAATAATAATAATAATCGCTATTACCCCTTAATGTTTGCTTTCATATGCATTTAAAAAACGTAAGTTTAAGCTATAATCGCAATGTGCGTAAATAATATCAATAAACATATAACTGCCTCATTTATTCATTCCTTCAAAAAAAAAGTTAAAAAAGAAAATAGCTTTATTATTTTCAGACAAATAACCTTAATAGCAACACTTAAACCATAGGTTAGTTGGGTATAGTTTAGTATACTTTTTATTCTACTTAAACTTTTTTTTTTATTTTTCGAATTCAATTTTGGACTAATTTCTGTTCATATTTTCCAGGTTTTCTATGTATTGATTTTCTTTAGTTCAGGATTGTATTTTAATCTCGTATTTTATATATACGCTGTTTTCTGATAATTTTTTTATTGTATTGTAGTAACTTGTTTTTTTTATTACCAAATTTTCGCAACGTTGGCTATATATTAAAGCTCTGCATGCTAGATTAAAAATGAAAACCCGCATTTTTGCTCTTTTTTTAAGCGTAATTGTATATTAACACTTTTCGAAACGGATTCGTCGATTGCTTAGGGCCGGGCATGCATCGTGTTTGTACGATTATAAAATTTCTGCACCGATGGTTCATTTTGCCAACCCCAAAAAACTCGTTATTCAACCGTGCCAGTCCAAATTGCCTTTCGATGATTTCGGTTTCGACGAAGTGAACGCTATCTATTTTGATAGTTGTCTAAAAATAAGCTTCCAATTAGAAATCGGGCTCTTAAAATGTTATTTTTAAAAGTGGATATTAATATTTTGTCGTTAGTATTTACTACTTTTTTCCATTGGAAAAATATGCCCAATTCAATGGACACCATTCGGATAGACTCAGGATATTTGCGCTCGTTGGTGGCGTTCAACCATGTGGACGTTATTGGCATATTTCAGGAAATGTTCGAATACTCCCACCACTCTCCCTTAAGAGATTGAGCAAAAACCATTTAACGAAAAAGCATCACATTTTTTGCAACTTTAAAACGGTTTCCATGTTAGCTTTTTGCATTATAAGATTATTTCTAAAAAAAAGTATTTAAAATTTAACAATTGAATTACGCGATTCTAAAATCTTAAAAATAATGTCTATCAGTTTCTCTTTGTCATACGTATTTTCGCCCCAAACGGGGACGTTAAATAAATTATGCAAAATCACTTTAAACCTTTGAAAGTATACTTTTGCCACCTTTGACATATTTAACCTGCGCGTAAATTGTATACGAAGCCATCGGCTAGCGCGATCAGATCATATTCGCTGTTATGCCACTTTAATCGTTGACCATACTTAAAAAAAAACTTGGCAATCTTTTTAAACGTCAACCGATTATTTGCATTCAACATGAAATTCTTCTCGTGCTGGCTAATTTAATCTGCTTTCCATCTCTGAACATAAACGAGATTCTGCAGTTCTGTATTTTCGTATGGACAGTCAGTCCGATATTATTCCTCCGCCGGATTGACTATCTCGTATGGCGATTTGCGATTTTTTTCCATACATGTGTCACATTTTAAATAACGCCACCGTATAATACGCCCTGCCTTGGTTCCTTTTTATGTACGAATAATTTACATTCACCGCAATGTAAAACAATTGTACATCAAACAGAGTCTCCACTGTCACCATAGTTGATCCTTGTCCTTTTGTATTCGAATTCATATCAATACAAGTCGATTCTTTTTCTTTTTCGCATCTCGTTATTCAAAATCGTTCGACGGATGAAAGACGTTAGTGCCTTTTCGATTTTTAATTCGACCGCGTGATATTTTTTTGGAGATAAACCATTGTATACGTGTCGTTATCCCAAAAATCGCCAGTCTTTTTGTTTTACGGACACCATTTTTCCCTTAAACGAACAAATATATCTGTTGTGGTAAATTGCATCTACGAACCATGAAAAAAACAAAAACATTTCCGTATGCTACCTCTGTTGAAAAAGATTTAACACTATAAAGAAATTAAAGATTCAGTAGCTTCTATTCCCTATAAATAAAATAAATTAGTATTTGTTTTGGCAATATTGACAAATAGAAAGTTTGGAAAAAATACGACATTTTTGGAAAACTGTATTTTTTGTTAATTTTGAATACAAAATTTGAAAATCGTCTGAATCAATGTATTAGATTAAACCCATCTGTATTTTCTTCTATAGCGAATAAAATGTTTGAATATTTATCTTTTGTTTTTGGGCATAACATGCCCAAAACACATTTTAAAATATTGAGTTTTGTTTAGTAAATACACCAAATTTTTTTTAATTTTTAGGGGTTTCGAAAATAGAGGTATGTATTTTTATTGGGCCAGTCACCAAATATCCTTTAACAAAGAAATTTTGATGCTTCTCCTTGTTTGTTATTCTTGGGTTTTGAGGTTGCCAAGAATGCAAATGTGTTACCGGAATATTCCCAATTATTCTGTGACCAATATTAATAATGAAATAAAAAATAACATATTTTTCAGTGTTTATAAATGCAGGTTGAATTTTTGAAAATTAAAGAATTTATCCCTATTATTATTACGTAGTAATTTCTGTTTCGTTTGTCCTTATTTTTCTCTGAATTGTTTATTAACCGGAGGTGGTGTTGTTTTAACATGTTTCCCTGGAGAGGAAAATATTTCAGCAAAAATACGAGAAATTCTAGGAAAATATTTACGTAAATATTGGGAAATGGGCCTTCGGCCTTCGGCCTCTTTCAAACACACTGTTTTTGTCGTCTGCAGCGGCATCCGATTTATCATATATAGCGAGGGATCTATCGAACATCAAAGCGAGGATAATTTGGTTATAACGCATGCGCAAATGAGTAACTCTTTTTTCTGTCTGGAGCCATATTTGCAACTTTCCCTCGTCGAATACTCCGCGGCCCTTTTCGTCTTTCCCGAGATCATAAAAATGTTAATAATTTTCCGGAAATAAGGCCATAACTAGAAAAATAAATAACGTAGATAAAATCTATGCGATTGTTCGGCATCTCCACCCCTAATCTGCAGATATAATGCCATACAAATCTGCCCCTCTCACTCTCTGTCTTTCTCTCTCTTTTCCTCGTCATACTGACAAGGGAAAAGGCGATAATTTATTTCCAGGTTTACTCGTACGAAGACCGACTTTTTGTTGAATATAATGTGTTGTGTGTGTGTGTGTGTGAATTGTCACCCTAAAATCCTTGCAATATGGCGTCGGAAAGCGTTCGCCATTAAAGCCCTTTAAATGGCTCGGAGTACAAGGAATTTCCTCCTTTATCGTTTTAGTCTAATATCTGATATCAGAAACTGCTTTTGGTTGGCTAGTCACCAACTGTTACTCCGCGATAGCAATAATTAATTCCCTGTTAACAAAACGTGGCAATCTAGTTGAACCGTTATCTTTATACCGACCGGACTGCGAACATTATTTTAGAGATATTGTGCAGCCAACACTATCGCAGGTTGAATCAAAATTCAATTTTAGACGATGATACATTTACTTTGCCGTAACTAACCAAAATTAACCGTAAGCATCCGATATAATTGAACAACATAATTTTTATTAACGTCGGCGGTAATCGAGAATTAATAACATTTGATAAATGTTGTTAGAAGTTATAAACATAGCGTCCGTGGCAGCGATTTGATACACTTGTCTTAAAACTGGTCGTTGATCTTTTGGGAGGAAATTTAAAAACGCTCGTCGCACTTTTTAGAAATTTTCTTGGTTCAACGGACTGTACCCGTACCTGGGAATTTGTTCGACAATATATTGGCAACAGGGTATTTCATTTCTCTAATTAAAAAGATTGTAGGTAGTTTAAGAGACAATTGGCTTTTTTGACAGCCTATTTGTCGCCGGTGAAATCTAAAATAACTATATTTTTCATGTCGCTTACGTTTTGAAAGAAATTCTAGGAGCATCAGACGTACAACACGTTTAATAGCTATAAAAAAATTTAATTGATAGGAGTTATTGGCTTTATACCTCGCAGAAGCGTTTCCTCAATTCGTTTGGTAATTGTTTTCTATATGTTCTTTTATTGCTTCGCCTTTTTAACAAGCGTCACAGGCCGATTGGCGGCCATTGCGATCGCAGATTTTTAGTTTTGGCGCATTGCGTTAATGCTTTAATCACAGTCAATTCAATTAAAATTTTATATTCAAAAGTATGCGCCTAATGGCATCTCCAAAGAAAACCAGACAAGTCGGTGTCAGTCCACACACTGATCTTCTTCGAGATCGTAAAATCAAAAATTTCAAAACACAATGTCGATTTTAATGATAATTATTAATGATCAGACGCTCAATACTCCTTTGGAGAAGGAAAGTCAACACAGGATATTAAATTTCGCTTCAAACCTAACAGATGCTTTTGACAAGAGTCAACGCAGTATTATGTCATTTACTTGTGACTCGTTAGAATTCAAAAATGTTGGTAAAATAACGAGTAACGAGTAAAAGATTTCAAAATCATAAAATTTAAATTAGCTCTGAATTATAAAAACACAACAACCTATAAAAAGACAAAATTTGGTATTTTTAAATATAAACAATACCAAAAAAATTCCCGAAATAGATCATATTAAATACTTACCATATGAAAGGGGATTTATAAATAAAAAATGGCTTAGAATAAATGCGGGGATTGCTGCCTAAATTTAGATATCTTGAAGAATGTCTAGAAAGATATCAACTGCTTTATGTCTATCATCTACAGTATGGGATTTTAGGATGGGGTGGAATAGTTTACTCACATTTAAAGGCTCTGAGTAATACGCAAAAATGGTTCTTGGAAATAATATATGGTAAAAGAAGAAACTGTACAACAGACTTAATTTTCCAAGAGACAGAAAGTATTGGATATTCGGCAGTTTTATTATTTACAACTAGTAAAAAATGTTTGTAAAGGAAAAATTAAGCTGAAACAGAGAATAGAAAATTATCATAGGGAACATAGGGATAATGCAATTAACTTTAATTAGAATTATTGTTAGGTTTTTATAAAACTTCTGGATTCCTATTGCGTCGGTTTTTGTTGGCTCGAACTAGTTAACGTTTCGCCAATCATCCTGTTGGCTTCTTCAGAGCTTGATTGAAACTGTTCCTGAAGTTTTAAGAAAAGTATTACTATAGCCTGTGGAAGTTTCTTTGAAAAACTAGTATGTTTAGTAAGTGCACAACCATGACTTTTCTTATTTACCAAATTAATTTTCGATATGTATTAATTTCTAGTTTTGTTAAACGTATTATTATTATGTTATATTTGCAAGCATGCAAAAGGTAGGGTAGCTACAAATTTAGCAGAAGATTTGCTGCAGTTTTAATTAATATAACCAGGACTTCTCCATCTAACGCACTAAACCTTAATCCTTAAGAGAAGGATAATGGGAATTTAGGGTTTGCATCAAATCCCAGAACAAAGTCTAAGCATTTTAGCTTTTTAGTTTCCTAGATAAACGTATATTAAGTGTATGCTGAGCAAAATTTTAGACTTTTCTTTAAATTGCTTGTGATATGTTGTGTTTTCTCCTTCTTTAGTATTTTTTTATAGCGCAGGGTACAAAGGATCGTTCATAATCACGTGTCATATTGTTCACGGATATTTTTTGCATGTCATTAAGTCAGTCGTATTTTTCTCTGTGTAAAACCGGTGTTGCTGTCAACACCCTGAGAGCAGCATGATTGATTCTTCAGTGCGAAGGAACTTTTTTCCGTTTTGCTATATTTAGGGTTTTATTTTTCGTCTCGGCATTGGGAAACAGGTGCAAACTACACTTTGACTATTATAATTACCTTTGTACAATATTGTTTTCAATTTTTAAATAAAAGTGCATATTTTAATTGCAATAGAAATTTCATTCATTCGATTCGCTGCTGAGACATTTTCTCTTACTTTCCTTTGAGTATATTCTCCATTGTTTGGTTTCAAGATATATAATTTGTTAAAAAAAAATTCCAGCCAGTCGTTGTATTGGGGCCATGGCGGTTATCCGTGTTCTGTGGTCACTGATACTCCTGCTTTTTCTTTTTCAACGAAATTTGCCAAAATGGTGAGTTACCGTTTTCAGACTGCTGTTAAATTTTTGTCAAAACCAACCACTACTAAATTAAACAGTTTTACTTGGGAAACTAGCACCGGAACCGATTTTAAGTGATGCAAATTAATTTCTTCTAACTGCGTCAATTTAAGAAAAGCGTTTGGGAGATAGTCTTTAAAATCCTTTTATAATTCGGTACCTTACGGGATATCATTAAACTTCGTCTTTCACTAATTCGTTTGTTTTATTCGCAAAACTATTGTATGTTCTTAAAGTTTTAATTGCTGCCGTTCGACTCAATCTTTTTATGGGAATTAAAAATGCGAATTCATTTTTAATCCGCTAGAATTTCTCATAAATTAAAATAAATTGTAATTTTTCCCGTGCAGATTAAATTCCATTAGCTGCATATGTTCACTTCTCCTTTGTTAATAACAATTAATAGAGTTATGGTTTTTATAAAAAACTGTTTAACATTCTATTTAAGCTTAATCCGAATATCCGTAAAAATATAATTTGTTTGCGGGCGTAAACAAAAATAATCGCTTAAAGTTTTAGCTTTTCAAATTTATAATCTTGTCCGGATTGGAATTTAAGCTTATAGAGGGCGTTCCCAATTTTTTGTGGCCATTGTTAAAAAAACCGTTAAAGGAAATATCTGTGTTGTTTTACAGCCTTTCTATTTTTAAACAATTTCGCTTTTCTGTTCGTGCATTTATTTTGTACTGTGAAATAGCCCGTGTTTATTTATTCAATCCGAAAATTGTTTTTTGGATTGAATTTCAAAATGCATTTTTATTTGGGGTTTTAGGTCGCAGAAGGTGCTTCAGATAAACCTACATACAAAAAGTGCAGTCACCTTTGCGGATATTAACCACATATATTGAATAAATGCTCGTTGCCATTTCTGAACCGTTGATGTTTTTGAATTAAGCTGCTCACTTTCCAGTCAGTACACATTGAATATTTTCCTATGTATGCGCGCCGTATCAAAGAAAACGGTAGTTTTGAATAGAAGTCTTCGTCTCAGTAACCTGTTACGCCCGCGTCTCTAGTTTTGGTTAGTTTGCAAGATATTTCCGTGGAATGTTGTCGACTTTAATGAATAATGAACGTGTTTCCGTTTTAAGCGACAATATGAATAAGGCGAAAAATATATCCTTCATATTTGTCTCTAAAAAGTGCCGCGTTATTTTGAGCTTTCTAGTAAAATTGCAAAAGCTTGTTTCAAATTGGACTTTATTTATAATAAACAAATAAAATTAATATAAAACGAATTTAGTGAGTATTGAATTACATTACCATTTTACCACTAAGATACATTGATTTTGCCCTGTTTATAAAAATTAAATAAATCTTTGAACCAAGAACTGAGATACCGAAGTATGTTTTATGGAAATGTTAACTATTGTGTTTTATCAGATACTTAAAATGATTTTGATTATTTTGGTCAAAAGTAATACTTCTCGAAGCCTGCTGATATTAGCTCCCAATTCCGTGCCTGTTAACCACTACATGTAATAATTATTGACATATACAGAAAATTTATTTGTTTTTTAATCCGACATACAGTGTCAAAAGTTGTTGTTTTTGTAAATAATTTTTGTAAAAACTCTTTGGCGACACAGTGAATTTGATATTCCCCAATGTCTTTTAGCTAAAAGACGTATATCTGGCAGGAGTGGACTTTAAAAGCCGTTTGGTTTTATTTTTACTTGAGATTGAGTAAAAATTTTAAACTTTACCTTTTTAGATATGGAGAATAAGAACCTTTGTCGTAAAATTGAGCTTTTGACACTCTGTATATCAGAAATCATCCGGGTTAGGTCGTAATATTTTGCCATCCATATTTTTTAGAGGCACCCTGTATTATTCCAGTAGTAAAGGTCATTTCGTGGGAAATTACGTGCTGGAACCAAAATGGATATTTGCTTCGATGTTTGATTAACATTTCGCGTTGTTAAACAAGAGATTAAACTTTCGTCGAGAATCACCAAAAACCAAAACCAAAAACGGCGCGGAAAAGTGTTTCCTTTAAGCTGGAAACGGATTGCGTGCTTCGTAAGTTCCGCACACACACAACTCGGAAAGTTATTATAAACGTATCCATCGATTTTAAATTAGCTTAAATTCGTAGCGAAACGATGAAGGCCATTAAAATTAGAAAAGCGATTGGAAACAAAGATAATTGGTACAATGTTCGCTTAATTTTTTTCACTGTTAAATCTAATATGTGCATTTAAAAAGTGGCTAATTGGATTTTCTCACGGAAAAAAATAATTTAGACGTGTTACTTTTGCAAAGATAAGATTGAAAAATAGCTCGATACCCGGTGCAGGTTAAAAATGAACTTCTGATTGATAATGTAGGTCCGGTAAATATAAATGATATACGATTTTTGAATTTGAATTGTTTTATTACAGGTGTTTTCCTGGGGCACCGCAATGCGGAATCGTTTTCAACGGAAACCTGTAATAGATATCAAAAGATAATTTAAGGTGAGTAGGTTCTGTCTGTAATTTATTTCATTCAAATGTGGAGCGATAAAAAGCAAAATATTCTATTTTGGTCTCGCTAATATAATAAAATTAAATCGTTTAAATAATATTTTATTTTGGTAAGATAATTAATATACCTGTTTTAGGCATAATAATTCCCCCAAAAAAATTTTGGAATACTGACAAAAATCATCGATGATCAATCACTCTAGATAAAAGTTTGACTAATCTAAGACAATGCTACAGTATTGCTCCAATAATTGGCAGCTTTTACTTAAAAACATTTTAATTGGTTGTTCGCAGATACAACGAATATCTCAACGTAAAGTAAAACGCCTATAAACCAATGCCGCCATGTCTTTGGATAAGTTCTTGGTGTTAATCTATCTAATCTATTATATTGATCTAAAATAAGAAAAAATATTGATTAGGTACCTTAAAGGGAACCACTGCTTTGGTTGGTATAGATACGATATGGCCCAAATGAATATTATCTCAACAAAAATCTAGCAAATCCTTGGTTTTAGTCCATTGTTTTCCAATCATAGTGACATATGTCTTTAGTCAGTAATATATTATCTTGATGTAAGATAAGATCCTTCTTATATTGATTAGTGGATCTAAAGGTAATCATTACTTCGGCTACTGTAAATAGGATGTGGCCTTATGATTAATATTTTAACAAAAATCTATTAAATCCTTTAGTTTATTAATATATTCCAATCATAAGGACATGAGTCCTGCGACTAAGATTCACTTTTAAATCACTATGTTCATCTAAGATAACAAATAATATTGGTTAGTTAATCTATATGTAATAATTACTTCTGTTAATATGGATAGCATATGGCCAAATTGATATTATCTTTACAAAAATCTAGCAAATCCTTGGTTTTAGTCTATTATTATTTTCCAATTATAAGGATATATGTTTTGAGTCTAAGATTTATTCAGGAATCATTATCTTTATTTATCAAAAGAAAGAATATTGATTAGTTGATCCACAGGTTATCATTACTTCGGTAAATATAGATAGGATATGGCCCAATGAGAATATTATCTTAACAAAAATCCACCAAATCCTGGGTTTTAGTCTTCTAATATTTTCCAGTTTATGAACATATGTCCTGAGCCTAGGATTTATTCAGAATTGATTATCTTGATCTAAGATAAGAAAAAATATTTATTAGTTGATATCGCATAACATAAATAAATGCAAACCAATGAATAATAATCTTGCAGTGAACTAATTTTACAAAAATATTTGCCTTGATTTAAGATTATGAAATTGTCGCTGGAAAGGTGAAAAAAATAATACCTTGGGAAAATCTATTTTGACGAGAATAGATGAGCTTCAATCAAATAAGTGTCATTAATTGACGCTAATCAACAGTCAAGAAAATAGTTGAACCGCATTGAGAAGATATTTTTTCTTGGTGAGGTTTGTGATGTTGAAAAATATCAGTTACGCTTTTTAGAATATCTTTTGGCTAACTCAACGTTTTTTGTTTATAAAGCTCCTTAAATTAATAATTGTTTATTATATTTGTTATATTATTCAATATAAGTGCAAAAAGTGTGAGAAGATGTGAGATAATAAAATAAATAAATGCTAGTCTAATTTCTCTATACTTACAAGTATCCCACACGAGTGATTTTGCTGCTCCTATGAGGCAAGCTAGATAATTTAACACTAGATAATAATAATAAAAAAGAGAATGTTGTAGAATTGATGTATTATTTTTTTGCTCTTCTCTCCAAGGAATACCTGTTTGAAATTAGTAGGCAAACCCAATTAATCTTTTCCACTGGTATTCGATTACGAACGCATTCGTTTGACATTTGCGGAAGTTGTTTTCAGCCAGAAATTTTTCTAAGTAATATTCAATGACGCGCGATGTCAAGCGTTTGCTAAGATTCGAACGGATAACATTGAAGAAGTTTGCGCTATTTGAATATATCGTTCTAAACAAACGTAGTTTAAATATTTAGGTATTTGCGTTTTAAATACATTTTCAGGAATTAAAAAAAAAATAAGCAATTGATTCACGACCAAGGCGAGAGTTAAAAAATACAGGGTGTCAATAAAACGTACGGCTAAGGTGATTCGTACACGGGAAAAAAGATTGAACCAAAAAGCTTTTCAAAGAAACATGCGTAGGCTACCATATTACTATTTATAAAACTTCTAGATTCTTCCTGTGTCGGTTGTTGATGAATTCAGCTTGCTGGCGTTTCGCCAATAATTCTTTTGACTTCTTCAGAGCTTAACCGAAATTGGCTCGCATTCTACTCGCATTCTCAGATTTTTCGTTTGGTAGAAGAATTTATTTATCGTAGTCTTAAGGTTCTTTCATGATCTATGAGCCTAGTTCAGATTTTTCGTCCAGTTTCTCCAATGTATCCTTTGCCGCATGTGCATGGAATGTTGTGAATTATCTACGAATAATAATAATAATAATAAACACTTAAATTCAAGATATACTAAGTTCAAAAACTTTACAACTATCTTTGAACATAACGCAGATTAATTAATTAATTAATGTTTCCCATCTATTACATAATATGAAAAAAAAATGAAGTAGGATATTTTTTATGTTGACGATATGATCAGTCTGTGCGAATATTTTGAACCTTTTCCTGATATTCGTTTGTGTTCATGATCACCTTTATCTGCTTTTAGAATACGAGGTCTGGATTAGATTTTAGAGATTTTAGAGCAATGCGTTCAGGCTTTGGAATATTAGATTTAAGAGGTTTTGATTTTTTTGCGGTTTCAAATCGAATTTCATTTCATAATAATAGTTGAGAAGAGTTTGATGATTTCACTAGCGTTGACGTTGAATTTGATTCTGGGTAGAAGATAAACGAAGCTTAGTCATGAATCATGTTTGAAAGGGTATCGAACTCAGATGGAGACAAGATGGAAGCAATTTTAAGATGGAGAGACAGATAGTCATCCGAGACAATGTCCTTTAGCTCCGCCCTCCTCAAACAAAATATAAGCAGGTACAGAGTAGAATTTAAGCCAGTTTGAGTTATGCTCTGAAGCAGCTAACAGGATGATTGGTGAAACGTCAGTAAGTTCGATTTATCAATTACTGGAGGAATCCAGAAGTTTTTTAAATAACAACCAGAAAGTTGTAAAAATCTGTCTCTGTCGTGTTATCTAATTTGATAATATTTTTGACTCACCTTGTATAATTAAAACTATTTTTATATGTGAGCTATATTAGTATTGCGCGTTGTTGAAGCACTCTGTATATCCAATCTGTCCGACCCTCGGAAATGGCAGCGACCCCTTTCCTTTCACACGATGAAGATTTTTAATAGATCGAGCTTTCCTTTAGGTCCCTTTTTAATTTCAGCCTTGCATGGGTTTTCTTGCTTCGCTTGGCGTTTTTCGTCCCCTTTCCCCGCCCTTGTTTAATTACGGTTTGAAAAATCACCTTTCAAGCAATTTTTGCATACCTTTAATGGACTCTTGGAGACACCCAACGCGCGAATTATGGGTATTTTTTCTTTTCCGCGTAATGCATTTTTAAAATGTTCCGCAATGCATTAGATGAATGTTAAGTAATTAAGTGAAATTGGTTAGGAAAAAAAAAAGGGTTGAACAAATGAAATAGCGTGCTGGTTTCCATTAGAAAATGCGGCGGCGAAATAATGTTATGGAAAAAAGTGGAAAGAGATTCGTTTGTTGTGGGCGAATGAGTTTTGCAACGGCATAAAAAAACGTATTATTTGTCTTAGGGATATTATGCCTCGGGAACATGAACCGTTGCAAAATTCCATTAAATCCCTGAATTACGGTTCCGTAAAACGCCATTGTAATTGCGTTGTTATTAGTGATTTTAGGTTTTTGTTTATTTTCATAGTAGAAATTATTGAAAATGTAAAATTTTGTGACATTTAAATGTCTAAAATACGTTTTCAACAACTCTAATTATTATACAACGTGAGTAAGAAGTTCAATTAACCTGTAATACATTTCCAATAAACTTTTTCTATCATGTACGTTTTCTCAAACAGCATTGTTTCTAGATTGAATATATGTAATGTCACTATCAACTGTTTATAATAATTATGTAGGGTTTTCTTGTGTTGTCTGGGGAATTGATTAAGTCGCCCGGGTTGTTTGTGACAAAGTAAATTCGGCAATATTACGCGCACAATACTTCACAAGCATTCACAGTCGCATCTCGACATAAGAATTTGTCCTTATCGCGCCTTTAATTATCAAAATTCGTGTTTTGTTTATTAATACGTCTTTAACAACTAAGTCTATAAACTCGCGGCGCAACAATGCTTTTAGATTCGCCTTTTAAAAGTACGTACAAATTTTTGAAAAAACGTCGGGAACAGCTGTGGGTTCTCCACTATCACCAGTCATCGAGAATATATTTATGGAAGCCTTTGAGAAGAAAGCTCTCTACACCTTTCATCTAAAACCGAAATTATGGAAACGCTACGTCGATGATACTTTTGTTATTTGGCCTCATGGTCAAGAAACCCTAGTAGATTTTCTTAGACATTTAAACTCTATACACCCTAATATACATTTTACCATTGAGTGATATCCTTATCTATAGAAATTCAGACCTAACATTGGGTCACTGTGTTTACAGAAAACCTACGCATACAGACCGATACCACAGTTAGTCACATCACCATCCGGCCCAAAAATCATCGGTTATCAACTCTCTTGTTTACAGACCCGTAAAACTATCTCAGCCCGAGTCAATGAAAACAGAATTAAAACACGTTACCTCTGCTCTTCTCTCTAATAATCTCCACATTAAAGATATTAATGAAACCGAAAGCAATCCCGCACTTGCTATTGTTGTCCTCCGTTATATTGAAAACATCACTGATCACATATCAAGAGTTCTGAAGAAATACAACCAGACTTACCACTTGTCCAAAACTCTCTCAACATCTTCGATAGGTTCTAAAAAACTGAAATTATAATCGTGTACATATAACAACTATATTTTGAAGTACATTTGTCAACCAATAATTCAGTTAGCTAATGAAATACTAGTACAACTATTAAAAATTTTGAGAGTAATTGAAATAAATCGGCAGGCAAAAGATCAATAAAATGCGGGTGCAATAAAAATAAACATTTCAAATTAAATGAAACCAACTTTATATTTGGGTATAAGGTCTTATTTTAAGGAATTGATAGGTTTACGTGTTTTTGGACTTTTTTTATGGGTTAAAGGAGCAATTTTAAATTATCGGAGATTAGAAAGAAATATTGGAGATACACCGAAAATAACCGGCAAAAATCTGTCGAACGGAGATGATATATGGCCTGTAATAAAATTATATAAGATGATGGCGCAGTTTTTTCTGGAAAAATAGAAAAATAAATTTTCTGCGGTTGGTAGCTTTTTAGCAGTGCACCTTCAACGAACTTCCGCCATAATGGATGCGGAAAGCTTCATTGAATAGAGACCCCTTTGCATACAGGAATATTATTATCTGCATTAACCGCTCTAACAAAAAAATCGATCTGTTATAGAATAAACGAGATAAATTGGATTTTTGAGACGCATAACCATTAAAGTTTTCTGGTATCGGAACTGAATTACCTTACACGGTGTCCCGATTGTTGCCGGCTTCGTTAGGATATATACATACCTATTCAGTGAAGCATATTTTTCTGCATCAGGAAAAATGTATGATTAATATGATAATACCCGGGCAACGGAAAACTCAAAAGGAAAGCGCATCATCTTCCCTGTATATGTGTTCTCTTTTGTGGGCGGAGAGCTTAAAAATAATTATTTCCCATCGAGGGGTGAGAGCAACGAAAGCGGAATGGAAAACAGTTAATAAACATATTATATCGCTTCTGCTGCCTGTTTTCACCCCCCCGAGGGAGAGAGCGCATTTGATAACAATACTTCTAGAGGATAGCGAGACACGTGTATGACTAACACCACATGATCTCTAGTTATTATACTAAACAATTTCTGTTCCAGTGGCGTTTTGGGAAAAATGTCAATCAGGGGGTTGGACAGCTCAGCGTGAATTATTCGCGTTACCGGGATTATGTGACCAGAATATGTTTACAATAAAGGGATTAGAAATGCCGTATTAAGTTTGCTTTTCGTCGCCACCATTCAATATATTTATTTGTTTTGCTAAATTGACCGAATCTAATTTCCAGTCGTCTTATTGCGATTGGCGTCGCAATCGAGTAATTTCTTTATAAATTATTTCCGCGTTTTTGTATAAGCGGTAAAATAAAGAAACAAATTCATTTATTTTAATGAAACTGTCACGTTATATTTGGGGTTTGATATTTATTTTAAAAAATCGATTTTACGTTTCAACCCTGGAGATTGATTATTTTACCGTATTGTCATTTTATTAGGAGCGTAATTAAATTCGGCGTAACGGAAAAATAAATCTATTTCTTGTCCTATCACGGTTGGGCTATATTTATAGTTCAAATTGGTTCTGCTACTACCTCATTGATAAGTCACTGGCCGCACTGGCTTGAAATTATTATTTATTTATGTATTTGTTATTACTCCTGTAATATGAATGTTTTTGCAGGATATTATGATTAATATTGATATTACGGTTTGAACAACGGAGTATATTAAAATTTTAATTAAGTTTAAGCACTGCCAGTCTACCAGATTTACGTTATTTTTTTCTGGCAATCCTATCATTCAAAATTTGGTTTACTTTGTTTATTATTTGTCTATTAAACTTTTTTTTCTATTAAATTGTTCTTATTCGATATCGGAGTATGTTTCCCTAATAAACCAAAGCTAGTACGTATTCTTATATGCTTTATTTTGTTATTTAATATATTTCAAAAATTTTTTAAGTTTTAATTGTGAATATGACCTTCGTTTTGAGTATAACTAAGGTTATATATTATTATATATTAAAAAAATATTCTATACGTAGTTGTCAGATGCATTGAATCAAATTTGTCAGCAAAATGTCAATAAAACGGAGCAACTTTCTAATTGATAGGTTTACGTATTTTTGGACCTTTGTGTAAAAAGGGGCAACTTTAAATTATCACAGATTAGAAAAAAGTTGCATACCGTAAGTAACCGACTAAAATCGTTCATACATTCTCAAACTAAATGAGCAATGGACCGGCCTGAAATGATTATTTATTTATATATTTGTTATTACTATGGTATCTCAACATTTTTTGCAGGTTATTATGATTAATATTTATAATATTGGTGTTTGACAACGTAGTAGATTAACATTGTAAAAAAAAGTTCTCTTCACTGGTCTTCACTTTTCAGTTTACCAGACTAATTTTTTTCTAACAATTTTAGTGCTATTGCGTAGAGATATTAGAATCTTATTCAAAATTCTGCAAAAATCATTTAAAAAAAACTTTTTTTTATTGTTCGTATTTAATTACGATGATAAACCAAAGCTAGTCCTGATACTTATTTGCTTTATTTTATTATTTTATTAGTAAATAAGGTTATATAATAATTCTTTTCGTAGGTCTACATATAAGATAATAATTTTGCAGACAAAATATCAATAATATGCAGGTAACAAAAACAAAAATTTCGAATTAAGTAGAATCTGATTTTAAAGAACTGCTGTTTACATATTTTTGGACATTTTTGTGTGAAAACAACCATCAAAAATTAGTTATTTAACTGTTATAAGGATTTAATTTAGTAGAATTGATGAAGTTTGTTGATGATGAAATGTTTGTTCCGAGTTTTAAAATTTCTGTTTGAAGAGAATAAAATTACGCTTTTAAATTGCGTTTTCAATTTTATTGTCCTTCGTGTTTCAGTACTCATCGATAACAAACGGTGGGCGCGAAAATGAACTAAGTACGTAAAAATATTCCAGACCACTATCCGGTATTAATTTTAACCCGGTGAGATGGCTCGTTAAACAAGAGCGGGCAAACTGAAAAATCCCCGTGAAGTTTCCATACTTAATTTGCTCTACCCGGCATAATTTTTATTTTATTCTAAAAATGAGAGAAAAAATTACCTTAAAATCGTTTTTCCGGCGTTGTAAACATCCGCAGATGAAATTTAAATATTCCGCGGAAAAACGTAACTATAAAAAGTCCGTTTGTATTTTATGACATGTAACAAATTTAATTAAAATTAGAATATTCCGCGTGTTACATTTCTGGCTGAGGGCTATATAATGCCGGAAAAGCGGTTATTATTTTTTCTGTTCCTACTATCGCGTTGACCTCGAGGAAGATTTGAGGGCTTTGCGGGGATCCTTTTATTTTTGTCATTTTCTGCGGAAAATATGATATTAAGGAAATAACATTTCTTTGAAAACTTTTTTATTAGACATTTCGCATTGTCAGCGCTTGAAAGTTAAGATTATATTTTCGTGAAGTTCGTAAGTTCCGAAATTCACCACGTAGTGAATAATAACTTGAGGAAGTGATAACGATACGTTTTTAGAAACGGCACCTGATGATATTTTTTAGATTAATATTATGGCCTCAATAGTAATCGATTAAATTTTTCTTGTCTCATTACTAGAAGGTTGTCTACTGTGTTGTGGCATACGTATAATTACTAATTTTAAGGTGAGAACGTTAAGAACATATTGCGTGGCCGCTCGTAGATCTATTTAAGCGATATCTAAACACCCGAGCAGTATAATACGTTTGATAATTTAAACCAATAAATGCCAACCATATTATCCACATTGTATCAGGCAGAAACAAATGGCTTTTGCATTAGGAAAATTAACTTTTTTGACGCTCTGGTATATTTCGGGCCCGTTTCTCCTAGCGGCTTCCAGTTTTTGTGAGACGAATAGTATATATACATACAACGACACCCACATCCTACCCAGATTTATTCAAATACGTAGTTTTTATCTGGCGATAATTTTCTGAATTAGCTTTCAGGGTAGACGGTTTTTTGTCGCTGATAAGCCGCTAACGTGGTATTGAATATGCTTAGAAACCACGCTTAAGCGAAGCTGGTGTGTGATTATAGAAAAGATCACCATTTACAGCGGAGTAACAAATCACACCTGTAACAACGCCGGATTTCAATATAATTTATTTCACCATCTTATAAAAATTGTATCTACATCCCGTTCGATATGAAGTATGGATTTACGAGCGTGAAGGCCGTCGCTTTTAAAAAATTAATTAGTTGAGAATATTAAAAACAAACATGATTCCTATTTTATGCTCAGTGACAAGGAGCATTAAAAAATAATTTCCCATGCACGTGTTAGATTTTCTTTAGAGTCCGGTTTTTTAGACATTGATCGTGCATTATAAGTTCGCTACTTTAGATATCATATTCCGTTATAACTTTTTTATTACCATCAACAATAATAAAATAATAATAACGAAAATTTTTACTTGATTGCTTTGATAAATGTGCTACATTTTATAAAAACATATCTAGACTTAGAACAAAATAAAAAGTTATCTATACCTAGTTTCTTAATGTGCGACAGGAATAACAGGTTATATCGTTAAGTTCTAATAAATTGATATGATGATAGTTTCCGATAAATTCTGTATTTCAGATTTTAAGACCAAACACCTCTAATCATACCTAAATTAGGATCACACTAATTTTCATACAATAGAAAGACGAGTTTGTAGAATAAAAATAATTTTACTGCGGTATTACTATGGGTAGTTTATAAGAATAATAATTATGTATAATAATATATAATGTTAGAGTTGTTCTTGAGTGAAGGTTGTTCAATAATAGTTTTTTTTTAAATTTTATTCAATTTTTCGATCGCAATTCGGATCTTTATCAGGAATCTAAAATACATAAAAATATGAAATAAATTAAATATTTTTTAAACAAATATTTACGTAGAAACCTAAAAACTTTACAAACCATGAATTTAATTTTAAAGAAACTAAAATTTTAGCACGAGATAGTAATTATCAACAATGAGCATTACAAGAAATGATTTTTAAAAAAAATCTGCAAATGATCAAAAAGATATTAGTAATTTGAAAATAATCCAATCGTGTTGAAAATAAACCAGTAATTAAATAAACTCTTAGCAACTTATATTTAACATAACTTCAAAGTCATAATGTTAATAACAATTATTTCATATTTGTGCTGTCTAAATTCATTCAAAATATATATTATTTATATAAAATATTCAATTTACTTAATATTTGTATGTATTTTAGATTCTTGATGAAGATCCTTATTTTGATCGAAAGAACCTTCACCCAAGAACAAGTCCGACATTATGACGTATTTTAAGGTTAAAACTGTTATAATAATAATTATAAATTATTAAAATTTTCGAAATGGGCAGATAATTGAGGTATTAATTATTCTAAGATTAAGTAAATAAAACAATTGCCGGAATGTAACTATGATTGTAATTTTAAACACTGAGGCACGACTTTACTTCATTACAATGAAATAAAAAAATAATAAAATTTTTGAAGCATTTATCAAAAAAAAAATTCATAAAACACGGTGTTACTTCAAGAGTTATTAAAATAAAATATAGATCTTGAAAATATTGTTTCTTTTAACTAAAAAACTCGTTAACGCAGAATATGTCGGAATTCCATCAAAAGGGAATATTCCCTCGTAAGGTTTTTAATTCGACAGGTGACAGACGCCCGTTGTGGGTGCGTCGATATTTTCGGGAAATGATGAATGAAAGAAAATGGCAATAATTTAATTGCTCAGAAAAAAAAACAATGTTTTTATTCGATTATCGCTATCCGACATGTTTTTACGTAGGCGTTGTACCATGCGAAGGTCCTGAATTTTTCAACAAACGTTAGGACAAAGTTTGTGTTCGGAGAACCCTCATCAATATGCGCTACCAATTCTATTAAATAAGCTGGGGGACTTTTGTGTATTAAAACTAATTTCGAGAGATGATATATTTCGGCGCTTTTCTAATGTTAACGCCAAAGTTCGGGGCAAAGCGAATTTTAATGAATTGAGTAAATTAACTGAAAAGAACGTTTAATGGCCGTGATTTTTAATGAAGAAGGTGTGAGATCATCATTTAATATTGTAAAATTTTATTTGTTGGCACTTCTTATTGACACAAAGTTATGAACCGGCCGAATATCCTTGACGTATTGTGCCATAAGGCAAATAAAAATAAACAAATCGATCTCCAAGTAGTATAGTTCGAGGTGTTTATTTTACAAGGAATTATTTAACGATACCCGTTTAGAGATCGTAAAATATTAAACAGTGGTAAATGTCTTTTGAGAAGTTGAGATAGGCCAAATATCTTGCCTCTTCAATTTCTAGGTGATCTTTTTCTTAAAAGTTGTAGTTAATTATTTTAGTAGTGATTGAGATTAAATTTTAAAATTTGAATTTGAGTGATTAAAAGCTAATAACTGTTTGGAGTTGCTAATGATCTTACTCAGAGTATTTGCTAGTATGTGCTAGTTTTAAATATAAAAAATTATAACAACCTTTCAAGCTTGGAAAGGGAATGTACCGTGCGTACAATTCATCTTGATGAAATTTTAATTGGCTGTAACTTTTTGGTTTTTAGAACAAAAAAAAAACCAAATGTAGGGATTAGTAGCCAAGTTTTTTTCCAAGTGGCATATAAAACAAAACCCTATCAATTTTCTGACATATAAATCTACATCATATTTTTTAAATGGAACACTCTGTATATTATGTATGTGTTTAATAAAATATCTTACTCCGATTACAATTATGTAACACACTTTATATTTCAGTCCCTTCGTTTATGACAAATCGGCAAAAATAGGAAATTTCAAAGAGTGCCCTGACTGACAAATAAAAATATGTTTATGTTTGACATATTAGTAAACAACGTGGATTATTGTCAAGTCATTCTTGTTAAAAGTGTCTCTCTCGAATTTAGCATCCGTGAAAGGAGTGATATGTTTGAAATATACTTTCTGAATAATAAAAGTGCAACCGCAGCTTCCAGAGCGCCGAGCTCCTCCAAAACAGATATTTCCAAGGCTGGCAAAGAAATTTGCAGAACACGGTAACGTATTAAATGCTAAAAAGGTATGCCGGAATCGTAATCTTTTAAATGAAGACAATAAGGCAGACATATTAGTAGCAGTATATGAAGAGGTATTTCTCGGGTATCGAACCACTCAGTTTTGAAAGAGTATAATACTAATAATAATATAATTTTTTGGACTGATGAAAGTTCATTCACTACAAGAAAGGGTTGGAATAGACAAACTACGCGATATTGGTCTTTAAATAATCCTAGATAAATAAACGAGTTAAAAACCCAGGGCCACCAATCAATTAATGTATGCTGTGGTGTCATATTTTGGGTTATTGGCCAGCCAATAGCCCGGACATAACTTTAATGGATTTTCTCTTTTGGCGACACATAAAAAATGAAGTGCACAGAATTCTTTGTAATAATGTCGTGGAACTTCGGCAAAGGACAATCCGGAAACGTTACTAAATGCAAGACGTCATACAATTAGAGTATATTAGAAGTGTGTTCAGGAAAATGGTGGCCACATACAGCAGTATTTAGAATAGGTATTTTTTGTGTTTTGTTCTATTTTTTGTTTTGTGTTTTTGTTCTACTTTAATTTGTATTTAATTGACGGCACTCCTTGAAATTATATAAAAATGTCCTATTATTAAAATATATGATGGGAAAATTGGTAGTGTTTTGTTTTATAACGTCACTTGCAAAAAAACTTCTCTACTAACCCTACATTTTGTTTTTTTGTTTACCTTGGTATCTCTAAAAACAAAAAATTGAACGCACGGTACAAATTATATAAAATTGTAGATGCCGTTAATGCTTTCTTTAATTCAGAAAAGTACAAGTGCCAAATATATCGATTATTGGTATCAACCAAAAAATAAAATGCGCTTTTGGTTAGTAATGACCTCCTTTATCACCAATTTAGTTGGGACTACGTCTTGTCAGACGCCTTGTATAAATGAAAATAGCGCATATAAATGGCGTAAAAGTCGACTCGCAAGCCGATAATGAAGTTGCAATGAAAAATCTAACAGCAAACGAATCGGTAACACGTTTCATTACAAGTCTAACGGAATCCTTAAAAGCCACGAAAAATGCGGCAACAACGGCACCGCCGCGTGCTTTCGCGTTCCTTGTTCAAAGCTCCGTTTCAAAGCAGTCCTGCCTACGATCGTGTCTGAGTACGAGCGTTTTAACTACATATTTCGGCTGTTCTCTCGTTCAAAAAACATTCCTAATGATTCTGTAGCCATTTTTGTTTGATCCTTTTTCTGCTCGAATGTTGTTTTCTACCTTTGTACACATGCCATGCTTGCTTATCGGTGTCTCGATCAATCCGAGTGTTGTGGAAAGTGAACGTATGTTATTCCTTGGCGATGGATTATTATGTTAATAAGAGTAAGTTTCTCTATTCATTTTTGTTGCGGTTGCGTTTTTCAAGTTTCAGATCATTTTACTACTAACGGGCGACTTATTTTTGCGGTCAAATAAAAGAGATTTGATGCTGATTTTGTTGGTGATTTTAATGATAGGCTGAACAGGAGTTTTATCAAAATAGAATTGCATTCGCAACTATATAGTTTGGAATACACATTTTTCAATCGACCACGTTTTGTTAAAATTTAATTTTAAGATGAAATAATGGCAGTGGTTACCCTAAATGACGCCTTTCAAAAATCCGACGGATCGCTGTGACGTTGTCCTAAGAAGAATTTGGAAATACCAGCCCTTTTAATGCGAAGTAGGCCCTAATTTGTGCAACAATAAAGGAGAATTTCCATTAGCAGTCCCTGTTCTTCCACTTTAATCAAAGTTTGCCAGCAGTTATCAAATTAATTACTTCCACTTTGTAATCGATTGATATGAAATTAATAATTGTTCTAAACTCAAACGAGTAAGTAAGTGATCAGGGAATAAAGTTACATCCCACATCTATCGATTCTGTTTTTATATATTCAAGTCGGTATATAAGAAATGATTTATAAAAAAATTCTGTAAATGATCGAAAAGATATTACTAATTTCAAAATAAACCGATAATTAAATAAACTTTTAGGAACTTATATTTAAATAAATATATTATTATTATTATTCTTCCTCTTTAATCAAAGTTTGCTAGCAGTCGTTATCAAATTAATTAAACCCACTTTATAATCGATTGATATGAAATTAGTAATTGTTCTAAACTCAAATGAGTTAGTGATCGGGGAATAACGCTGCATCTCACATCTATCGATTCTGTTTCATATGCTTCTAGTTTTTATATATTCAAGTCGGTATTTTTATTTCACACTTTGAAATTTAATTTCGCATTTCAGGTAATTTTTACGAGTATGTTCTTACGTTGACGGTTTGCATTTTTTTGCCCTTAATAAAGTTAATAAAATAATCCCATATCCTACAAATTCAAGTCTAGAAATCGATTTATACAGAAACAGTTCAAATGCTGAAACGTTCTAACTCTAAACTAGTCATTGAGTTTACTACCGAATTAATTTAACAGTTATTGCTCTATAAAAATAAAAATCAATCGGAATGTGTTTTGTTTATATTCGTTTCGTTTTTCATTGCGTCATAAAATTACTTAATAGAACACTTAAATTTGGGCGCGACCGGTATAACAATTTGATCGAATTAAATAACGTAAATTTATTAACAACGTCGTTATTTTTTAAACAATAAACATGAAAAAAGAAATTTGTGTTTATCGTGTTTTTTTTTTGGCAAAAGCTTTTGAGTCCCGCTGCCCATACGTTTATAAAAATTTAAAATGAATTTTAGGCAGTTCACTTTTTTTTTTTTATGTTAAAATATGATTTACACACGGTAAACAGCTCGGGTATGTTTTACTGCAATAATTTACGCTGCGTCCGCTGCTTACGTTTATATACCGTTTTGTTTGGATAAAATAGTTCGGCCTTTTCAAATGCAAATTTCCGTGTGAAGTAATTTCAAAGTTAGCAACGTGTATTTTCTATTGAACCGGCAGAAAATTAAATGGGACGACAGAAAAGTGCGTCGAGCTTTTATAATTTATAGGTTTCATATATAGGAGAAATAATTTGAAATATTTTGCGAGCACTGCGTAGAATGCATACCCAGCGTTGCCGATTCTTTAAGTTGTTTAAATAAATTTCAGGCGTAACGCTTGATTTACCGTACTTCCCCATTTTTAATTGTCGATCCTTCCCGGTGCTCCGTAGAACGTTTTATTAACTTGTTAAAACTCGAAAATTTTACTCTTTATGTTGCGACAACAAAGGAACTAAGATTTTTTAGAAAATATTTCAAACTTAATATACATCCCGAAATTAACTATGAACTACCGCCCATAACTTCGTTTTGGGGATACGAAACTTGCGAGAATAATTAACTAAGATTTGCTACAGCCTTCATTAATTTTTTTAGTACTTTTTACTAAATCAACAAACGTGTAGGTGAAAAAAGCTCTTGGTAATTTGCAATTATTATGTTTATAATATCATATTTAAGCGATTATTACTTTTATTTCAAGGATTAGTCGTGATATATTAAACACAACTGTGGGTTAAAATACCTTATTTTAATTCCAACATTTCTGCTTTTCCTATTCTTATTACACTTGTAATAATATATTTCGCGAGAAATATTCTCCATTTATCGTAGATGGAGGTGGTTTGTAATTGTAGGTATTTCGTAAATCTTACTGCCTTTGGTAAAGGTTGCAAAAGTTGTTTGATAGTATTCTATATATATATATATATATATATATATATATATATATATATATATATATATATATATATATATATATATATATATATATATATATATATATATATATATATATATATATATATATATATATATATATATATATATATATATATATATATATATATATATATATATATATATATATATATATATATATATATATATATATTCTCACGTATTGATTCACGGATGGAAAAATGTGATGACACTATATTCCGGGATATCATCCGTTCGCTCGTTGAACTCCGACTGGAATCCTGCAAATCCTGCATCCGACTGGAATCCTGCAGACGTTTCGCCAAAATCTCACTTGGCATCTTCAATGCTCGCGCTCCGAAAACACTTCGAACACTGCAGGATTCCAGTCGGATGCAGGATTCCAGTGGGAGTTCAACGAGCGAACGGATGATATCCCGGAATATAGTGTCATCATATATATATATATATATATATATATATATATATATATATATATATATATATATTCTCACGTATTGATTCACGGATGGAAAAATGTGATGACACTATATTCCGGGATATCATCCGTTCGCTCGTTGAACTCCGACTGGAATCCTGCAAATCTTGCATCCGACTGGAATCCTGCAGACGTTTCGCCAAAATCTCACTTGGCATCTTCAATGCTCGCGCTCCGAAAACACTTCGAAGTGTTTTCGGAGCGCGAGCATTGAAGATGCCAAGTGAGATTTTGGCGAAACGTCTGCAGGATTCCAGTCGGAGTTCAACGAGCGAACGGATGATATCCCGGAATATAGTGTCATCATATATATATATATATATATATATATATATATATATATATATATATATATATATATATATATATATATATATATATATATATATAACAGACCATAAGTAAGTAAAATTTTTAGGTTTTGCATGAAACTATATAAAGTTTAGGGCGTTAAATATAACGAATATATATATATATATATATATATATATATATATATATATATATATATATATATATATATATATATATATATATATATATATATATATATATATATATATATATATTCGTTATATTTAACGCCCTAAACTTTATATAGTTTCATGCAAAACCTAAAAATTTTACTTACTTATGGTCTGTTCATAGATATAAGAAAGTGACCAATTGTTTTAGAATGGGATGATCCAAGGGTGGTCATTAACATACAATGCATTAATATTATTACCTAAAGTTTCGGAATTTAAATTCAGGTAAAATTGTGGTCCCTAATAGAAAATAATTTTATTCCTACCTGTGTTTAATATTCTTTGGCTTGGTATACTACTTAATTTAAGTTTATTTGCAATCATTCTTATTTCGTGTGTAATACAGCGTGTGTTGAATCGTGTGCGAATTATGCAAAATATGTGCAAGTCTAATGTATCTCAGGAGATGCTCGCGCCTAAATAGAAAACACTATTCTATTGAGACTAATGAAGTTATAAACAATGTTTATTTGACTCTCATTGAACGTGGTGCCAGCCAGCAAGCATCTTTAGAAGAAACGGCCACATTGGCGAAAATTCCAACATCAACTGTATGGAAAATTGTGAGTAATCCCATTTCAGCCAGGAAAAAAGAAGCGATGCTGACATTTTCTCGAGTGTAGATGAAAGTGATCAGGATATAATACTGCGTAAAATTTACCAGTTATACGAGGAACAAAGCGTGCCTACATTAGATATCTTAATTAGGAGGCTTGAAAAAGATGAAACCGGTCTTAAATGTGACAGAACCTCCTTATGGAAGTGTATTGAACACATGGGTTTTAGATTTTAAAAAAATGACAA
Source organism: Cylas formicarius (assembly GCF_029955315.1). Taxonomy (NCBI): domain Eukaryota; kingdom Metazoa; phylum Arthropoda; class Insecta; order Coleoptera; family Brentidae; genus Cylas; species Cylas formicarius. The sequence goes on from NW_026844225.1 coordinate 12,927,495, forward strand.
AAGGCAAGTTTTAATGGAATCTTGTAGAATTCAGAAATGGCGACTGGAACATCTAGAAAAAAATAGGATTTACAGAGAACCACAAAGGCCAATTATTTTACTTGGATGAAACTTGGTTCGACTCTTATGATACCCCGGAAAAGGGTTGGGTTGACTCAACTGATAAGTGTAAAACAAACGCGCCATCAAAAAGAGGTAAAAAAAGAATAACTATTTTGCATGCTGGCTCTAAAGATGGTTGGATTCCAACTCTGATTTCTCTGTCTACGAAAAATATTAAAGATTCTTCTCTGGATTACCATGAAGACACCACCGCTGATTTATTTGAAAGTTGGTTTAAAAACAAACTAGTTCCAAACATTCCTCCTAATAGCGTCATTGTAATGGACAATGCAAGTTATCACAGTAGGTAGTTGACTAAACCCCCTTCCTCATGTGACACAAAAGCAACAATCAAAAATGTACGTATGTATGTATGTATAATAACGACATTTATTTTCACGAAGATTATATCAAAAAGCAATTAATTGAGGTTCTATAAAGCTTGAACCTACAAAAGGAATACATCCGTGATAATGCCAAAAATTTAGGGCATACAGTTTTAAGGCTTCCATCTTACCACTGTATACTTAATCCCATCGAACATGTTTGGCATCAACTGAAATCTGCCATTCGTCGTAACAACATTTTTCCCAGTTTTAACTCCAATGTCTTCAAACTTATAGACACCGAAGTTTTTAACATCCCTCCACAAAGTTGGGCAAATTCTGTTAAACATATAGAAAAGGCAGAGCAATCGTATATCCCTATTGCAAATAATATAGAACAAATAATAATTAGAACAGGCGATGATAGCGATAGTGATACTGATATATTATGTGAATAATTTTAAGTAATTTAAGTAGGTTATAAAAATAATTTGTAATTTTATTTTAATTTAAACATAAATACATATATAAATAAATAAATATTATTTAGTATCTTTCCTATCAAAATCTCAAATAATTAAATTCTAAGCAAAGTACGGACCATATTTCATTCTTACAGCTTGCCCGGGTCTTTCCTTAATTCGTATCTGTTAGTCACTTTCTTATATCTATGAAGAGACTTTATTTAAAAAAATGATTAGCAGGAGATCCAACTTTAATACTTACCTAAATTTTAAATACATACATTTCATCAAAGTAGACAGGTCTGATTTCAAAGTTGTGATTATGCACCATAACCAAGTGCCAAAATAATCCATTCCAAGAATTCAAAAATATTATCCTATAATAACTGTGCGGGCTTGGGAAGTTTGAAATTTTCTTTAGCTGTGAATATTTTAGGGGTCTTCAAAGGGGCTATTACCTGGTTAATCCGCTCTGAAGATAAGTCCTCTTGATTTTAAACGCTGTTCCTTTCTAACACCCAGTTGTGCGAAATCCACCAACTATTGAGAATAGTTGGTTAGGGAAATCACTTGGTTTTAGAAAAATGTAACGCTTTTGGGATTATTTTCTTACTTCCCTTGAGGCGAGCTTTATTATTTTTGAGGTAGCTTAGATTACGGCCGATAATATAAAAATAATAACCCCAGCTTGTTGGGGCGTATAGCCGCCATTTTCATCAGGTGTAATATATTCTGACGCTATAATGCAATTATGGACGCCCTGTCCGGGGCAATACGAGTATGAAAGGGTTATGACCCTTAAACAAGATATTGTTTTTGCACCAACAGCACAACGAACTTAACTTATTCGATATCGCTTGTTAGAGGCAACATTTGTATAATATTTATTTGCATAAGCCAGCGTTAGCGTTTCTAAAGACAAATTCTCGTAATATTTATTTACTCAAGCGAAAGCTTTGCCAGAAAACTTCTGGCCGGTATTATTTTAAAGGAATTCGATTCCCCTTTGCAAAATATGAAAATAACCGCCCATGCGCGGCATGAGGTCCAAACAAAAAGGTTTTTTATTATTGCATCTGACGACAGAAAATTATGGTACCAACGACATTGTTCGGCATTGCTTTCCTTTCAACCTCTCCATTAAAATGTTAAATACAATAAACAATATAATATAGTGTTATAAGGTTGCAGGTAAAAAGTTTTTACAACTATCACCGAGTAGGTATGTACCTTACCTTCTAGGTCAAAGCGAAATACGTCAGCGGGTGGGGTGAAGCCCGACTACCTATCAACAAAGAATTTTTAGACGGGATATATATGTAGCAGAGGCTCATTACTTCGAAGGGATATTCTGTAAAGTTTTTAAGACAAATTGCACACTGTCATGCGATGTTTTTTACGTGTGACTAATTGGGCACAGCTTTAAGTGTTTCCATCTTCATTTTCTTTAGAGTTTCGCTTCTTTTTTTCAATAGCCACGGAGTATTTAAATAAGGGGTAATTTCCGAACCAATTATTTTAATTAAAAAAATTGAAAAATTAAAAATGCGAATGTTGTCAAGCTGCACCACAGGCGATGAAATACATAATCTCGGGAAGTTTTAATTTAGCTTTGACACGAAACCATGTGACTAAGGACAACGTTTTATTGTGTTTATTACGAGATTATATAAATTCCGACCAATCAGATAACAAAACGCGAGATTTTACGTGCCAAATAAAATTCAGGAACGTAATTTTCTTTATTTTTTGCCTTCGTTGCACTATCGATCTGCGCCAATCGCAAAACGCGTTGTAAGGGGTGTTTTTTTTTCGATGCATAGAACTTTAAGTTGCAATACAACAACGGTGGATTATTCGATTGACATGAATTTTATTTATCCGAAAGATAATCTTGTGGCATTACATTTTAAATATGATTTCTGGCATATGAACGCCACGGCTGGCGCGGATGTAGTCCAATCTGGACGTCCAATTTTCGATGACTTTTTCCAACATTTGCGGCCGTGTATCGACAATAACACGGCGAATGTTGTCTTCCAAATGGTCAAGCGTTTGTGCCTTATCCGTATAGACCAATGACTTTACATAGCCCCACAGAAAGTAGTCTAGCGGTGTTAAATCACAAGATCTTGGAGGTCAATTCACAGGTCCAAAACGTGAAATTAGGCGGTCACCAAACGTGTCTTTCAATAAATGGATTGTGGCACGAGCTGTGTGACATGTTGCGCCGTCTTGTTTAAACCACATCTTCTGGACATCATGCTTATTCAATTCAGGAATGAAAGAGTTAGTAATCATAGCTCTATACCGATCACCATTGACTGTAACGTTCTGGCCATCATCGTTTTTGAAGAAGTACGGACCAATGATTCCATCAGCCCATAAAGCGCACCAGTCAGTTTTTCTGGATTAACGGTGTTTCGACATACACTTGAGGATTAGCTTCGCTCCAAATGCGGCAGTTTTAGTTTTGTTTGTTGTTGTAGCCATTCAACCAGAAATGCGCTTCATCGCTAAACAAAACTCCCTTATGAAAATCGGGAACAACGGCAATCTCGTTTTGGCCCCATTCGACGAATCTACGCCTTACTTGATGATCGTTTGGCTTCAATTCTTGCACGAGTTGGATTTTGTAAACACGTAAACCAAGATCCTTCCGCAAAATCTTCCAAAGAGTGGATGGACACAGATCCAATTCCTGTGTTCGATGGCGGATGGACTCAATAGCAATAGCTTCTTCTGTACGCACCGAACGGCGTCTCTGGGGATGCGAGTTATCAATAAGAGTAAACGTGGTGCGAACACGTTCTATGGTTAATCGAATTAACTGCTCTGATGGACGATTTTGTCGACGATAAAATGGACGTAGTGCGCGATACGTATTCCGCACAGAACCATTATTTTCGAAATAAAATTGCATTATTTGCAAGCGTTGTTCAGGCGTGAGTCTATTCATGATGAATTGCCAAACCAAACTGAGAATAAATCACTTGACAGCTGTTAAATCGTTCGCCATATTGAACAGTAATGCCAACTTAAAGTTCTATACATCGAAAAAAAACACCCATTATATATTTTGCGTTCTGGGGTTTGAAAAATACGAAAACATCATGTCATACAAAAAAACACCCGCGTGTAGTGTCTGCGATTCTTTAACGATAAAAATGTCCATTTTAAAGACAAATACGTTTCGGGTCAAGATTTCGAAAGGAAACATTTTATTTTATAGCAAACATTAGGGATAATATTCCTGCGGGATCCAAAATGTTTTCCGCAAAGCCCAAACCAATTTGGTTATTTAAATTCGCGTTACAAGACCAGAATTCGTTCTATTTTTCCCGAACGTTCTTCGCTGAAAGTTTACGGAACTATTTAACATCGATGGTCCAGATGGAAAGCTATTCCCGTTTTAGTGAATCGAACAATCAAAAATATCGACACTTTTATGCCAAGCCGGCCCCATCTAGCTTAAAACGTAATATATATTCCTTCGCTTTATGGTCGGCTGATAAAATGAACAGCGGACCTCGCCTTCATTTTTTGACTTTCGCAAATAAGGCTAATTATGGCAATTTAAACGAGTATACCAATTAATATTGAAGCTCGGAGTTATTGTAATGCTGTATAAGGGATTATTAACATAGAGGCAGACAATAGAAAAATATTTTAATTGCGTTTTTACCTTACGAATTGGTGAACCATTTGCTTAATGGACATAATTAACCATTTTAAAGTTTCTTTTTACTTCTATTTTAGCGGAAATATAACAATGGCGGCGCGGTTTAATATATCTATTACAATGCACGGGCGGTAGGAAGTTTTTTTTTAATTTCCTAAATTACACATTAAAGGAAATTCCTTCAAAATTGTTCCGAAGTACAACGATTCTGTTGCACCAATCTACCACCCCACCCCAGTCAAAGTTCGGCAAAAGAGTTGGAACTTTAATCGCCTTTTTTTCTTTTCTGCCCGATCGGTAAAGTCACAAACGTTGTCGCCCCTAAAAGTTTTTTGCTAAATTTTTTATCATCGACCGATCTACCTACTTTTTTTAATTTTTGAAATATCGAAACGATTTTGAAACATATACTCACAACTTTTATAATAATATAATAATTTAAAGTTTTATAGGAAATAGTTTCTTTGAAAATTTCAATAACAAAATCAAAACATTAAAATTAACACAAATATTTATGCAAATTTTGATATTTAACGGTTAAATTAATGACAGCAAAAAACAGCAGCAATAACATTTAGGTATTTATTTTTCTTTTAAACTGATAAAATCGGTTAATAATAATAATAATAATAATAATAATCAGTTAAAACCATAAGGCTAGTTTCCATAACATTGCGATTCAACTGTATTTTGATTATTGCATTTTTTTTCAACTGTTTTAGTGGTGAAAGTTATTTGACAAATGTCACCATCTGATCGTAAATCAAGATTTAAGTATTAGAGCGTAACAGCATCTAATTTCGTCAGAAGTTTAAATATTGGTACGGTCCAAATCAATGATGCATCCCTAATTTGTCGTTGAGATTCATTTGTATTATAGTTGCGTCGTTTTTAGAAATATAAAAATTGAACTTGTGTTTCATAAAACTACTGATTTTTGAATATTTTTTCTGTAAAACGGCATTTTAATTTTACATTAATATAAGCATTTACAGTAGGATTTTGTGAAATTGATATCATGTGATAATTTCATGGTGTAAGTTAATTTAAAATTCTTTTAATATTTCATTTTCCAATTTTATACATTGAGACGGATTTAAGGAAAAAAAGACAAACAAATTATCATAGAAACAACTGACTTAAAAATGATCTATTTTTTTAAACGAATTTTTTATAGGTATTATATGAACTCAAACATCGTATCCATTATATGTACTAAAAATGTATTAATAAAACTATTTAGAACATGTTATCTTTTTTTATGTTACTCGATAACGTAAATATGAATTCAAATGATAAAACATTGAAAATATTCTATTTAATATTTTATAAGCATAATTAAAACAGAAAAGTAGCTCTCTAGAAATGAGAAAAAATAAACGGTGTGTATATCAAGCATGTAAAACATTTTTTTTTGTCATGCATCTAAAAATATTACAACATCGCAATTTAAATATTGGATTATTTAACAAAAATACGTAAATTATTCTTCAGTTTCTTTTACGTATTACTTATTATATTAAATAAAATATAAATTTACTTTGCGCAATTACATTTTTACAGTACACCAGATTTCACAAAAACATATGATTTCGCAGATTTCACTTATTTCACAATGATTTCACCGGTTTCAGATCTTACGGATTCTACAAAGATATACACATTTACATATACACAAAATACTTTTTAGGCTGTGCAGTGGTCAAACAGTGGCAAAGAGTGATTATAAATTAAGTAAAATTTGAAAAGTTTGTTTCTTTTTTTTTTTTCATGTTTAATTAACTTTTTTTTTTCATTTCATTGTTTAACACATTTCGACGATAATTCTTAATTTGCTGTCTATAAAAAAGTTACAATTATAGACAAATAGAAAATAATGCAGAGAAAATATTTCTATGAACTTTTTTTTATGCCTTATATCTTATAACCTTAAAAATGCAAATTGTTATTGTTGAATGCAACACACAAAAGGAGGATGATATTCTGGAAAAAAATGTCATTAGTGAATACTCCAAAAAATGCAAATGAAACCTATGAAATATCAATTGTTTGTAGTTAAATATGATTTTAGTAATGGAAAGTGCTAAAAACTCGAAAGTTTAGAAATATAATTATTTGTTGTAAAATTCGAGATTTTCTTTTTAGGTGTATAAATCGTCATGGAAAACCAGGAATTATTGTGTTTTTCATGCGTTACCCAATTCTCGGGAATTTTGAAACCTACACACGGTTTCAGCAAATATTTGATCATGTTATCAGCTAATTAGTAAACTTGGACGACGTTTCGCCTTGCGAAATATTTTTTGGTGGCATTACAGTCCTTGATTCTGTGACTGCTGGCAGCGCCACCGATAAGCGGAATAAAGTATAGCAAAAAAAGGGCATTTTATAAATTTGATTAATACGAACGAAACACGCGATCAAATTTGTGTTAAACGCCATCGGAACGCTGTGCGAGGCTTTCCCTTTGTGGAGGGAAAATGGAACGCTTCCTTCCCTAAACCAATAACTAGGACGCTCTCCATCGAAAAGAATTTCTAAAATCCCTTTCCGTTCGTTCTTTTTGGCTAATAACGGTTCCAGGCGCGCACAAACGGTTCATAAAAACTACGATAAGTTCCACATAAACAAGATAATTTTATCGGTATCCCGTAACCTATGACTGATGACAAAATGTTATTTAAATAAAATTAGATTTCAATAACGCTATTTTGTGCACTTATACCACGACGATATCGATAGAAGCGGAAATTTATTTTGTGGAGCTTTGAAGCGTTGTTCAAAATGGATTGTCCGATTTAATAGGAGTTTTTTTGTAACCCCTCCTCACGACGTATATTTAACCTATGGGAATACTGATTTGATGGAGGCTTTTTTACTTTTCGAAGACGTCACAGTTATTACATGGAATTATGTGATATCATTTTTATTTCGATGTCGAATTGGCGTAGAAGTGTAAGAGAATGGAGTTTGTTCTAATTTTTTTTGAATATTTTGGCATGGCAGCGAGAATATACTTTAAACATTAATACTCCCCCACTAAAGCAAATTGGGTTCTTTCGTTCTATTTGTCCCTTTCTTAACTGGACACCAATTTTTCATTAACTTCGAGAGCTTGAATGTTACTCGAAACAGGATTCAAGCTTTCTATCTCTATATCTACCCAAAAACTAGGTACTATTTTGTTATAAATATACAACGTTTTCTTTCTATACTGGCACAAAAATTATACTCATTACTGTAATGTGCTAAATCAGTGAGCACTATTCAGTGACTTCCAAATTTGCAAAACTATAGGGGTGGTTTTGGTAAATTTGAGAAAGTTTACTTAATTTAATGTGTTTTTTTTTTGTTGCGTCGCTGGATCATTAAAAAAAACCTCTTGAATCATTTTGGTAATGTGGTTTATTTTGATTGGTTTCAGGGTGACTGACATGGCCTGGCATGGTAAATTTCGGCCTGGTCTGCTACTGCTGCTCATTTCGTTCGTTGTTATATCGGAGGCAACGGCCAAATCGTTAGGTGAGTCATCGAATATATATTTATTTTACAATATGAAGAAACATTTATAATTATTGTATTTGTACGGTCGTCGCAGATACTTGCTAAATTTGTTGGAAGTTAAACTCCTCAAGCCCCGTACACCCACACACGTCGAAGCAATTAAAAGTGACGTTCGCTAACCAACTATTAGGGGTTAGAGTTAAGAGTATTTTGAGAAACAACTAACTTGAGACTTCGCAGCTATGTTTAGAGTAATTTTAAGTGACTGGAATAATAATTGGGATACGGTCTTTGTGGATTTGGCCGTTTGGATATTACCGGAGTGTGTTTCGTAACGTACGTAACCTAAAATACTTAAATCAAATTTCTCTACCTGAGATACGGAATTTTTTATTTTAAGTAGGCAAAAACGATTTTATCCCATTGTTTTGGCTCCTCCCAAATTTTTTACGTACCTACTTGCCGAGCAGTTTACGTGCATTGAGTGGAAGAAACGGTTTTCTACTTTCTTTTTAACGGCACTCTTATAATCATCATTTCCGTAAGTTTTTTTTTTCGTTTTGAATGTTATCCTTTTGGATCGATGCGGTAGAGTAAGTAGGGTTGAAGTTGAATGAATATTACGATAGGGAAAAACTTTGCCCTCTATTCAACGTATTGTTTAATATGAACAAACAAAAAAAAAGTGCAGATAATATATAAACAGTTTTTAATGAACCGCTTTGTATAATACATTTCCTGTGCGAATTTGTGACGAACAAATTTAGATATGTCACGGAGGAATAAGATCGAACATAGCAGTCGGAGAAACGCACAATACGTCTTCTTGTTCTCGGTCCGTCACACTTTTGCGCTTTGAAAAAAAGAAACCAAGGTAACATTTTTCTTATCTTATATTTCCTACCATTGAGAGTGAAAATTCAATTTCCCCAAAAGATGTAGTATGTTTTGCAAATAAAATATACCCTCGGAGCCGAATTCGATTTGATCGCCAATTGTATACCTGGGATACACTCATTCGGTCGAAAAAAGACATACCGTAAATGTAAAATGGAATTTCGTGTAAAAGATGTAATCATTTCACTGGTTGTTTGTTTTCCAGTAACATAATTGCAATGCGATCGAAATAGATATCGAATACATTCGTCAAATGCGAATACATCAACCGGGCTCCAAAATACATTCATCAAATTCATCAAAACCATAATTAGTAATAACCTATATTTCAGAAATATCAGTTCAAAATGTGCCCCAACAATGAAAGTATTTCTATAATAATATCTCGTATTACTCCATTATTTATATTAATTATATTTTAAAAATTTCTCAGTACTTTTAATAACCATAAATCATAGAGTGATAAATCACCCCATGGTTAATTGAGTATATAGCTGTATTTGGTATTTAAATTCAATTTGGTAGTTGTGGTTGTTTAAACATTCCAAATTCGAATTTAATTTTAGTATGATTCCAAATTTGACGTAAAATAAAGTAATGAGCCATTTACGAAATTGTGGACATTAAATAATAAGTGAAGTGATAAAATTTTACCATTATTTTTACTTTCATTCTTTTTTTTTCTACCAGTTTGCGCAGATACAATTATTACTTTTACATATTTTTATTTAATTTATAGTCACTGCAATTATCTACACGCATTTCGCACCTATATCTCAACTAACAAATAAAAAATATAACTGCCACGTCTCTCAAAAGCTTTGTGAGCTTTTTGTCTTAAAATTTACCAAAGAATCGCTATTCAAAGTCGAGCCACATACTTAATTGACACCCTGTATAGTTAGCGAATTTTTTATTCGGTTATCATAGTAAAAACTTTTCAGCGAGGCAGTTTGATTGATTATTACGTAAAGGGCTTTGCATTTTAAATTGGTCGCTTCCTTCTCCCAGCAATTTCCGATAGCGTACGGTTTATTTTTTCATCCGTTTTCGTTATAAATAAGCTCCAGTTGAATAAAACCTACGTTAAAGTAGACACATATAAATAATTGGGTGGAGGGGGGAATTTTAAACCAGGGATACTAGGGACGTCTAAACAATTAAAAGATTAATATTCCGTATTAAGTTTTCAGAGCTATCGATTGGGGACGTCATGAAACCTGTACGTGTGGTTAACCCACATCATACAAATAACAAGAACAAATAAAAATTTTACGCGTTTCAGATATTTACAAATGATTCTATAAATAAAATTTTATTTATCGGTCATGCTTTTGTTGGCTTTTTTTTTTTCAAATCGAAATTCGATTTTGAGATAATTGAATAAGAATGATACTACAATTTTATTTTCGTATGTTGTAAAAGTTTCGTTAGGATTTAATTGCAAGTAGGTAGAGACGCTATTGAACTAAAAAAAACGTAGGTATATTTTTTGTAGTGGCCATTCGATATCGGTTAATAATGTATAAGCGGTTTTACGTCAATATTGTTGGTTTGATGGAAGCCATAAGACATAACATTGGTAATTTTGCTTTTCCCGTATCGGTCTACTCAGGATATTAAAGAAAGCAATTCTCTTTTAATCAATATTCTGCCTCCGATAATACTTTTGGTTTACAGTAGGACCTCGATTATTCGGGCTGGGGATTATCCGTACCATGATTTGCCATTACATATTAAAATTGTATTTTTGCATTTGTATTGACATAGAGCTCCAACCGTACAATCATCCAGTTTACTGTTAAAACCAGCAAGCCATTTAGATAACTTATTTTCGTTCCATAAAAAGTTCATTCCCCGTTCTCATCTCAATGAGGCAACCTTAAGATAGGACGAAAAAACTTCTTTGTTAGTTTTATCCAACCGTATCTTGCTTCCATTACTCAGCTGATGGATCAATGTGTTATTGAAGCAATAAAAAGCTTCTATCGAAAAGAACTTATAAAGAACTTGTTGTTGAACACGATCAAAAAATGACTTTTAAAAGAGTTTTTTTACAAAATAACGACGCTAGCGGAAGATGACAGCATCGTGGAATCTGGCGATAAAGAAACGACCATAACAGGATTGACAGCACTGATGCAAAGAAATTGATGAAACAGAAGTTGAAAGGTGGACTCGGTGGTACCAATAAAGAACCAGGTTAAAATTATGAGTTTTGAATCAGCCCCGGTATGTTATAACCCAATTTATCCGAAAATAAGTGCCAAGACGAAGAAAATGAAATATTGATTTAAAGAGTAGCTCCGAGAGACTGAAGAACCTGCGTTCTACTAGACCAGATATTTCGATATTACGCAGATTACGCTAGGTGGTTAAAAAAGATCGAAAAATGTCAATACAAACTAAAGTGACTTTTTCGATGAATGTTCGGATTATCCGGGCATTTCAGTTACACTAAACTCGTCCCGCGGAGCACGGATAATTGGGGTCCTACTGTATTTCTCAAATTTTTTGCTAATTGCATTCGCGCATCTATCTAGTCGAATTAGTTTTGAAATTTCAAAACCATTTAATTCCTTTTCAGTTTCAATTAACTCTATGTGTGTGATTTGCCCCCCAAAAACGTAATGGAAGAGAATTACTTGGCCCAATACGTATCTATTGCCTCTTTTGTTCTTTTTAATTGCATTGACGTTTTAAGTGTTTCAATTACTCACTCGCGTGGAATTAAAATTGATGGAAACGTCGTTTTTTTTACTCGTGACTTGTTCTCCCTTTGGCGTTTAGAGGTTTTCCAAAATGAACTAAATATCGTTTCAAAAACTGTAGCAAATAATGAAGGCAGGCAAATAAAAACGGCTTAAAGTTTTTAAATGCATTTTAAGTACATTTCGTTTCAGAAAAGAGTCGTTAAAAATTTCCAAGTCGGATTTTCAACTTTTTATTAAGAATTAATTTAGGCAAATATATAGTTTCCGCTCCTAATTTTCAGAAAAAAACCGTTGCCTTAGAAATCAATTCTGTTCGTTTTAGACGAGAATTTTTCAACTTTTGGCCATTTCGCTCCGTTTCATTATCAAAAGTTTTAATTAACATGACTTCGAAGTTTGCAAACATGTTGAAACCGGCAATAATATTATATAGTTATTTTTATCAATGCGTCGAAACATGGTGGGTAATTTTTGTTTTCGACATGTTTCCGAATTTCGTACAAAATGAAATTTTAGAAACTAGTTTCGCGTGGTCTTTGGAGTGGAAGGGAATTTTTCCAGAAGTAATTCAAACTTTGGATGAGTTATTTTTACGGGGTGTCCGAACCAAATCTGGCCGTAAAAACAACTTTTTTCGTAATGACAATAGTTTCGAAATTCCCAAAAACGCCTTTTTATTTTAATTATTTTTAACTATAAAGTTCGTAAATTCAACCACAATACATAATTTTTTTTTAAGGAATTTTGTATGAGAAGCTAGAAGAATGGAATTGGTTTGTGTCGTATTACTCAATTAAAAGAGGTTTCTTGCTAAGACCAACTTTCTGCTACCTCTAGTTTTGGAAAATGTTCAAAAGAGACAACTTTTAAGGTGTTAAGAAGTTTTCTGGAATATCTGGCTTTCTCTTAGTCACAGAAAAAATATAAAAACGCCGTGTATGTAAAAACTTTGTTTATTTTATTCACATAAAAATTTAGGCATGCAGGACTAACCAAAAATCGTCTTGATATGCTGTTTACGGTCCCTGTTTTCACAATTTTGATAAACACCGAATTCATATTCGTGTCTGAGGTTGTTTTTTAGGATTCGAAAATTCGACAGAATTAGTCACATGCTTCAAAAAGTTAATTGACTAAATTTCAAAAGTAGAATGTTTCTTCATTCTGCAGCTCTGTACGCCAAAAATACTAAGTTGAAAATCTGCGCCATATAGTTTTAATAAAATAAGATATCGCTTGAAATACATAACGCTTACTCCGCCAATGCATTCAAAGGAAATTTTTAAATGCTCTTTTTCATGTTTAAATAATTTACCAAAACTAACCAAAACTACTGCCAAATGGAATGAAATATTATTATACTAATCCTGGTGGCCTTTTTGTCAAAATGATAATTTGTTATTTTTATATTGTTTATAATTCAAATAAACATCTTTATTATTTTATCTTTATTATTATTATATATATATATATATATATATATATATATATATATATATATATATATATATATATATATATATATATATATATATATATATATATATATATATATATTATGAAGGAATTATTTAGCTTATTCTATGGCTAAGAGTTGCTGGTGCTTTATTTCACAATACCTTTTTAATTTTTCTTAAGAAAATTACTTTCAATTCATCCATATTTTTCTTTTCAGAATTTTTATATAAATTTGATTAGATGGAAGTTTTTTGTCGCAAATAGTGACGCCGCATTGGATTTTTGGCGCCCTCTGGCGATCAAACTAGTCGTACCAAATAGTTCGTGCCATGAATAAAAATGTTTGATTAAAGTGCCGGATCCTTTGATATTTTTTTTATTGACATTTTATAATTTTGTGTTTAGTACGTTTGAAGATATTCATATTTTTAAATATGTAAATTGAAATTTAAATTTCGGCTTTTTATTATGCCAGCTCTTATTGCTATATTTTATTTATCTATCTTTCCACGATTTTTATTGAAACTGATTGACCGGACAATGTCCTCGGCAGTACCATAAGATAATAATTAAATTATTTTTAAGCGCTCTGTATATTTACGACAGAGGCGTAAGCAAAAGCGATTCAAAAATAGCTACAGGCGATGATAAATAAGGACCGGTAATCTGCAGCAACCCTAGAAAAACATTCGTCAGCAACGGCGTTGTTTACATTTAAGTAGAAACATACGCGTTACGGAAACACCCTGTAAGTGTCAGATGTCAAATCCTGCCGTTTTTTTATTGCCGGGGCGTGGTTTCAACCCCGTAATTTTAACTCGCAGCATCAATAAAATGCCACCGAAATGAATGATTTTATCCGGAGTTGGGAGTTGGAAAAAAAGTCCGATATAGTCGCGGCAACGTATGTGTTCTATCGTCAAGTGGTTGCAACATATGGCGGTAACAGCTAATGGTTCGATGGTTGCCAGGAGAAGTTCGATATATAAGGAAGGGAGGTGTATATACAGGTAGTCGCTAGGGTGAGGCGAAAAGCGTACGATGCCCTTCCACCATTCAAGGGTTTTGATATATTTACCGATTAATTTTAACCGATAGGTATATATATATATATATATATATATATATATATATATATATATATGAATTTTTTAAAAAACTTCCCATTTTTAAAAGCGGCTAGACGCGCCTATGGTGCTTATAGCGGCTTTGGCTAAGGTTGCAGTGGGTATGCCGGAATTTGGTTTCTGGGGTCCGTACTTTTACGTTACGGTATATATAGATCATATATATGGAACTCTGTACTGTCCAGAGTAGATGCTCTGGAAGATACACTGCTCGCCGTTCAATGACAATTCTAAGAGAAATGTTTCCAGAGCGGGGAGACATCGGGTGGCCCCCTCACTCACCGGATTTAACCCCATGAGACTTTTTTCTCTGGGCTACCTGAATGAACAGACGTTCCAACATCCTCCCCAAACCTTGGAAGCTCTTCCGCCTGAAATTATCAGGAGAGTGATATAAAATTATCGGGAGAGGCTTACTCAGTGCATCAACAACACTTAAGAGATGTAATTTTGAAAACCCACTAATTTAATTATTGTGAATGTGAATAAAAAGTTTTTTATATCTTGATTATTTTTTATTGCCTCACGGTGAATTTCTGGTATTTTTTAAAATACGATTTTAAATACTTTTAGGCATTTCAATTATAATCACTCCCAAAATACAAAAAACAACGTGCAACTACGGGCAAGTGTAAACTTACAGGCAACGAAGCATCACTTTATAACCGAACGGTAAACATTCACCCCTTTGCATAAACCTTTTGATATATTTACCGATTAATTTTGTTGGACAGGTAAATAAATCATGCCTATTTGTTGCACTAGAGTTTCAGCAAAGAACATTTATTTCGGCATTAAATATATGCCGACCGGATTTTGTGTCATGTCGTTTCGGGTAATTACGAATCTGGAAGGTGATTGAACTGGGTAAAATGAATCCATGGTTTGTGTCTGACTTACAATTATTTTAATGGATTCCGTAAGAAATTAGTTCGTGTTTTAGGTAATGAATTGGGAAACTGTTAAGTCAAAGTTCAGGATAGTCGATGCAAGGTTGCTGAAGACTTTTATCTCGCCATTGGGGACTCTTTCTTATGTGTCTTTTTTTACCTAAACTAACTCAACTACCAAACTAACCAAAACCGCGAAATAATACTTAAACATCCTAGCTCGTCAGCTTTGGAGTAGGTTTAAAATGTGGAAAGTATAAAATATTTATGCGTTAACCCACTTCTGCGTTACGCTTCCAAAGTGCCAACTTTAAGGAAGTCATTCTTTTGTCCTTATAAGTATTCAGCGAGTCGTATGTTTTGCACGTTGTTTCCTTAGAAGCATATAGAACATCCTGTTTCATAATATTATTCCTCACGCAACAGGGAATAATAACTTTAGCGCGTATACTCGAAATAAGTATTTAAATTTTAAGCCTCGAACGTCGACATTTTTTCTTACACCATGAATTCGGTCTCGATCCATTATGCGCCGTTGTGTTCGCATTTTCTGCCTATTAAAAACATTCCTCGGTAACCTGAGACTTCAGATTGAAAAACCGGGACCGTGAAATATCGAAACGTTCGAGATCCGATTATGTTAACTCAGCCTTAGGTTTCTTATTGCTTATTTTGCGGTATTTGATTGCAAAGAAATCTACCAATTAATACACGCAAGAAACTAATCAATGAAGTTAACAATACGCAATTGAGCTGAACCGCATTTTTTCTTATCAAAGCTCACAGTTTAGTTAATGCATAACCTCATTAAGTAGTTGCGATTGATTATTTATTAATTAATGTTTATTTTTTGCATAGTACGTATGTAGCTATTTATAAAATTGCTAGTAAGAGAAAAATTCCGTTAAAGTACATACCGCAGGTTTACACATTTGTGACTAACGTGTGAGTCACTACTGTCGTAAAAAAGAAAATTGCAATTGCAAATCCTATTTTATACCGAGCGATAAGGAAAATGTGTTGGTAGAAGCGTTTGGTTCTTAACATTAAAATTTTGTCAGCAACAACTTCTAATCACAAACTGGCATTTTACTTACAGCGAATTTTCAGCCATTTTTTTTATTTCGTTTATCAATATTGCCGGAGAGTGACGATATCACTGTCTACGATCTTAATGCTACTGCTTTATCAAATCGCGGCTTATGATATTAATATGTTATGACGCTAAATTCAAATCGAATTATATTGACATACCGGCGTAGCGTGTAATTGTTCTAAATGGGAGTAGCGATAGGAAGATGAGCGAACATGTATGCTAAACGATCCAAGATAGATTCCCTTGCGGTTTGCTTAATTGCAATTGGGAGGGGAATTTTTACCATTTGTCGGGTGTAGCTCAAAGTTGATCCAATTTCAACGGCAGATATGTCCCGTTTTTGTAAACGCTCGTGTTATTTTCACAATGTAGTTTACGTTTATCTTTATTACGGGCATATTTCCCCGAAAATAATTACGAACATAACTCAACGATGCGAAAGGAAATTAAATCTCATGTTAACGCTGCAACTGAGGTAAATAAACCTAGTTAGTACGTAACGACAAACCTGCTGACGCTTCCCGATTCCTTTTATAATGTTTGTTGAGAATATGCTCTGGTACAACAGATAAACACGAATTAATGCATCCCTAATCGATGATTAGCGCGTTTTGCAATAATTGCCTATTAGTTAATTAATATGTCCCTCGGAGTGTAAAACATTGTAATTGCATATGCGATTGGAATATGATTTAAATATTTTGTAGATGCGACAGTTTTTCTCAGTCTCCCCGCGCTATGCGTTAGAGCTTTTGACAAATCTATCGATAAACAGGAAATATTTTCTCGATATTCGAAAAGATTTCAAAGTAATACTTCCGTGTTTGTGTTGAGGTTTTCGCCAACTAGCTGAAAACGGAATTCTGAAAGGGAAATATTTTAAATTTACATGCAAAATCTACTGTTTATACAGCAAAAGGATATGTTTTCCGAAACCTGTTGAAATGTAACCCCAACATTGAGACAAAAGATTTGAAGGGAAATGAACATGTTTACCAAGAAGCTTAATTTCTTCAAATATTTTCGTTTAATCTTGTTATGTAGATATTATTTTGTCTTTGACCAGTTCGTTAGCCCACAATCTCGGTGGAACTGTTCCAGCAAGTTGTTTTCTCACCGAGAAAATATTCAGTTCGAATTTCTTTCACCTGATGTACGGAAAATTAGGCCCCCATTAATTTCCATTGTTAAAATCTTCCTCTTTGAAATAAAAGAACGCGAACTCTAATTGCTTTTTCCTCGTAGCCGTTAAGACACATTTTTCTTTTTGGCTCCTATCGACCCTTGCTTTCTCGTCCCAAATATTTTATATAAAAAAAAATAGATTCGACAATGGCGCTATTCAATATGAAAATTGGGCTAAGTTGAAGTGGTCGTTAATTTTGGGGTAATACTTTCGAGAAGGATCTGTTATGAACATTTTTTCGTATTTTTACGATAGATAAAAGTTTTTATTTTGGTTTTAGATATAATAATTGATGCATTAGTTGTTGTTCAATTAAGTTTTTAATTTTCATTTCACTTCATTTATTATTCAATCATATAATTCGGTTTATGAAAAAGTAGTCAAATTACTAGAGTATAGAACTATGTAATGGAGAATATAATCCATATGCAGGGTTATCTCTTTAAAACTTGGCGTGCACTAACTTATCAGCTTTTTGAAGGTTCTAGCAACGCTGGTATAAATTTGGCATAACATTTTATTAATAATACTAATAAACTGTCTTTATTGAAAATCAAAATATTACAATATAAGTAATAATACAATTTGCGCTCTTCCTCTTCCATGTAACCACAAGAAAAACAACACCAACACCATAATTGTCAATAAAATATGAATGCTTTTGTGAAGGACGTTATTGAGGGGAGGGACGTTATATCATAAGGTATTTCATTAAATGATTATACTGCTTTATAGCTAAAGATCTCTGGAAGGTTACCGAAGTGTGTCTAGGAACGCAAAATCTTAAACAATGACTGGTGTCTCGATTATGAATATCATTTTCTCTGCAAAGTTTATCAAACAAGCACGACGGGTTCTTATTGGAGTTTAGTAAAAAAAACACAAGTGGCAAACTGAACTTTATATCGGTCCTCCAGCATGAGCCAACCCGAATCAGAGAGGCACTGTGAAATATGGTCATACTTTCTGAGATTGTAACTAAAACGAATACAAACATTCTGAAGTCGTAGGAGTCTCTCTTTATCTCGATAAAGTATAGCTGGCCAATAGACAATACTGCAATAAGCGAAGTAGGATAAAACTTACATATCACAGAGTTTAAGTTTGACTTCTTTACTGAGAAAATGTTTATGAATGAAAAAACTTATAGAAGGATTTTTGTAACACCAAGCAACATGCTTAGAAAACCGCAAGTCACCGTCAAACCATAATCCTAAATTTTTACACCCGTCGGAAGGAGAAGTAATCTCATCATTTAGTGTAATCTTAAAGGAGGCGTTTTGTACACTATCTCCCCTTTTATTTCCAAATAATAACATCTGCGTTTTGTGAGTATTCAATAAGACGTTGTGAGCCACAGATACCTCCGAAATTATTTTCAGATCTAAATTTATTTTAGTAGCGGCATTTGAGCTTAACTACCAACAAAAGATAAATATAACTGGCGTATTGATGAGATTTACAAAATTTAAGAAAACTAGAGAAGTCAGCTGTATAAACTGAGATCAGAATAGGTCCCAGAATACTCCCCTGGGGAATACCCCTCTCCAAAGCAAGGGCATCTGAATGAGTATTTCCTTTAACTACCCTTTGGTATTTCTGACGCAGAAAATTTTAAAAAAAACCTTTTATCCCGAAAAATTCCAGTTTAGCTGGGAGAAGAAAATGATCCACGGTATCGAACGCTTTGCTATAGTCCAAGAGTATGAGACAAGAGTTTAATTTATAATCCTGCTGCTGCTGCTCTCAATAAGTCATCAGTAACATGAAGCAAGATAGAAGCAGTGCTGTGAAGAGGTCGAAAACCAGATTGAGTGTGTGGGAGGATTTTGTTATTGCATAGGAACTGACGAAGATGCAATTTTTTCAATAATCTTTGAGATGGTTGGCAGGCAAACTGATTGGTGTAAAATCGTTAATGCCACTTGGACACTCTTTCTTTGGGACGGGTATCACTTCAACCTGATTCGATGAGTCCAGAAGAACCCCGGTCAGCAGACACTTGTTAACAAGGAAACTGATATGATCGACTAAATGTGGAGTAGTCAAAAGAATCATTTTTTTTATCAATATTGTCTGAGCCATGAGCGTTAGTTTTAATACTAATTAAAGTTTGTTTTATTAACTTCCTCAAAGTAAACTTTAGCAAAACGGAATGGATTACTGTGCATTTGAACTCTCCTTAAAGTACTCCAAAAATTTTTAGGGTCAGCCTTAAATGTACTTGCCAAATATGCCCTTTTCTCGGCTCTCATACAGGAGTAATTCTCTATACTCGTTTAAAGCAATATCTTAAACGTGACCTAATAATAATGATAATAATATATTCATATAATTCGTATAATATAAGTAAATGATAAATATAATAATTCATATATTATTAGTTTATACAGCTTTAAAAAAAATCTTTTATATTAAAAAACAAACTTGGAATCGAGATTTATAGTTGATGTTTCATTTACTTTATCAATAAAAAATGTCCACTGTCCATTTAATTATGTTTTTATTGAGAAAAATCTGTGGGTTTATACCTTTGCGACGTCAGCAAGCAGTTTTCAAAAATCATAAGTAATAAATAAATAAAAAACTTTATTTGAATCATAAAATAATAGATTCTAAAGTATTTCAACGGTTTTGTAGTTCAAGTTACGCGTTAATTTAACATTAAACCGCGACATATCATTTCTTCATGCTTAATTTTCTCTTTTACCGTGGTATACTTTACGAGGCTTCGGACATTGTTGTTTATTTTTTACCTGTCACCTCAATATGTCATCAGGTCGTTGATAAAAAAGACTAAACAAACCGAGCCGAATGTCGTGGTTTGAAGAGGGACCCGTTTTTTTTGTGTACTCCCGTGAGTGATCCTTAATAGGCTTTGGCCTATTTAAATATTTAATGCCTGTCATTCATTAAATTAATGACGCCCTAAGCTCTCCGAAATGTCAGTTCTATTTCAATTAGTTTCGTTATATTTAAAACGATTTTGTATTTAAGAGGACGCCGGGGCCAGGTTTTTCGCTTTGCGAATATCGATCGTGAAGTCGTAATTCCTTGCATTCGGGGCAATTTCAGATATTTTCCGGAAAATTGGGCAAAATGTCCATTATGTGCCTATTGCAGATGGACATTTTTTTCGTCCTTTTTTGTAAATCTGAAGCGGTGTACGGAAAAGTGAAATGTGACGGAACTGAAAAAACGAGTTTCAAATAGTTGCCAGAAAGAGAAAATTAAAAGCCACCCGTTTGACGTGACATTTGTTAATCAACGTAGTTCCTTGCAACAAAAAAATTCGCGATCATGGAGAATCGATTTCTTTTTTTTATACTCCGCAGGCATCGTTATTTTTAAGTTTCTCCTCACTAAGTGTGAACGTGTCCTTTGTATATCAGTTTTAATAATTTTACTTCAAGCAATGAAGATTGGAAAAAAAGTTTTCACTTTTTATATTTGATTAGTTTATATCATTGCGGTTATAATATTTTTAAGAATTTGCAATATCAGCTTATCACCTCACACAAAAAATAAGTATTCTAGAAGCATTTCAAAAAGATAATATTTTAGAAAAGCAGTGTTATTAAAAAATTGAGGACAAGTCTAACCTAGTCTACTATTACTACCTTCGAAATGGAGAGATTGTACCCGTATATAAACTAGTTTTTGATTGAAATCTTCTACTCAAGTGCTAACTTTTGGATCCTGTGTCATACCTAATTCCGTCATTGTTTCCTCGGTGAATCGGTATTTATTAGTTAAATAATAGTTGACTAAAATGGAGAGTAATATGTGCAATTATAAGCTCCTATAGGAAATAAAAAAAAAACTTGTATTTTAATTTAAATAATTTAATATTTTTTTTACATTTGAATTGCTTATGCTTATCATTTTATGGCAACTGACAATTTTAGTTAATATCTGGTTATACCAAAAAGTGATACTCATTATAATATAACAAATTATAAACCTGATTTAACATTTTACAGTGCTTCACAGATTGTTATAATTTAATGGGACAAAATTTCAGAAATCAATTTCTTAAAATCAATAACGAATATAGCGTTTTTAGGGAATTAATCCATATATATGAATTTATTATTCGGGATCCAGATACGGAAAATATATAAAGGCATTTTGTCCAGAAGTTTATTTTGTTAGCGGCGCTAAAACAATATTTTCTGTAATAACTTATTCGTATTCATCGCCACAAACCGGAAGTCCAAAAGACTAGAAAACCGAGCGCGCTGGCATGAAGTTAAGCAAATACGGATTTTCCGTTTAAAAATGCATTTTAAAAAATGTGTTTTTCGTGGTTAAGCGTTGTTTAATTGTTTATCAGACGTGACCGTGTTTTTGCGAGGCATGACTGTGCCTTCTTTAAAAATTTAATTAGTAGTGAAGAATTTACCTCATTAATATTCATTTTATTTGGAAAAAACTATTATTTTGTCAATCGAAATACAAATACCGTAAGTTATTTGTAAAATTTGTAAATTGTAAAATGTTTGATGACTGTTATTATATCATTTTATTCAAAAAAGTTAAAAACACCTCAAGAAAATGTTGAATCTCAGAATTATCATTCAATGCTTGCCTTTATTTCAAACACAAGTCTTACTTCGGAAAATTAGAATGAGTTTATACTGCAAATAAAATAATATATAAGAAACGATAACAAAACTCTTCTCATGAAAGTAGGTAAGCTTATCAGAAAATAAAGTTTTTTGAAGAGCTCTAGACTTTACAACTATATGTTAAAGTTGGTATTTCAGAAAAACAGTCGGATACTTAGGAAAAAGCTTATGTTTAATTTTTATATACTAGCATGAGATTTGTGGGTTTAATATAAACAAACTGCCATACGTGTAACCAATTTAGTGAGCACACGGATTCATTTGGAGTGTATCTATCACAACTCAACAAGATACGCATAGCCTTTTTTGTTGAATTTGCAGCCTTTGCTGTTCTAAACACAGTGTTATAAACTACTAGGGTAGCGGAATTGACCGGTCAAATTTGTTTGTGTCAATTGAGCAGTCAATTGACCGAAATAATTTTTAAAATACAATGACATTTATATTTAATTATATTTAGTGCGTTACGTCGCCGTTGCAACCTTCTGAGGACTAAATGGAGTCGATATTTTTATTGAGATTCCCCGACTAGCCAAATATCGTATTTGGTTATGGCTTGAAGAGGTTTATAGTTGAATTGGACATCGCAATCGCATAATAATTTAATATAAAATATGATAATGATAAAAATGATAGACAACACTACAATTGCTAGATGTTATTTAAAACATTTTTTGACTAGTCATCAATTGACCGGTCAATTAAGAAATTGTCAATCCACTACGGTCAATTGACCATGCCCAACACTATAAACTACCATACGCCATCTGAGTTTTAAGCAAATTTCAATTTCCCACAATGGGAATAAATTGGACGTTTTTGATGACACCGTCTGAGGTTTTGATAATTATCCTAGTAACTATTCCATCGATAGAATTTGGACAACGTCTATCAGTGAAAAGTAATTTAATAATAATAAGCAACTAAGTTGCTCTAACAAGATCTCCCAAAAAAGAAATAGGTATAAAAAGAAGGAAATAGGATAAAAAGAGGAACACAAATGTCACTAACTAGTGAAAAAAACTACAAAATGGCGACAACGAGCCAATATAATGAAGCGTGTTCAATCTGTGAGTTGTTCTATATCTAACTTAGCTTTTAGCTTAAATGATGGCAAGGCAATCAGCTTAAAGGATTACTAACTACAGTCGGTCAAAAAGTCTTCGTACACATAGTACTTTTTCAGTTTTCTTTTAGTTTCTTCTTTCACTTACATTTAATGAGAAATATATTTCAAGTAAATGTCGCCAATCTCATTAAGAGTAATAAAAATAAACATTGTAAACACTTTATTTAAACGGTAAAAAATAAGGCAGTTTTAGAAGCAAGGAAATATGTCAAATAAGTCTCCCGTACACTATTACTTCTTATGATAAGTTCAAAAGTTTCTGAAAGTCTAATATTTTGTACAATTGCCATTTGATTTAATAATGGCATTAAGTCTTTTTGTAATACTTTCTTGTAACTTCTGGCGATACGTTTTCTCACTCTTTTCTTATCCTATTTTTGAAGTCTTTACTCGTAACTTGATGTTTTTTCACTCGTCGCTTTAATTCTTCCCACACGTGCTCTATGGGGTTAACATGCGGAGATTGTGGTGGTGTATGAAGTTGTTGGCTGATATTATGGATCATCCAGGGACGTACAAGCGTAGCAGTGTGTTTAGGATTGTTAGCCTGTTGGAATAAATAATGCCCCTCAAAGTTAAGTTTTTCAACATTTTGGTTTAAATTATTCTTTACGATGTTCAAACATGTCCATGATTTCGCCAATAAAAACTAAATTGCATGTCCCATTAGCTGACATGTCTCCACAATAAAACATTGCTTCACCGTAGGACAGACAATTTTTATTTTCAGAGCTGTATTTTTTTTCTTCAAACTTTATCCCGACCATCTGACCCAAAAGATTAATTTTTCTTTCGTCACTAAAGATAACGTTTTCCCAAAACTCCCTGGTTTTGTTGATGTGTTCTCAGGCAAATTGCTAACGTTTTTTCGATTTTTTCCTCTTTTTTCTCTTCCCTGATTTCCTCTGTAAGTTTTGGAGCGCTTGTTTTAGAATATTTTTAATTTTTTTCACAACAGAACACTCTTTTCGTGCAGTTAATTTCCTGGGACGACCAGACCAGATAAGATCCGGTGGATTTGTATTGATTTATCACATATTATACAGTTGAATGTGATTTTTAAGTTATTTTACCAATATCTCTAAAGGGTTTTTTCTCTTTCCATAAATCTGCTATGATTTTTCGAGGCGTAATTGGAATTTCGTTAACTTAAAAGTGACGTCCAAAATAAGCAAGTATAACTCATTTGTTTAAGCGAAATTTGGTGAATTGATAAAATGGTGATAATTAACGGTTCTAATTGCAGTTCTCAATATGTATGGAGACTTATTCGATATAGTTTTGTGTCTCAAGTGATTTTTATTACTCTTAATGAGATTGCCGATATTTACTTGACATATATTTCTCATAAGTGAAAGAAGAAACTAAAATAAAACTGAAAAAATACTATGTGTACGGAGACTTTTTTGACCGACTGTATATATCCATGGCGCGTACTAGGGCTGCCTTTTGTATTTCGGTATTTTCTTAAGCTGCTCCTGCCATCTGGCGACTAACGTTTTTATAGGGAAGTTTGATATTTTGAGGTTAGGTTTACTCGGTTAGGTTTTAGCGAAAGAGTGTTGTTTGTGTTTTTTATGATAAATTAAAAAAAAATGTGACTGTTAAAAATTGAACTTTACACAACTTTAGACGTGGACTAACTCAACAACAATGCATCGATGAACTTAATTCGACTTTTGGAGTTAAAGCACCATCTAGGAATACTGTTTATCGCTGGTTTTCGGACTTCAGTCGTAGTTTTCTTAAGGATGAATTCCGTGAAGGTCTTCTAAAATCGGTGGTTGTCCAAGAAAACATCGATGCAGTGCGGAAACTGATTTTGCAGGATCGTCATGTGACTTACCATGAGATTGACGTTTGGGCATTATTAGGACCAGCATACATACGTTGGACTTCACACAATTTGACATCAGCCCAAAAAAAGGCTCCTGTTTGATTAATCACGACACGTCAATGATACCGAGACAGGTGATGAATCGTGGATCTCTGCATTTGAACCTGAAAGTCAGCAGCAGTCCACTGTGTGGGTCTTTCAGAATGAGACAAAGCCCACAAATATAAGTGAAACTGGCCACGTTACAAGTGTTTCTTTGGCCAAAGGTAAACCAGTCAATTCTGAATGGTATACAACCATTTGTTTGCCGAAAGTCTTCGAAGAAATTAGAAAAAATCAACCGCCACGACGACAATGCTAGCTCTCACCGATCAGTGCCAACAAAGAGCTTTTTGAGCATAAAAACGTGGATTTGATGAGCTATCCACCATATAGTCGTCATTTCGTGTATTGATCATCAGATTGTGAATATTTTGAGAGACAATAAAGTCATATTTGTTGGTAGCTTATGGTTTTTTATTACAAATCCCGAAATATAAAAGGTAGCCCTCGTATTAGAAAATAAGCTTTCTTTTCGAAGCCGCGAGACTAAAAAAGACATTTTCGCCGTCTCCGTCGAATATATTATCAAAACATCGTCGGTGAAAATTTCATCTTCGTTTTCGTAGAGCGCGAGAGACAAATCCCAAGCCGAAACACCTTTTACATTTTCGACTGTGTGTAGTATTATAGCCGGCGGGTGTAGGTTAGCCACTTTGCACAGAGAACGCGGGGTCTCTATTGATTTTCTAACGACCAAAAGTGTGGCGGCACACGGAGAGAAACTCTCTATACCTCCTGCCATTCCACTCTGCTGCATGGGAGTCGTCCTATCTACATGCCCGCGTTCTATACCGACGCGTCGCCAGAATTTGCCTCTTACGTCCCCCTCTGTCGAAATTCGAAATCGTTCTCCCCCTTCTTTTTTTCCGAAAAAAGCTCCCGACTCGTTTCGCGGGCCCTCCTCAGGCCTCCGGGTTCGATATCAAATTTTTATAGAGGGATTTTTCAAATCGGACGGTCGACAGGGCCCCTCCTCGCTTTTCCATTTGCCTTCGATTTTTTTTTTGTTTTAAAGCTAATTCCGTCTCACGGAATTTGTTATCTCAGCGGCTCGATTGTAAACTTAATAAATCCGTCTCGTTATGTATCGGTAATACGACTCGTTTATTTCCCTTTTAAATTTTCGCTTTGATTTTGATTATTCGAATCGGAGGGGAAAGATCGGATATTAAAAGCTGACGTCGGGACAATTTCATTTAGTTTGTTTTGGTTAGTCTAAAAAAGTTATACCCTCGGTTTTGGTTGGTACGGAGAACATTTTCAACTGTTTTTAAAGCGCACCAAGTGGAAAAACAAGCTCAAAATTATCTTACATTTTATAAAACTCCACTCCTGTTGATTGCTTCAGAGCTTGAGTGAAACTGGCTCGCGTTTTACTCTCTACTTGCTTTTAAATTGTGTGAGGGGCATAAACCCCGTCTCGGATGACTAATTCCCATATTGGTGACAGGAGAATAACATTTTATGTCCAGTTTCTTGATTGTGTTCGGCAATTGCCGATGAGTTTATTTGTGTTAGTCTTAAAGCTCTTTCCTGTGCTTTCACCCTAGTTGATATTTTTCATCCGGTCTCTCCAATGCTGTAAACTCCTGGCATCCCAAATGGAATTTTATCTTCGACGGATCGAAAATGTTGAGAGATTTTTGGACAACTGGTAAATCTGGTTTTGACGTTATGCTTCTTTAGAACTTTTGAGATGTGATCAGTGATGTTTTGAATGTAAGGAAGGACCACAGTGGCAAGTGTAGGATTGCTTTCGGCCTCATTGCTATTGGAAGGTTGTGGTGAAGTGTATTTTGTGATGGAACGCTCAATATCTTCAATGTGGAAATTATTAGAGAGAAGAGCAGAGCTAAGGTGTTTTAAGTCTAGGTTCACTGACTCAGGCCGGTATCGGTCCGTGTGTGTTGGTTTTCTATAAACGCAATGACCCAATGTTAGGTCTGTTTTTCTATTGATAAGAATATCTAAGAACGGGAGGTTGTTATTAGTTTCTAATTCAATAGAAAAACGTATGTTAGGGTGTATAGAGTTTAAATGTGTAAGAATATTTACTAGGAATTCTTGACCATGAGGCCAAATAATTCTCAACAGTTTCCATAAATATATTCGCAATGACTGGTGATAGCGGTTGACCGTTATAAGAAAAAGATGTTTCCCCATAAGCATTTTTCAATTAAGGTGAGAAGGTTTAGTTCCAGATTCTCGGATTTTAATATATCTGAAATATTCATGAGAGTTTCAGGAATAGGGATCTACGTCGAAACTAACCAGAATATCCTGTGGATCTTATGTAATGCTCTTTAATTGTTCAATGATGTGAAAGGAATTAAGTACGAAACTATCAGTTTTCCCTGTCAAGGGTTTTAATATATATATATAAATGCAAATATTATTACAGTAGCCTGTGGAAGTTTCTTTGAAAAATCAAAATTGCTTTAATTATTGCCTGGTACCATTTTTGCAAAAGTAAGACGGTAAAAGCATCTAATACAATATTTATTAGGTTTTCGTCTAATCTAATCTAATCTGATCATCTGTTATTTGCATCCATACCATGACTGGAAGATCTAATCTAAGTTATTTGAACAAATAAGGTGTGCATAACCAAATGATATAAACTAATAAATCCGGAAGAGTTAGATAAATGAACGTAAAATATTTATTAAATATCTGAACTGGTATAAATTTGGGTATTTTGACAAGAATTCTATCAGCTTAAAAAACTGTTTTTCTAAAAATATTCAAAATGCTCCAACTCTCCCATATACTATGGGTTAATTGACACATTTTTGACAAGACTTTGCCGCACAAGTCACATATTTTTGTGGCCTCTAGTAGTTCATCCAATCATCGTAACAAATATTCTTCATCACGCCCAAGTCAATCGTGTTGTTTTGGTCTATCATCAACATGTCATCTAAAATATCATCTCCTGTTCTTCTATTAAAAATATCTTTTAAATATTAATATTCAGTGAATCAAGAAAGCAATTTTGTGATGAGTTTTGAATGTTTTTCATGCCTGTAGATACAACGAAATGGGTAAAGTATTAGTGGATTTAAAAAATATGGTGATATTGAAAATGGCTGTGTCATAAGTCTAATCGGTATAAAAAAATAATACGACGGTATTAGAAACTAGGGAAAACTGATTTTGTAGTCATTAAAAACAGAAGTCCAGGCCCTTTGCTCTTAACGCCACCAATGGGCGTGGTTATTAACAGTAGTGCCTAATATTAATTCTCGTCTTCATTATAAGCGGTCAGGAAAAGGTATCATGTGCCGTAATTTATACGCTATTTCCCATTAGCATCGATAATTTACTAATATTTTTCCGTCCACAATTAAATCACTATAAGGCCGACTAAACGCCAAAGTCAAAGCTCTAGAAGTTATATATCCATTAGGCGTAATATAAGCTTAAAATTAATGCAGAAATTTCCATAAATAGATTAGTAGCTACCTATATACCGTTCGCGATTTGAGATTGAGATTCTACATGGGATAAGGTACCAAGGCAATGAAGAGTTGAGAGGAGACGCGAGAAAATCTAATCAACTAGGGGGAGTTTTTGCTAGAAAATGTATATAGCACGGATACGGGCAAAATATCCATTTAAACTCGACTTCGGCTGATTACTATAAAATTGGCCATGGAAATAAAACAAGAACACGGATAATAATAAATATATCGAACTCGTGTTTTCTACCGTGTTATTACCCAATCAATTTTTGTTCCCGCTTTCGGTGAACTTTAAACGTCGGTTAATCATTCACATTTCCAAAACTAATTACGGAAACCTTTGGCCAAAGTCAACAACTCCGTAATTCAAACGCAACCCGAAGAGCTTTTGCAACACATTGTAAAACTGACTTAAAGGTATTCATGTAAATGTGCGCAGGACTACAAAGGCGCGCCCATTCGAAAATTTAAATTTCAATGGAAATCAAAAATTAACGCTTGCTGCCCTGCCCGTGCCAACCACTATATTCCATCCTAATTTGAAGGGAGGGTTGATCATTCGCAGAGGTCAGAAAGTTTTCAAAGTAGGTTTGGGACTGAGAGGAAAGTCCTTGGGATTAGATTTGTTGTCGAGACCACTTGAATATATGAAATAGGCAAAGGGGTCAATTTTATTTTCCTATGGCGTCACTAAATGAATTAATCCGTAGTGTCAAGCAAAAAAAATGAGTACGATCCGAGAGAACTTCCCAATTCACATGCGACGATGCAAATGAACCTCCAGAAGCATCATTTAAATCGTTTTGACTTCGGGATCATCAATATCGGTTGGAAACTGGCATTAAAATTTCCATGAATACATTAGTTTCGGCCCGCTCGCCATTTTAATCCCGGATTCGATAGTTTTATATTAATTTTCTGTGGCCTTTCGTATGCATCCAGCTTTTGCCAAATAGGGTTTGGAACTATTTTAACCGAAAACTAAGCGCAGTGGAACATTAGTTTTCATGCGATTGTTCCATTTTACCACGATTCTCACGTAACACGGATTCTGTGCTGCTTTATAAAAAAAAATCGATCGGAATATTTGGTTCGTTCCTATGCCAGCGTTCGACTTTGGCGCTGCAGTCAACTTAATGTGGGTTTTTATAATACACCAATTGTTAGGAAACTACGATATTCAAATGGTAATGGTATTTTCAATGGACACACAGATTGGATCATATATTGTTGATAAATGCATTAAATTACATTCGACCAAAGCTAAGGTTTTCGGGAAAAATAAAATATAGATAGATTAAAATGATATATTTAAAATAAGCCCAAAGAGGGATTATCGAAATCAATAATTAAAAAAAAAATTAAAAATACCTACATTAAAGGCAGAAATTTCAAATGATAAATGATACTTGTCCCTTATTTAAATGTTAGAAATACTTATAATTAATTATTAGTATTCATAATTTTATAGCAATTTTATTATTGCAATTATATTTTTCCTGTCTAGAAGGATGCCGTCGTATCGCCAGTGCAAATCATTAAAATTTGTTTTGTCTCTTGAGATGGTTGTTGGTTGAAAAATTAATTACCACTTATTAAATTTGAGAAAATATTTTTCTGAAACGTCGATCTAGTCCTAGGACCTACGTTATTTGCTACTTATATATAACTAGAAAAACAATACGCAACTGAATTGGCTTAAGTATATAAATTTAAGTAGTATTAAATAATAAATGAAATGACAGGTAAATTGCGCTAAATTGGATTGAAATGTGTAGTTTTCGTATTCCTATTTATCCATAAAACTTGCATTACGCATTTGCTCAGTTTGCTGTCAATATTTGAAGACCTACAAGGTTCTTCAGCTGTCACCAAAGATTACTTTGAACTGTTTCGAGCATTTTTTGTTGTTTGTTATTGTTGTCACCAGTTTTTAAGTAAAATGGTCTCTGAACAGCAATTATACGCAAAATAAAAATAACTCAACCAATTTCGGGTTATTATATAACGACCGTTCAAGTTTGCTCGTTATGAAAATTACTCGCTGCAGCAAATCCATCAATAAATAAAGCCCGATAAGTAAATCTGGTAAATTATTAGTTGCGCGGGTGCAGTTTTAAAGCGTTGTCTTATATCGGTTAATCCTCTTATTTATTTTTCGCTATTTTCCCGCATCTCTAAACCTATTTGTTTCAAAATAAATTTATGGTTAGATCGCTGTTTTTCTTTTCTCTCTCCACCCTGCGTAACAGTTCCTACAGCACTTAATGAATAGATACTTTTAGTGTAGCTAAACAATGATTTTTTTATGGGGCTTTAATAAGACTTTTATAGGCTTAGAGCTAACAGCCAGCAATAAAAACTAAACTCAAAGTGCCAATATGATTTCGACCCTCGAGACTCTAATTAATAATTAGAATACCAGCCTTAAGTGGTCAATAAACTGCGAGCATGCGGGAGTTGCACAACAATTTACGATTTTTTTTATCAATAATATCCCTAACAAAGAATCGTAGAGCTATTTAAAAACCAAAAGTAGTTAAATATAATTTTTAATTTAAAACAAAAAAATCTCGTGTTCCTGGCCGCATGCAACAGTGGAAATGCGTATGTAATTAGCAGTATAAGCCGTAGCAGTATGAGCTTTAATTGTTATATTTTCAGGTGGACAAAAAAATCGTATGAAATCCGTCGCGTGTAAAAATCCCTCTCTGACGTTGCATGGAACGTTTAAAATTTTGTACAATTTTAACGGGACAATTTTATTGCGCCAATTATTTTTTTATGCAAAAGGCAAGTAATCTCGCGGAAAAAACGAGGAATTATGAAAGTGGGTTTATTTAAAATAAGGCGAATCTGATATCGCAGTTAGTGTATCAAATTTTGATTTATTCCGGAAACGGCGATGCTGCATCGAAACGGTCCATTGGCTCCAATTTTGCATCCATTAGAAGAAATTGAAAGGTTGCCAAAGCCTAAAGACCGCATTGGAGATTGCGAATTTTATAGACAGGTATGCAGAGCTGACGAAATTCGTTGGCTGAAAATAAATTCGTGTGTGTTTACATAGTCAGTGGCACTCGATATATTTTGAGGACTTTTTTATTTTAATTCCCAATTTATCGACGCTTTTTAAAGCGTACGATTTAAATCAAAGAATATTTTTCCAATTAAAATTAAAAACACTTTTTCCGGGTGACGAAGTTGTTTTTGTCAATTTGTGGGCAACGAAGTTGCGTAAAGTTATTTATTTACTCTTCGCGGCGTTTCAAGTGATTTTAGCGTCCGCTCGTAATTATCACGATTCGTTTTCTCTATCAACTGCAAAATATTTCGAAAACTTTTCGAGACAAACAATTTTAATAAACACGGAAAAATACTTAAACGTTTACGAACACAACGGTTAAAGTTTATAAGTAACATTTGCGTTGGAAATTTTCCGAAACTGTCCAAATAAAAAGTTAGAGTACAACTCCTTAGCAGCAGTTAGTAAACAACTTGCTGTTAACGTTTCGAAATTTACGCTGCCGTTGGAACATTCATATTAGCGAAAGAAAAGGTTTCTCTGCAAAGTTTTCGCTGAAATGCTCATCCGGATCTTAAATACTCGGGACGGGTTAAACTGAACAACAAGCCAAATTTTGTTATGAAAATTTACATATCGGTTCAGCAGTTTTTCAGATATATAAAATAAATTATTTTCTTCTGTGTACTTGCTTCTTTTTGGCTGATGGTGCTGAAATCTTCTAATTTTCCTTGTCCACAATGATTTTGTCGTTGAAGAGGTCCTCAGAGCTCTTCCCAGCTTCTATAAATACTATATTGCTTTGTCGATGCTTTCTATATACTTGTGTATCTCTGTACATATACGAATAATCGATCTGATTAATGCGTAAAAAAGTGGAAAAACAATTAAAACAAGTGAATAAATTACAATCCATTAGCCAAAAAGGGGATATTACTTTAAAATTTGATACTGGGAAACTGTAAATATATAAATGGACAGGTAAGCTATTTTAAGCGTTATAGTCGTTATCGAGAGTGTCCATTCATAATTTGGTGAGCACATTGCGATTAAGTGTATACAAAAATTATGGCCGGTAAACATTAACGATGAATGGCCACATAAAATCGTCATCAGAGTCAAAAGAGTGCAAGGCGATTGTTTTTTAATGCACACGGCGACCGCCATTTGTTGTCATTTTAAAAATAAAATTCCACATACACGCGATCAAAAATCCTTTCTCTGAAATACGAGATGTCGAATTTATAATAATTTTTGTTGTATCACACTTATTACCCTTTGCAATCCACAATGTATATATGTAGTTGTAAAAAAAATGTTTTGAAAAATAAAATGGAGAATGTTTAACAAGGACAAAATACCATGGCCGTTAAAGTAGTGACGGGCGCTACAAAGTAGGGAGATTATTATTATTATCATACCGGGGCGTAATGTTGCTATAAAATTTATTAAATAAAAACCTTTGTTCGTAAGTATCGCATACCTGTCATACTTAAATTTGAGTTTGCAAATTATTTATTAAAACAAATTAAAACTTCGTGAGGTATCTCGCGTCTCCTGCCAACTTGTTCGTGTAAAATATTTTATTTCCGAGGTTAATGCGGGTGGAAATTATGGCGTAACACTCTTTACCGTTTTACCCTTTTAGAAACCCTGCCGCGGGCAATAAATTTACTCAGAATTTAGGCAAAAAATAACACCGTCCGAATATCAAAATTTATTTCCTCCACCGTGGTATATACTTCACAGCGTCTAATGGAATCCTTTATATTTAATTCAGGATACAACGGGCCCGGTTTAGAATATTCTAAATTTACTGACATTCGGTTTGAGTTTTGGCCGTGTCATTATTATTTATTGAAAATCTGGCCATTTCCTAAGGAGATTTTTTTTCCGTCTGGGTATTCCATTAAAATTACGTCCATTAAAATTTCTGTTGGACTAACAAAGCGAACTTTGCCAAATTTTGTATACGTGATTATAAGTTATAAAAATATATTTTATTAATTACGTAGCTATTAGCAAAACTTTTTTCAGACTTTGTCTAAGATCCGAAAGTGCAATAAAATCATAATCATATATTTTGATATATTGATATATTGTTTGATATACTAAATCTGCACCAATTTCCTGTGTTAGCTCAGCAAACATGGGTCACCCTGTATAATAGGCCTCCGCAATTAGTATATTCGTTTAAAGGTTATAGAGGTGTAAAGACAGTTAACTAAAATCACACGTTCGCGTGAATAAAATGCCTAAATTGGAAATACCGTCGCTTATCTCTCTAATTTAAGGTGAACCTCTCTCTTTATTTTGAGACTCGAACCCATTATTCTCGCAGGATATAATTTTGGCTGTTAATTATTAAATCCCACTTTCCGAAGCGATACTTTTAATTCGCATCGTATTTATACACTCATGAAATATTAAAACCGCCGACTCTTAGTGTGTGTGTGTGTGTGTGTGTGTGTGTGTGTGTGTGTGTGTGTGTGTGTATTCCAAATGTGTATTTACATTTTTAAAACCTCGATGTAAAAGGGAGAAGCTGCACGGAAATATTCTGTTTTTCAGTAAAACTTTTAAGGTAATTTTAAATTTAATAGGGTTTCATTTGGCCGGTAGAAGCTAGGTAAAATACAACTGTTGGTTTTGGCCTTTTAAATCTTTTAATGGAAGAAGTTTTTAATTCTTTTATAATGTATTTTCGTTTTTCGACCGCAACGTGGTTTCATTGTTTTGAAGAATAACTGCATTCGTTTAAAACGACCCATTCGACTTCATGCACCGCTCAAAAATGCTATATTCCGTTAATAAAACTTCATTAGCTGACCCATTTTGGTCTAATTTTGTCAAATGCAGACATAGTGTCTCATATTTATACGATAATTTGAGTTCTATTATTAATATTTTATTCCTCTTCTCTAGGGTTCTCTACAGCTAGATATCCGTGTATGAAGCTTTAAAATCGCCGTTCATAAACATTGACTGTACTCAAATTCCCCATATGACGCTTAGGTCACTGATAATTAATATTTCAAATAAACAAGAAAACACTTACTCATTTACCGTACTAAAATCTCATATGTTTGTTCTTAGCTGATATCACGTTTATTTTAAATGTTAATCTGATATATAATTCACAGCATTTTCCTCTGGACCTGCTTATATATTGTTTGAGGGGGGCGGAGCTAAATGAGGGGCATAAACACCGTCTCGGATGACATATTGGTGACAGGTAAAGACCTGAGTTGCGGTTATAGATTTCTATAGACTCTCGGATTTTTCGTTGGTAGAAGAATTGATTACATGCCTTTATATTGTTTGAGGGGGCCGGAGCTAAATGAGAGGCAAGAATTTTTGTTTTATCGAATGCAGTTTTATGTCCGGTTTCGTGATGAGTGATGAGTTTATTTGTCTTAGTCTTAATGCTCTTTCACGTTCTTTAAGCCTAGTTGATATTTTTCGTCCTATCTCTAAAGCGTATTCTTTGCTGCATATGCACGGAATGCTGTGAGCTCCTGACATCTCAAATGCAATTTTTTCTTTGAGGGACCGAAAATGTTGAGAGATTTTTGGCCAAGTGGTAAATCTGATATTTTTAGAACTTTTGATATGTGGTCAGTGATCTTTTGAATACAAGGAAGGATAACAGTGGCAAGTGTGGTATTGCTTTCAGTTTCATTGCTATTTGAAGGTTGTGGTGAAGTGTATTTATTTTGTGACTGAACGCTTAATATTTTTAATGTGGAAATTATTAGAGAGAAGAGCAGAGACAATGGTCTTTTAAACAGCGGCCCATCATAAAATACACTTCACCACAACCTTCGAATAACAATGAAACCGAAAGTAATCGCGCACTTGCCACTGTTATCCTTCCTTATTAAAACATCACTGACCACATACCAAAAGTTCTAAAGAAATATAACGTCAAAACCAGATTTACCACTTGTCCAAAAATCTCTCAACATCTTCGATCCGTCAAAGACAAAATTCTATTTGAGATGCCAGGAGTTTAGAGCATTCCATGCATATGCGGCAAAGAATACATTGGAGAGACCGGACGAAAAATATCAACTAGGCTCAAGGAACATAAAAGAGCCTTAAGACTACAATATAAAAACAGGTACAGAGTAAAATGCGACCCAGTTTCAGTCAAGCTCTAAAGACGTCAGCAGTATGATTGGCAAAATGTGTGCTAGTTCGACTTAACAAAAACCGACGCAGGAAGAATGCAGAAGTTTTATAAAAAAAAAACTTCACAGCATATCACATAAAGCGTTTGTTTGTATCAATTTGCTATAAATAACAGCTTCTGCTTTTCACGTGTGTTTAGTCTTGCTAACAAGCCACCCCCAATTTCCTATTTTCTCCAAAAAGAGGTTTGTTTTTGTTTGATGCTCCATACTAAAGGAAAAATATAATAATGGATATCAGATTTACTCGTCAAAACCTAATTTTTTTTACTATTACGATCTTCAGCGCTTAGTGATTTATAATAATGCGGTTCCTCTACGACATGGACATTAAATATCTTTCACCCCGTATATTACCCCAGAGAACTCTTGGATCGATTGATCCGCGAAGTTTTATTAAAACTCTTGAAACCCCGAATTCTCTTATCGGGAAGGAGCACTTGGGCATTTTTAATGAAGGGTGGACAAAGCTCCAAAAACCTTCAATGGAGAGGGGGAGGAGTATCAAATAGAGGAAGCTTCGTTTTTAATTCCCGTTTAAATACCTCAAGCTTTCATTTTAATTGCGAACCTAAAAAAGTCTTTCGATATTTTTAAATTAGTTTTGTATACACAGAAAATGAAGCGGCAAAATACTTTTTGTATCGTTCGCGAGGGCGGACATTTTTGTTTTGTTGATTGGTTTACGTTCGATGATTGCTAATTATTTAAGGCAAATTGGACGCTGAAACTTGAAATCGACTTTTATACAATGTGATATCAATTTGATTGGCGCTAATTCCGTATTTATTTAAAAATAAGTCTATTGATAATTTCTTTTTATACTTGAAAAATCTTTGAGGTACACTAGGGTAACAAACCTAAACTTTTAATTAGTTAAAAAAATGAAAAAAACATTGCTAGAATTTATACAGGGTGCTTCATTTTGGCTTTGGCTTTCCTTTCTAACAATTTTTTATAAAAATTCGTTACCAAATGATCTGTTTCTGACATTTTTGGGATCGATTAATTGATCGATTTCGTTCCGTGAGTTTTTCGAGTGTCGCCTATCGATATAAAACACAGTGTTCCGGTCGCCATTTAACCGTAAACGTTAACTTTACGGCAATTCCGATTTTTCGCCACCGGATTATTACTGGCCGTCAATAATTTTTTTATAATCGCTTATTTCGGCGCTGCATCCAAATTAAAGAGCGTTTAAAAAAATGTTAATATCTTTATCGGCCTCTAAAAACAGAGAAAGGTGTTGGTCATTTTAAGAGATGTAACTGATGATACGAATGTAATCATATGGCTTCGGAGTGAGTGGTAGCTAGATAGCCCCGAGCTTAAATCTTAAAACCGGATGTCTGAGACTAGCAAGAACCCGACCAGGAATAAAAATTGGGGCAGTTTTGAACGCCAACGTTCGCTGAAGTCGTCTTTTGCTTCAACGACAACTTGAAGCGCTTTTTTTTCGCCTTATATTTTTATTTTCTTTATTTATCAGCCCATCAGCTGAAGCTACTTCTACATATAGGAAAATGCGAATAACCAAGCATTTTTTTATTTTATTATAACTATAATGGAAGCGTCCAGCGTCAGGAATTCAATAGTTTCACATTATTTTGCACAGTAAGACGTTGGCGTGGTAGTGCCAAATACTTCCTTCACCACATGTCATCATTTTTTATTGAGTTTTGATAAAAGTTATTTAAATATTATTTGTGGAAATATGGAAAGTATTATCGGAAAAAGTTTCTTGTTTCGTATTTCCAGACTAACTAACCAAACTAACTGTTTTTTAGACTCTTTAATTTAAATAAACAGGAATCAAGCTTCTCTTCTCTTTAAATTTACTTCTGCAGTAGATCTCAACGAAACCTCTAGATGAAAGTTACTGCAAAATGGATATTGTTGATAAAACAAACCAATTGATTTCATTTCAATGTAGCTTTAAAAAATACATTACAAAATAACAAATTAATTAATTAATAATGTTCCCATATGACCGCGGGGTAGTGACAGTGTATCGAGCAATGCAATATTGTGAATGAAAAAAACAAATGACTACGAATCGAACCCTGAGGAACACCACTGCACCCAACTTATAGATGTCTGTTTTGCAAGACGAGATCTTAACAGATTAAGCAAGTTAGGACATACGATAATGATTTCGCTTTTCCACTTGGACTCCTTTGCATGGAGGTCTCAGCTCAATACTTTCATTAATTATAAAATTTTCCTTTATCATCTGCGTTTTATCTAATAATTTGCGCTGTGTTGATATATCTTATTTACTAAAAAACTAATTTTATATATCTTTGAATTTAATATATTTTTTCAGCACCTATTGGTTAAATGGTTAGTTTTCCATTTTATATGCAACTGGTTAACAATAAATAAAATGAGTAAAATAAGTAATCACTTTTACGCGCCTTTGTCATTAATTTATTCAAAGGGTGCGACGAAGGGAGTTGGGTGGCGGTTAAGAAGACTTGCGGGCGTTTGATAATCTGTAAATAAAAAATATCTTATCCCCGGGGGCCGGTGATTTCTCAATATATTTTATACGCGTAAAACACTGGTGGCGGAATGATATCGAGATTCGATTAAAGGCCGCGTGGACCAGGAATTAAAAAAAATTAAATTGTTATTTATTGTTCAAACCTTTGCGCTGGTTGATTATACGTTCGGTGAGGCCCGTTGTGATTTAATCGAAAAATTTATTCCTTTCGAAACCCGAGAGATATTGCGGATTCCGTTTAGGTTTCGCCCCACCCCCATGAAATAAAAAACGAATTGCAACCCGGAGAAAATTATTTTTGATGATTATTGATGAACTTTAAGTAAATAATGTACCGCGATACCGTTATAGGTGTTATGTTTTTTTTTATTGTTCTCAGAAGCCTCCCGGTACGTGTAGTTGGTATTTAAGAGCCCCGAAATTACAGAGTCTGTTTATGGGGACCAACCTTCATTCCTTTCCCGGCTTCACCTCGCTAAAACCCATTTGTTTATTTTTATTGCGCGTAAGAATTAGGTATAAAAAATATTTTAGGTTTAATTGGTATACTATGTTACCTAGTTATATAGAGCAGTAAATTCGGATACCAGTTGGAAGAGTAATCCGTTGACCTATCCGTCACTACGACCCAGACGATATATTGTGACTACTTCTATTGTCATTGTAGAGCTTTTTCTAGATTTCCTACTTTGATTAGACACCGCAGATTCGAAAGTCACTATCTGGTGTAGTTCCTTTCCTCCGCATTAGGATGAGGTGCCTCTTTCATGACCTTTTCAAGACTTATTATTTGTTTACCATTGCCGCGAGTCCTTTCCATCCATTTCCCGACTGCTGCTTTACCAACAGAAAGGGAGAGAAAGGGATGACTCCTCCTTTGTGGATATTTTTTAGTTTATCCCAAAGTGACTTATCTCCCTGTTCTTTACACTGATTTCTCCTATCATCTCCAGAGTTCTCAAAACAATTTTGGGTCATGGCGTTATCCATATCCACTTGGAGCGCAGGTAATTTTTTTAAACTGCTTTGAGTGGAATTTATGCGGCTTTCAGAATTTAGCAACATTTCCTTTAACATCTTTTTTTTTTTTCATTTTAACTGGTACTGCCCGGTATTGGGTCTATTTATGTAGCTTGCTCATTGTTATCCGTCATAAACACGGACTATAGATACAGTAAAGGCGTGCACGTGGGAGACTTGTAAGTAAAGAACCAATAGATATTTATTTTATTAGATGTTAATGCAAGTAGGGATTTTTTGAATGCCTGTCGAGATTTGCGTCATTTTTATCATAACCGTTATTTTAAGAAGCTTAATTTCAGTCCATATCTTTTTATAATTTTAGTTATAAGCATCACAAAGTGCATATCTTTTTATAATTTTAGTTATAAGCATCAAAAAGTGCATTCTGGTATAAAATTTATTCCATAAATATAAAATTTTATTTCCCATGAATATAATCAATTGATTTTTTTATTTAATGCCCTGCTTGTTATTAATTTTTCAATTCAATTTATGTGAAATTGGAACTTATTTTCAATGTTTTTACCGTTATTAAAGGATATATCGTGTTTTTTTACCCCAGTTTATCAAACATTATAAAATTCTTTCGTTCATTTCAAATGTTTAAAATAATAACGTACGGCGAAACCCTTAAATTGACCCGTATTGAGACGTAATTCTACTTTTTATTACTCTACACTTCACGGAAACAAATTATAGTTGGGTAGAAAGGAATAGACACTATAAATCTTTTGAATGGTTCTCATGGTTCTCGTATGATAGAGAATTTTTCGTCGGCATTGAAGATGATATTGTTTAATTACGGTGGAAATAAGATTCTATTATTAAATTAGATATGAAAACACCCTATGCAAGCTGTCTTCTAAATATTTGCATTAGTGAATTGAAATTAAAAAATTGGATTTCATTTATTTGACTGCCGATATTTAAATTATGTCGTGATGTTATTAAAATGCATTAATTGCATGGTATTGGTCATCGACATATGAATATTGAATGTTTATTCTGGATAAACCCACTGTTATATGGTTCTCGTATTCAAATAATGTTTCTATTGATGGAAATATTAAAAGCACTCCCCTAATGTTTATGTTTTAAATAAAAGGCATATTTCAATGACAGCTGCTTTTGTAACGTTTGCTGTTGATGGTTATCGAGGTATTTACTTATTCATCTCAGCTGGAGCGTATTTGAAAACGTATAAATTTTGTTTCTTTTAAAACTAATTTACCGGATGGGAGGATATTGTATCCGCTTTGAATTTTACATTCTTTATAAAAAATGAAATATACGGGTATATTACAAGATTTTTCAGCAGTTCGATATCACCAGGTAATAAATTTTGCCTACCTATGAATTTTTCATGTTTCGTGTGGTTTTGAGGAGATATAAATTTATATTGTGGTTTAATATATCTTCGAGACCATCTATATAGCGCGTTCCGTACGGAATATTCCCCTACGACGATTTTATTTCCCGTATGCAATTTAACATTTTTAAATTTAGAATAGTCCGCAATTTCATCGTATCGGTAGTCGATCTACATTTCACTGTTTGTTGACTTGCATCGCGGTTAATTTATATCTGAATTTAAATGGATACGTTCGCCCATTGCGTCCATCTTAAAAATCTTCGCTTACATGTATCGGCGTCATTTTAATACGTCGCATACATTTTCCGTTTTCTGCCTATATCGTATGCGCTTAACAAATTCACGTAGTTATTAAAACAACGAACCAGTCGAAGGCTCTCTATGTCCGTAATTTATTTACATTCTATTAAGATCTTGTTCTTCCCTTTTAAAGGCCTAATAAAATACATTCCATTTACTCATTCGTGGTACATTTTTGGAATTGCTCATTTCAAACGCAAAATATAAACACACTGATGCGGAATAAGGAATGTTATTCGACGTTGTTATCACTGAACGTCTTTTTAATTAACATCATTTTGGGTTTTCATATTGTCTAATTTCGAGAGTACGCCTGTTTCGGAATAGAAGGAACTCTATCAATTTTGAGGGCATTTCAATATCAAAATCTGTATCCCAAGCGGATTATGCATGTGGCTGCACCAATACACGCATTTGCCATATTACCTTAATGGAGATTTTCCCACTTGTTGGTTGGATTTTAATCCGAGAGATTTTCTCTTTCCCATGTAACGTCAATTCTGTTTCGCGGGTTTGCTGCAAATCGTGTTTTCCTACCGAATTTGATACATCATTTATTAATTTTAGAGAAATGCTTTTTTAGGTTCCGTATCGCAATTTTCGAAAATATTACTTCTAAAAAAAATTCCAAATTTTTCCTTTTAGTCGATTTTCTATTTTGGTCGATAACGTCGAGATTTGTTGGTGTAAAATGGTGGTTAAATTATTATTTATGCATTAGTGGTGTTTTAGGCGTGGCATAGATTTAAATGACCGGGATGTATTTTATCGATTCACGTATTTCCGTAGCAATGACAGATAATTGTGGACTATTAATCTCTAACATGCATGGAATAAAATTGACTTCACATTTAATCACTTAATGATATACGTCCGACCATTTTATGTCGCGTTAGAGGTAAAAGAACTCTTGAAATTTCAGTCCGCTATTAAGGCATTGCAAATATGCACCGCATTTGTTTTTCTCGCTCATTTTCTTTCTCTATAAGTCATTTGAATCGTTTAACAAAAACATCTGTCTGGCTTGTCGGGATGTAGTGTTTTAGAAAAAAGACACGGATGAGTGGAATATTAAAATTGCAGTTGGTATAATAATTTCTGCGCGATACGCATATAGAGGTTAATTGTTGCTGGGATAAGATTAGTCCTTGTTGATGGTAATAAATGTGGGAAAAAATTTGTCGTGTTTAGTATAAGCAAGCTACTTTGTATTATGTGATGTAATTAACTTGTTCTAAGTAGGTGGCATTAATTTGCTGAAGAATCTTGTTTCAAATTTTAATCTTATTACAGAGCAATTATACTTTTCGGTCGAAAAAATCCATTTCTGTTCTCGTCATTTAAGTGACTTTGAGGGAGAATGGATGGTATGTCCCTCCATGTTGACAGAATTGGACGTAGAAGAAACCCTTGAAAATCAATTTTACAATTCTATTGAAACCTGCATATCAAAAACAGAACAAATTTTTGAGGTGTCGCAATGTAGTCCTCATATGCAAAAATGTCTAGATCGGTAATCACTCGAAAGGCAGGATTCAATCAGATTTTGAATTTGATCCGTCAATTCGAATATAATTTTTAAGATTTTCTTGAGTTATATTTATTTTTTGGTACATCTTTCCTTAGATTCTGGATGCCATTGAATCAATGTACAATTAATTCGAAAACCAATTTTGAATCCTTGCTGACGAAACTAGCTCTGAAGAGGATGATATTTTTGATAATTTGATCAAGAACCTCAAAAAGCTGGAGTTCCTAGAGACTATCTTCGTGAACCCAATAGGTAATCGTTCTTTTGTGACTCGCAAGGCTGTGAGAATTCAAATATCTAATTCTTAGTGTAGATCTTAGATTCTTTGTCATTCAATCCGATGTTGTTATCGAAAATGTCAGCGTATTTTTCTTCGAATTAAGAAATTTTAATTGATGGGGATTGCTTCATATCGATACTCTTGGTTTGATATTTTTATTTATTCAAACATCGTCGAAATAATGAGGTAATGCAGAAGTAGCATTTAAAAGTTTGCGAGACCATTGAATAATGAGCGGCTTAACGATTTGTGCTCATTATCGAATGTAAAAATAAACGAAAGGAAGACGTAATTCATTATGCCGCCATATCACGGTTAATATTCCTTTTTAAAGCGATATTATTTTGCCGGAAAAATCTGACGGTATTGGAGTCGAACTTATCCTTGCATATTCGAATTATTTGAGTGTGGAAATAACGGGACCGGGGAAAATAAAAAGGAGTTGAAGCGGTGTCGTTGGAAGTTAATACAGCGTTAACTTTGTCGTCGTATATTATGCATTTTCCGAAATTAGACATAAATTTAATCAGCATAAATTGGCAACACATACGTAATTGGTGTGAAAGTGTCCA
Source organism: Cylas formicarius (assembly GCF_029955315.1). Classification (NCBI taxonomy): domain Eukaryota; kingdom Metazoa; phylum Arthropoda; class Insecta; order Coleoptera; family Brentidae; genus Cylas; species Cylas formicarius. Next base: position 12,970,906 of record NW_026844225.1, read on the forward strand.
GAGATCCGTGTAATACTCAATGAATTATCCGATTATGATGGTTAAATGCTTATTCCATGCTTTTATAACCATTTTGTCGTATAGCTCGTATCCAGTCCGCCCTGTTTATCGCTTGCATATTATGTGTTTACACCCCACCAATTGGCTGTATAAATCTCTGCTGTATATAGGGTAAAATCGCGTAACAAACGATAACGTTTTAATTAAAAACGTACAGCAAATCGGACAAAGGATAGAGTTACCGGTGTAATTTTTCTTGTAGGCTCGGCGAATTTCTGTTAATTAGGCCTTTCGGCAGAGATCAGCTTATTTATTCTGCCCCCCTCGTCGAAAGCAGCAGCCCCTCCATGGAGAATGTAAAAACAAACTTTTAGGCAACAACGTAGCGTTATATCAAATCGAAAAACCTTTCTCGATTGCACTTATTAAAAGTTCTCGGACAATTATCCCATTCGAAATTTCTCGTTTCGCAATTTTCGTACGAATTCCAAAACAGAACGACGAAGAGGACTTGAAAACTATGGTATTAGGTGAAGAACTCTCTTCTAAAGTCTGATTCTGACAAAGGCGATGCGAAATCTCCAAAACTTTTAAATTCTCTCTTATAACGGATGAATAATTTTTATGGGTTATGTATCAACTGCACGAATCCTTTTTTCTGATAAAATTCAAGTAAGCGCTCTCGTGGAATTTTACAAAAGATTTTGAATAAAACTTCGCAACAAATTTAAATTCCCTTCGATCTCGGAATCCTTGTTTAAAACTTTCCAACTAAACTTTACGCCGGGATGTTTTGATACATTTTTGCTGAGATTCTGAAGTAAATCTACTAATGCGACCGAATTAACTAAGTAAAAACTAATTTAATTTTATATTTAGTCAAAAAGTACGTTTAAGTTTTACAAACGCAGCTGTCATATTGTTTATGAACTTTATTTAAAATTAATAATTATCAAAAATTCGCAACAAAAAAAATCATATTAAAAAGGAAGTAAATTCTGTAAATGATCGAAAAGATATTAGTAACAATTACATAAACTCTTATAACATTATAACCATCAAAGTCAAAATATTCATATAAATTATTTCAAGAATAATAAGAAACTTTTATTTATAAATATATAACGGTTCCGTGTTCTCTGAACTGAAAATATAATTAATGTTAAATGTATCCTCAAATTAAACCTTGTTTTTTTTAGAAACGTTGAAAATATAACATGTATAAATGAATTAATACTTCTTGGTTCTATACAGGAGTATAGAAATACGTTTTATGTTGGCAAACAACGTGCGTCCCAAAAATGTCGTACCAAACTTTGTGGTTTTGCTTCGTATTCTAATCAGACAAGTTGTGATTCGTCGGCATTTGATTAGCAACACTCCAATTAGCTCGAAGGTTCCTTAAAAAGGGAGAAAATGAAGCCCATTCTTTACGCAAGAGTCCTGCTAGACTATGGCAAGCCATCAAACGAATAACAAAAACTGGTGATATCCTACCGGTTTTTCTATTTAGGGATTTGCCACACTTTTCTTTAAAATAATGAAGTCCACTTTCGTTTACCGGCGAAGTATTTGTAAATGAAATATGGTTCCCACTTGAAACGGTTAGGGTGAGAAACGTATCTCTCGTAGGTATTGAAGGTAATTTTATTATGTGTTTATTTAATTAAAAAGGACATGTGTTAGATGCGCTGGTTTTGTTCGTCCGAACGGCGAGGAATGCGTTTCACTACGCTTCTAGTGTCCCTTTGGTCTATAAGCGCAGAATGGACAACAAATTACCGCATTTATTCCTTATTACGTCATCTTGTAGAATGCTAATGTAAAGATTAATGATAATTAATGTTACAAAACTCACATAAAATATGTTTCAAACGTAATTAAGCATATAAATATTCCTTTAGATACCACCTCGCGTATTAGATAGTAACACGATATGTTTTTGTGCGATAATATATACTATTTAATTTTAAATTTTTGATTTACGTGCAAATTGCGTTATGTACTGGGTGTACCAATGGCACACAGTGAAACCGAGGATTTCCTAAATAATGACCGAGGTGAAAATTATTTTAATTCTATTTTGAACCAATATTTTTGCATAATTTTGATTTATAGATAATTGTAAGTATATTGTGGAGGACCATCCTTGCGGTACCAGCGTCATAACCTTTTTGTACCTGAGTGGAGTGTTTAAAAAATATATATATATGCGCTGCAAATGTTGCTCATATTGTATTTTTTTATGAACTAATAAAAATATACGAAAAATATTGTGAATAGTGCATTGGAGTCTTAACTTACTCATAAATGGAACTTTTGCATAAAAATTGGAATTCACCAAAATACAAAAATGAACCTTATTCGAAGTACCGAAAATTTCATGCAAAAATATTGGTTAACAGTATAGAAAAATCGAAAATTAGTGTTCACTTGGACGTCCTAAATCTGGGACAATCATAGGTTATAAAATTAAATAAATTGCCATTTTTTATAACTTTCTTTTGTAGTAACGGTCGCTAGTGTATGAGGAAGAGGTGTGAAAATACAAATTTAATTCAGGAAACGCAAAGAAAACGCTTTTGCAATATTATCTCGTGCGAAGTATCGGTTTGTACGAGCTAAAATATGTAAGTCATATTTTATAAAAATTTTAAAATAACTTGTAATACAATTAGTCGTATTGTTATAAAGAACAATGTCGTTTTAAATTTTTATGAATACTAAGTAACTACTTAAGGTGTTTTAAATTGAGCAAATTTGTTTTCCCTCATTTTATAAATCCGTTGAATTAATTCCGTTTATCCAACATGTATAATTAAAACCCGTCATTCTTTGTCCGTTCTAATTCGGATTGAGATAAAAATTAGCATCGCAGATGGAGGGACCGTGGTTCACGGCGAGAGATTTATGAATTTATAAATTTGCTTATAAATATCGATCAACCGTTCAAGTTTTTACCCGAGACGGTGCATATTTTCCGTGACCATCGACAATGTGCCACCAACAACTGACTAAAAACCGTCACTACGGTAAGCAAGAAGGATTTGGCGGTATTGATTTATCTCCATCGCCATCGCATCGCCTCATTCCCGATCCCAACACTAAAAGGGGTTCCTTTTTACCGCATTCACCGCTATTTCATCATACCAACACCCTCGACTTTACCCGGTTTTGTTCATTCAAACCATTCAAAACCAAATCGGGCTTATTTTTATTGAAGTCTCTCATCCACACGTATATCGGGCGACGGTTTATTTTTTGCTTGCCGGTTCCGGTCCTTACTTTAATTCTCCGGGACCTCGGAAGGTCTCGATAGTACAAAGTAAAACACAGCTAATTTAACCGAGGGTCCCAGATACTCTTCCGATAGCCGTTTCGCCAATAAGTTTTACTTAGATAAAAACCTGCTGATTTCCACTTTGTTCGCATTTTTCTCGAAACAAAGGGACAACAGGGCTCCGTATTAAGCACGGCACTATTTACGATTAACCTGTCCTTTTTTGCACCACCAGTTCTTAATGTTTTTGAGAATTCCGTTTTGAAATTATATGGTATGCTAGGTAGATTTAGCATTAGCTCTACCGACAGCTTACCCCTGCATTTTTTGCAAATAAATGTATCCGATTGTATTTACTAAGATAAAAAGTTATAAGGGTGGTCTAATGTGCCTTTATTTTCGCGACACTTTTATTTTTATAGTTTTTTGCATGATTTTTCAGAATAATGCTGATTACTCAACGAAAATTGGCTTTTTGACATGAGAAATTTGAAATTGTTTTTTGTACGGCCCCGTATTATAATCTTCTTGTTGGAAGTCGCTAGAAGCGTCCTTCGCCTCCTTCATTAAAAATGTGAAACAATTCTAATAAGAGGGAAAAAAAACAAGAAGGAAATACATTAATTTTTTTGTTTCTTATCCGTATTGTTTGTATTGTTTTGTAAAAAATACAAACATACAATACAATTGATAACCTGTATCCGGAAACACACTTTTTATCTCAAAAATATTTATACTTTAACAAATATTTATCTAATTATTATCAAGCGAATGATTTTTAATTAAAATCAAAAATACATTAATTTTTGTTAAGCAAATATTATATGCAGAGTTGGAAATATATGTGGGTTTTAATTTAGTAACATTCAGCATATAACAAGTGTTTCGAACCACAAATGGGAGTAAAACATGCCTGACAGGGTCATTCCATGACATTTGATTACAACTTTTGGTTACATGTTTTACTAAACATATCATTTTCTGATCGAGGCCCCTCCCGCTGCTTTAATCCATTCGGTGAATATTGTTTCCGTTTTTATTTAGCAAAGCAAGGTCAAGAATCGTATCGAATTCTCTCATAAATACTGTCATTGTTTTAGATTTACGGCTAGCCAGCTAAATGACATTCCCCCGTCTGATTTGATGTACCCACTCGTGTGCAAAGAGCTGCTTTTATTTTCAACGGGGCTCCGATTTTACGCTTTTAGTGGGACCCTTTAGAGGTGTCATCGTTTTATATAGAATCTGCCATGGGATTACTCGATTTTAATTGCCGTTACTTTGCGAAAATCGGGATTTGTTTATAAAAGCGCTTCATTTCCGAGTTCATTTCCCCTTTCAAGCTTCCCGCTTTAGATAAACATTCGCTTTTGGCATTGTCTATTGTTTCTCTTCCTTTTACGTATTATTTATCGTCTTTGAAGGACCTTTATTGGCCACAACAAAGAAGACAACCACCCGAGACTGAAATTTGAGTTTTTCGAACGTGTTTCCACTTCGCAATTCGTTATAAACTTCTAACCAAAACTATCTCGTATACGCTTCAAGTTGGGAATCTCAAAACCGATGATTAAAACTTTTAGGCAATAGTTTTAATCATCTCTTGTGATGATGCTAACACAGTTAGCAAAACGCGCACCAGGCGATAAGTGTTTTAATTTCGTTAAAGTGATGCGCAGTTCATACAACATGTTCCAATTTCTAACGTAGTTTGTCTTCTTTCACCTATTAGTTTACTACAGAATCGTTTGCAAATGAAACAAAACAAAAACCGTACGCTACAGTTTTATTTAACGCCCTGTATGCACCGCCGTAAGCCGAATTGCTCAGTTAAGTCAATGTTCGCTTAGTTCGCTGGTAAACGTGGCAGAATTCTTCACAATCTAAACTAGAGTTACGTAATTATTTGCTTTAAATCCAGCTTTGAACGACGGGATTTATGGACATAAAAGGAAATGTGCTTACACCTGTTTATCTAGTACCTTATAATATTAATGAAGACAAATATCGAAAATTTTATGGCGAGAGCTACATACACTCGCTCCGCGAAAATTATGAATCTAACGGCTACTAAGTTTTATACAGAGCGTCTTAACAATTACCAACCTTGTGCGAAGCTTTTGATGTATTAAAAACCTCTTTTTAGACCGGCAGCCAAATTATTTTTTGCATATTTGAGCAAGGCTTTTGATGTAGTTGGGTTTTATATTTTATTAAATAAATTAAAACTTTTATTAAAGGTGGAAATCAATTCATCAAAGTTAATAATGTTAAAATTACCTCGGGAATGCCGCAAGGTACAGTATTGGGGCCGCTGTCCTCTCTATATGCCTTAAACTTAAAACTTGCCAATCGTTTTTACTTTCGCAGAGGATACTGCTTTAGTCTACACACACACAGGTGCAGAAGAAAGTGTTCTGTGTGGAGAGGTCAACAGTGACCTCAGAAAATATGTGGTATTATATATAAAACAAAATTTATGGCGTTTAAGCAAAAAAAAACAAATACGCATTCTAAAGATAAATATTAATAATACACCTCTATCCGCAAAGACTTTTTTTTATATCTCGCTTTATATACAAGAAACCAAATATCTTGGGCTGAGTTCGCTTCTGGAAATCAAAATAAAAAAAAAATATGTGTGTCTTTAATTTGAGTTCACTTCGGAAAATCGAACAATCTAAATTAATATTAAAAGTACTAAATAATGAACAAAAATGTAATGCATCAATAATTTTATCTAATCAAGTGCTTAACTATGAGACGAAAATTGTAAGCAATGTATATCAGATTAACGAAAGAACCAATATAGGACTGCATAATTTCTATTGTAAATGCATCAAGAACTTTTAATGATTTACCAAGAGATGTAACGTCTGCATATAAATTGAGTTTCTTTGTTAAAAACTTGTAAATTATGTTGTTAGTATACAGATTCAGTTAGTTAATTCTCTCGAGGCCAGCGCTTTATATATATATATATATATATATATATATATATATATATATATATATATTTGTTATATCGATATTTGTTAAATAAAGATTTGTTGATATATATGTATATATATATATATATATATATATATATATATATATATATATATATATATATATATATATATATATATATATATATATATATATATATATATATATATATTTTTTTAAACAAATCTTTATTTAACAAATATATTATTATATTATATTAGATCGACATAAAGAGGAAAACTAATTCCGATAGTAAAACCAAAAGAACAATATAAATACTTTAATAACAATTTCTCGAATCAGTACTTATTTAACAATATAAAATTTATTCAATTAAATTTTAACGTGCCAAATAATATTGAGAAATATGTTATGTAAAGCTCGCACGTAATGTCAAAGGTGGGGATGTTCCTACAATACCCGTAGCACTATAAAGTGTATTTGCAACAACGTAATTAATATTTCTGTTTAAACCTTTTATTGCGGCGTTTTGCAAGTTTCTTTATAAGAAAATGCGTATTTTGCAATTTAAAGGCGGAGACCGCGAATCGTTTTAAGCCTGCTAGAAAAATGAACTGACAAAAGGTAAATCATGGAGTTATGGCGAGCGGTTTCTAATCATGAATAGCCGGTAACAGATATTCTTTATGTACGTGAATAGATTTATATTGTGTAATCCGAAGTTGTAAATAGCTTACGATTTTTTTTTTGAAAGGTCGTGTTAAAATTAGTCACTGCAAATTTACTGATCCGAAGACCTTGACATATTATATTTAATAATTTTATTGATATTGATTTCCAACATACGAGCAATAAACAATGGTTAATTATTTACAATAAAGCAATTTATGGTAATGAATTGAGTTGAGGATGATGTCAAATTCGAAGGTGAAATAACGAATTCAAATTTATTTCAGTTTGTAATTCAAACCGCTTGGAATACAAATGGTTGACCGAAGATGGAGAAAATCAGAGGTTTTTGAGCATGTCGCGAATTAAAAGTCAACCTTTTTTGTAACGCCAGTACTGAAATACAAATAACCTATTTAATTAATGCCCATTAAGTATAAAAAATATCTCTTTTATCAAATCAGGCCCCGCTGTAAAAAGCCACTAAACTCGTAGTAAATATTCAAAAAAGAATGCCTTCGGTATGCGTAGTTATTTCGTAGTCTCTAAAAAAACCCTTAACCACCTATTTGTTTTCAATACATTAGTTTTCTGAACAGGTACCCAGCGGTTCTGATTAGCAGTACCTGTTCTTTTATAGTCGTTTTCATTTCAATGAATATTTTCGTGGTGGGTATCGAATATGTAAGTTTGTCTTGTGTGTCAGTTTCTTTCTCAAACCGGTCTAAAAGCGAAACACCAACTGTTCCCCGTCCGCAAGGTTGCCGGCTCGTCGGGTACTTTTAAATCGTACTTCGATACCATCAATGTTGCCAATACCTTGCATAAAATTAACTAGTTCGGTTTTAAGTCGTTCTCCTTCTTTTACTGTAGATAACCTCGTTGCTCTTTTCCCAATTGGATTCTGTAGGTACGATTCCCGGTATTCTGCTGCGGTACCGATGGTACCAAAATTTACGTACATTCATGATGTACAAGCTTCTTCGTCACCCATTAAACGGCCTAATTGCTTGTATCCAAATGCGCGGTTGCTTTCGGTAGTAGTTTTAACATGTCGTGTTTGGTACCTACTTTCATTATCTGCACTTTCGATCTGGCAACCATGCAACCGGTGCATCCTATATGGAAACATTGGTAACGCTTTGCGAACTGCATGTATTCCGAAATTCCAACGACTTCCATCTCTAAATTGTTCTTAATTATATAGGGTGGGCTATCGAAGTGAGACCCCCTAACTGTTATGTTTTTAAATCATTGAATTTTATGACTTTTTTCTCTTAAATGGCCTCGTCCTGGTTATGACCGGACGAGCCTTTTTAGCTAATTTATCTCGATCCTTCATAAAGGTAATAAAATAAAAAAAAAAATTCAAAATTTTCTCCGTCACTTACAATTTGTAGCGTTATTTTAATCCGTTACATTATTTTTATACCACATAGAAGGATTTTCGTGTTAAGCCGTAACAAAGGAACATTCGAGTGATTGTAAAATCACAATAATACCCAAAAGAGGATTGTAATTTTAACAATTTTATAGCAAAGTAAAGCCGGCGGAACTGTTTACGAGAGAAATATCGAAAATAAAATAAACGAGACCGATACTGTATCTAGACTTTTACGAGTTTCTTTCTTTCTTTATATCTTTTATATGGGTATTTTATTGATCTATTATTAGGCTTTATTTGCCGAAGAAGTGCATTTATCCGAATATTTGCCAGCTTAAATAAGCTGAATATGAATCGATCAGACCTTTCTAGCAATAGTCCCAATGGTTATTCGTTTGCGTATATTGCTTGAATAAAGACGCAAACTTTCTGAAAATCGATACTTTTGAAGCCGCAGATTGAACAATTGTCTCTCATTAAAAAGATACGCACGTATATTCCGGTTGAAAATATTCCAGGCGATCAAAATATTGTAATTAAAATGAATTTCATCGCGAAATATGTTGTTCCACACTAAACAAACTCATAACCTAATTTATTCGTATTTTATGATTTTAAAATTTAATTTATTTGCCTATATTGCATTAATATAAATTACCGAAATTTCGTTTGTTTCAATATTCATGCCGAGGACTGCTCCGACGAATACCAACCGACATTCCAATAATTATTTACGTTACCGAGGTCCAAATAATTTTCTACAGAAATTGCTGTAAATATAATATAGCTTATTATTTACTAAAAATACACATCCGTGCAGGTATTATTCATTGATTTTCATAGATTAACTCTAATTGCTAAAACGGGTTTAATATTCAGTAGATTATAACCTGTAATTTTTCAAAAAAAGTAAATAAATAACTTGCATGGTATGGCGAGCGAAATAAAAATATTGACTTGTTGTTTTCCCTGAATCGTTAAACCGACACTTAAACCGTTGGTTAGTTAGCTCATTGACTTGAAATTCCGACCACAGAATTTATTAGTTTTCACATTTTCGCTAATTTTCGTTAATAAATATGCTGCGAAAAGTATAAATAAAAACAGGGAAAAAATGCCAAAGCTTCCATGTAATTGTGAAAAAATAAAAAAGAACCAAAAAATAAGGTAGTCCTGACAGAATAATTTAAAGAAAAGAAAGGAGCAAATGAAATGAAAATAAAAAGGAAAGAGAGAGAAGGAGTAATAAAATTAAATCGAAGTTTTTGTTTATAGATATTTTTATTTTTTCTGTATATTAGAAGAATCAGAAAATTTGAAAATATCTATAATTTTTAATTTAAATTGTTCTGTCAGGACTACCTTATTTTTTGGTTCTTGGGTTTGGTGGGATCTATTTGTCTATTTTTTGATTTAGCAAGTCAAACTTATTAAGCAGAGCATAGATTTTCAATTTTTGTGCTTAAATTTGCATTTTTGCTTGTGCTTAAATTTGCATTTTTGCTTTCAATGTGGACGTTTCGGGTTAAATAAGAAGTAAAGGCAGAGCCTTTGTCCTAGTGAAGTATTGGTTTTTAGTAGGGGGAGAAACTATAAACTAGAATGTCATCAACATTAATAATTGTATTTCATTAAATTAAATTATATATTATATTAAGAAAAAACTTACAAGATTGGTCAGTAACCCATGGCAGTATTGGAATTTCTATTGGAGGCCTATATAAAAATAATAAATCAAATATATGTTTAGCGTGAAAAATTCCCCACTGCTTTTCCCAAGCCAAAGGTCCTTTTTCTGTCTCCACGCGACAGGTAACAAAATAGATGTAATTTTTTTTAGGTTTTCAACTAATTATATTAAAATTTAAGTTATGATTAAGCATAGCATCGCTTTTATTAAGTGGATTTTTATGTAAATTTTTATATGCCAAAAATGTTCCGGACACGAACCGGTTTCTCTGTTAATTTAATTTACTAGTAGAACGATTAATTGATAAAATAGTCAAATTATGTTTATTGTCCTCTTAAAAGATGTCTCATAACGATAAATTTTTAATTTGTGCTTCGCTATTTACGCATTCATTTACATAGATAGTAAAATGAAAAGCGAATGATTAATGAGCCTCTCGTTTTGGTGCAATACTTCATCGTTTAGTTGCTACAGTTGCTTAAGAGATAATTGGATTAGTGACCGCCGCTATGTAGATTGTAAATTGTATGTAACAAATACCCGTTCGCATATTATCCGCTCCTGATTTTCTTTCCTAATTTTTTGAAGCGCAAAAATGCAATATCATACTTTATTGAAGAAGTTCTTCAAAGCCGGCCGTCGCATACAATGTGTTAAATTTCGCTACTTTTGAAGCACTGATGATACATCAGGACGTAAAATCTCACATCACTTGTTAAAGTATTTAACAATGGCAGCAGTATGCTGGTTTAACAATAAGCCATATTTTTAAAAGTCGTCGAGACTGTCGTCCAAATGGCGTCGAATAAATTTCTTCGAATGCCTGCTCATTTTTGTGTGCTGCCGTTTCCCTTCTTTGCCCGATACCTAATTCATATTTGGCAGGTATTTAAATTGCGCTCGCATGCAAATCGGCATTTCATATATTTATTTCGTTTAGTTGACAAGCTAGTGCGCAATAAATTAAAAATGCCTCGTCTCTGTATTTTTGTAACGTTCTGCTCGACATCAAAGGGTCTAATTTTGATAATAAAGGTTTTGCGGGATTTCTTTTATTTTGCTGTTAAAATTGTTGCTTATTTTAATAAAAATATCTGTATTTTTTTTTGTGTACTACGATCGAAGAAATTTCAACAAAAATAACGAAATATTTTCTCTTTTAGTAGTTCTTGGTGGTTATACACAACCCGATATCTAAGAAAAATACAATGTATAATGTATATGTAAAAGTTTCATTTTTTTAATAAAATATGCACCGGGTGTCCCAGATGGTCCTAAAAATTTGAAAAAAAAAAGCAAATCAGCCAAGAGAAAAGGCTAGAAATCGTTTTTGACCTTCTGAAATGATGCTTTTGTAAACACTATTTTAAATCTAAGACAAACTGAAATCTTTTTTGTTAGATGCTTTTCATTCTATCTCTAAAAGTTTTGGGGGGTGCTACAATATTTCTTGAAATAATTGTCAACTCCAAAATGGCTTAATATATTTTAATGTGCTTGGAGTCGTTAAAAATGGCTATTAAACGTGCTATGAGAGTTACCTCGTCACCAGATGGCGTTTTGTGACATTATGACACAAAAAAGAATTATCTGAAAAAAAAATTAAATGCAAAGATATTAATTTTTTACGTCAAACAAGAGCCCGACGACCCAGCGGAAACCACATTTCAATGTCTGTATCCTAACCTAAAATATGAATAAATGAATTTAAAATTCAAAAGAAGTTGAATTTTTGTAAGCTTTCCCCTCTACGAGTTGTTAATCAAATAAAAATCCTTTGTTTCTATTAGTTTTTTTTGCAATGCCATACTTGCACAATAGTGTTTATTATCTTTTTTTTTTTAAATAAAACACTATATTTAGTCACTTATCAATAGTGTTAAGGAGTAACAAAGTTTACGTTTTAAGTGGTAAGTAGAAAACCATAAAAAAATCCTTTGACAGAAATTATTTATTCCTAATTGCCATAAAAACATTTTTTTCCCACCAGATGTTATTATAATAGTTTACTTTTTTAGTAGGCTGTAAAATTCGACAAATCGGAAGGTATCTGACAAACCTCTATTTTCTAGTCGTTATTTGATGCTTCTGAAAATCTCTTATCTACCATTTTAAATATTCGAAGTTTAAGTTTATCTAACCTTTGAGTTACCATATTGCGACTGTGTTCATTGCATTACAAATGTCTTATTGGACTGCCGAAGAATACTTTGTGTTGGTTGTGTTTTCCCAGTGTCATCAAAACATATGTGTCGCTAAGCGAGTACAACCTGCAAATTAACCAAAAGGAAGACATTGTAGTAGAATGGTATTTCTAAAAGACCACTATCTACACCCTTGTGATATTGAATTATATCAGGCTATTGTAGAAACTAATTTTGATAGGTAATTAATTGGCTAAATTCTATACTAGATGGGGATCCCACTTTTTATCTGAAATATTATGGGCCTATGAAGCTACTTTTTCGGGTAATGGAGGAGTCAAGTTGCATAATATGCGCCGTGGTCGATATTTCTCATATTTCGTTTTGGTTGTTTGGAATGTTTATATTTGACTCGCGTTATTTATCGGTCTAACCTAAACAGTTATAATTCTGTCATTCGTAATATTGAGAACCCATTGGAACCTACTTTGGTATTTTTCTGGAACGCGAATCGGCGAAGATAGTTTGGCTTTATAAAAGCACTGTTTAGGTCGGATGTTAGGTAACTCCGATAGTTTATTTTGATTGGCTATTTTGTAGTTGATCTAGCGGGTTGCGGATCGTTTATTAATCAGAACCCGCGCCACCGGGTTTCTATTTCTATTATATTATTTTCATTATTTCTTACGATCTCCGACATGCATTATTGGTCTCCAGTGAATCCTCATTGGATGCGTGCTTTATGGGAGCATTTTTGTTTAATGGTAAAGTGAATGGCCATATTTGTTTAAACTTTTTACGAAACCACTTGCCGATTTTATTAGAAAAACCTTTCCTTTACAAACAAAAAGCTGCAACACAATAAATGTCTAACACACAGACTTACCCAAACCGTTGAATAGGAAGTGGCAGTTTGTTTCCGTGGCCTGCCAGATCTCCAGACCTTACTGTCCTGGACTTTCACTTTTGGGGTAGAATAATAGATATTGTGTTGTGCAGCTTTATGAAATACACAACCCAAGATAGATTTCTGCATTGTCCTTTCAGTCAATTTTGTTGTGTTGCATTAGGTTAGGATAAAGATATTGAGATTCGGTTTTGAATGGGCTTTTGGGCTTTTGCTTGGCTATCTGTCTGTCTTTGTCACAGCATGTTTGATAGCCTTAGAAAAGCCATTTTTAACGACTCCAAGCTTATTAAAATCTATTAAACCACTTCGGAGTAATAGGCATCTATTTCCGGAAATGTTGGAGCACCTCCACTACATTCGTGGTGGGGATGGAGTAAAAAGTATCCAATAAAAAAGGTCTGAATTTGTCTAAGTTTAAAGACAGTATTCACTCTAAGTATCGTTAACATAAGGAAATTTTCCAGAAAATGTCGACGTCGTTGCTAAATAAAACGCAATAAAAATCGAAAACATCGAGAATATTAAAGAGAAATTTACCGATACGCACCCCTCTGCCTCCCGCTTCTTCAATATTGAAATTAACTTTCTGCGTCCTTTGAAAACGTTTTCGAATAATTTAAAAAAAATACATTACAGTTTTTTAATTTCCTTTTTAAACGGTTGTATCTCGTTTAATTATTAATGTTTAGATATGTTTGTCTTCATATTTCAACTTGTCTTTAATCAATTGAAAACTGTGACACTAAAGAGTACTGTAAAAAAATAAATTATGGTAGTATTTTTCTTGGGTTTCGAAAACAATTATTTGGGAGTAGTAACTATCATGTTTGTCAACACGGATTTGTATCAATAAATGCCATATAATAATATCGATTAATTGTCAGTGCGCCACGGGCGCACTTAAAACGCAAGTATCTGTTGCTTATTTAAATTTCATTTTACCATGTTTATTTGTCTTTACGGCAATATTCCCGACGGTTCTGTGAAAAGAAAAAAGGACACGCAACTAATAATTCCATTATCACGTATACTATTGCAGCATCATGCAAATACTTTGCATTTTAACTACTTCGGCCGTAAAATAAGTCTTCCGTCTTCTTCTTAAGCGTTTCTTCGAAACGGAAGGCATGTTATTCCGCAATGGTTGCGACTTACAAATTAATTTGAATTGTATTTTTTTTCTACGGTTTGTATGAATCGTGAATCAGTCAAAGTTTATAATAAAACACGAGACAACGCCAAACACAACGTGCGTAGTTGCGTATGACCAATTTGAAAGTCGCTTGTTTTGACGTGCGTATAATTATTCAAAGGCATACCGCGTTATATATATGTATATATTACCTTCACGATTTCTTTTACGTTAACCAAATATTTGGAACTGTTCAATTGAGTAAAATCCTAATACTCTTATGTCTCTTTTTATTGCAAAAAAAAAGTGCCAGCCTCGGCTATTGTACAATAATTACGGAAAAGAGAGAAGAGCATAGCATTTTTATATATGGAAAAAACATTTTATGGTGTCCAGCGAAAAGAAGTCTATTAAAATTAAAAAAAAATATATCAACAAAACTAATAAGAGTCACCAACTGGATATACAAAGACTCAATTATGTGGCTAAATTTTGTTCTTATATAATTAAAATGGCCTAGCAAGGAAACAAACAACTTGTTAAATACTAATGAATAACAGAGAACGGAATGAAAATGAATAAGAATAAAACAAATGTAGAGAGAGAAGAGAGAGGAAGGCAGGAAGGAGAACTAAAAGATATAATCAAATTGATGTATTATCAGTGTGAAATTGGGGAAAAGGAGATGAAATACTGTATACTAGAAATTAAGTTCATGGAGAAATATATATTCTTTGAAAATGTCCCACCAGCTTGGCACTGATCTTGCAGTACCAGCTGGAAGAGGATGAGAAAATTAAACGCCTCCGAAAAGACCAAAGAGAACGTCCGAGAAAGACAGCGGGGACAAATTTGAAGAAGGGCAGCAGCAAAACACCGATGGAAAACAGAAACGATTGGAAATGATTTAATGTATTAATTGTAATTGTTTTTATTCATTGAACGCCGAACAGAACCAAAGGATATCGTGTAAATTTCTTGTTTATTTAGACATTTAATATGTCTGCTAGTTCTCCAAGAACAAATTATTTTGATAACCTTGTTGCAGAAATTTGCAATTTTATTGATTATTTTATTTGTTTGTAACTCCAACTCCCAAATAAATAAATAGAAATGAAAAAGGCGAAATAAATCACAATCGTGCTTGATTAGATCGAACATTAAACTTCGAGTTCGTTCCCAAAAGTTATTAGCTTGTTCCCAAAGTTTGGTTGTTTGAATAACAATCGAAGTACGGTAATGTAAAGTTGTTTTTGTTTCAGAACAATACCGATATGAAACAGCATACGCATGCGAAGGGAAAACTTTAAAAATCGAATGCAAAGCCGGCGAATTGATTAAATTGATTCGAGCTAATTATGGACGATTTTCGATAACTATTTGCAACGATCATGGAAATACCGACTGGAGCGTTAACTGCATGTCACCGAAATCTTTGAGGGTCCTCCACAACAGGTGAGTAAACTTCCGTAGGTACTTGCTATAAGCTAAACGCGGAAAATCGACTCGAAAACTGATACTAGAATGCGTACATCGCATTAAAATGTGCCTGGTTATATTTTATATTAAAAATTCAACAGAAAATTCCAAGAATTTTATTTTCTGTCGTCGTATTTCGAGATGTTTTTCCGCCGAGAGCCAGACAAAACTTTCGCTTGCAGATTTTATTAACCCTGACTTCAGGGTGTTTATTTTAAGGGGTTGCCTTCGTTTTCACTTTCTATACGTTCGTTCAGTTCAGTTTAGCTTTACGCCTACGTTTTCGACTCGTTCTGTCTTTTTATCTGTGATAACATTGCTTTGTGTGTCCATTAACGTAGAAAATAGTTACTTTGAAAGAATTTAAAGTTGACAATTAAAATCGTGATCGGCAGGCGTAAAAATTCAAAAAGGCCTTTAATTAAACGAATAGGGTTAAACAAGTAAAAGTTTTTGGAAGTGTGTAATTAATGCGAATACAAAGTTCGGCATGTAACGTTTGTGCTTTTTTGTATCTGTCAGTATTGTATGTTATATCGTTTCGGAGTTGAAAATCTAAAAGGGTTTCATCGCTTTCGATAAAAATTGCTTCCTCTTTGTTCCGTCCATCGGAGTCATTAATATCGCTGCCTGTTTTGTCCACTGAAAACGTTTACCTTTCCTGTGTTTTATTAGTTCTTTTTTGTGAAAAGTTAACAGCATGACATTTTTTCGACTACCTGTACCCCTACCTAACGCGACGTCAACGAACAAAACGCGTTTTTATCAGCTTTGGTGCTTTCAAATAACGCGTCGTATTATCAGGAACCAAATTCGCGCATACCGTACCGTGCCGTACAAAATGGCCAACAATAAAAAAAAAGAGTTATTTTATTCATCCTTGAAGGCTTAACGCGGGTCATATGCGCTACGAGGTGTTAAACGGTTGATGTGCTTAGATCAACATGCCGGCCAATTTTGAATTTGTAAGTAACTTTCTATTACCTACCTTAATCACAAAGGTAGTAACATATACGATCTTTAACAGTCTCGGACCTTTCACGACTTTATCGTTCCTCTTTATTTTATCTAATTTTATTCAAATGTATAAAATTAAATGGATTTCAAAATGCGCAGGTTTATGGAAAAGTCTCGTATGACTTTTAAAATCCCCCATTCAATTTTATTGTTAACGCCAATCGATGTCTTTGATAACAGACTAACGGGAATAATAAAACATATGGAGGAGATATGCTTTTTCTGTTGTAAATAACATTTGATCGAGGCCGTGTATCACCGGTAGTTGTGATTCGCCAATAACAATATCACCGGGAAAAAAAGAACATTTTATCTGCTTGCTTCTGGTTAGCTTTAGCGCAGTCGACAAATGAACGCTACGAGTTTTATTTTCAGATGCTCTTTTAAGAGAAACTGTACGGTAGAATTGAGCAACAGCATTTTCGGTGATCCATGCCCGGGAACCGACAAATATATCGAAGTACACTATTTTTGTGATAATGGTAATTTCCGTGGAACGATATTGAATATAACATACAATATTGTCAGAAGCGAGGAAGTATCATTTTACCGTTTAATTGCAATTCGTTTGATTAAACTGATGTCTGGCACCGGTCCAAATATTAAATCGACAGTTTTGATGGGTTTCTACATATAATGCGCGTTTTTTGTTTCTTTTTTCGTTTTCGATTTCCATCGGACGATTGCTGTTTTATTAACGTCGATTCAATGTAGTTGTGTCAACATTAGTAAGACCCGGGGAGTTTACACACGTCATTCTTGTACGAGAGTAATATCGGTGGAAACTAAATATCGATTGTGATGTCAAATAATTGCGTACTCGGATATCAAATGCAATTTTTGCTATACATTTCGTATAAAAATTGCGGTGATAGTCGGTGGGAGATGCATGAAAAAAAAACTGTTAGGGTATTTCGAGGTACGATGGCATAGGAAGTAAGGTTTTGCAATGTAACCACTAAGGATGTAAGGGGTGCTTTTTTTCAATGTATAGAATTTTAAGTTGCAATAAAACAACAATGGATTATTCGATTGACATGAATTTTATTTATCCGAAAGATAATCTTGTGGCAATACATTTTAAATATGATTTCTGGCATATGACCGCCACGGCTGGCGCGGCGGCAATAACACGGCGAATGTTGTCTTCCAAATGGTCAAGCGTTTGTGGCTTATCCGCATAGACCAATGACTTTACATAGCCTCACAGCGGTGTTAAATCACAAGATCTTGGAGGCCAATTCACAATTCCAAAACCACCAATCGTGCCTTTCAATAAATCGATTGTGGCACGGGCTGTGTGACATGTTGCGCGGTCTTGTTGAAACCACATCTCCTGGACATCATGGTTATTCAATTCAGAAATGAAAGAGTTAGTAATCATAGCTCTATACCGATCACCATTGACTGTAACGTTCTGGCCATCATCGTTTTTGAAGAAGTACGGACCAATGATTCCACCAGCCCATAAAGCGCATCAAACAGTCAGTTTTTCTGGATGTAACGGTGTTTCGACATACACTTGAGGATTAGCTTCGCTAATCGGGAACAACGGCAATCTGGTTTTCTCCCCATTCGACGAATCTACGCCTTACTTAATGATCGTTTGGCTTTAATTCTTGCTTGAGTTGGATTTTGTAAGCACGTAAACCAAGATCCTTCAGCAAAATCTTCCATAAAGTAGATGGACACAGATCCAATTCCTGTGCTTGATGGCGGATGGACTCATTCGGGTCTTCCTCAATGCTACGCTCTCCAGCAGCAATAGCCTCTTCTGTACGCACCGTACGGCGTCTCTGGGGATGCGAGTCATCAATAAGAGTAAACGTGGCGCGAAAACGTCCCATGGTTAATCGAATTAACTGCTCTGATGGACGATTTTGTCGACGATAAAATGGACGTAGTGTGCGATACGTATTCGGCACAGAACCATTATTTTCGAAATAAAATTGCACTATTTGGAAGCGTTGTTCAGGCGTGAGTCTATTCGTGATGAATGGCCAAACCAAACTGAGAATAAATCACTTGACAGCTGTTAAATCGGTCGCCATCTTGAACAGTAATGCCAACTTAAAGTTCTATACATCGAAAAAAAACACCCATTACTTTAACACTATGTGTCTATTTAAATACGATTTGCTTAATTAAAATAACTAAAAAATCAAAAAATCATCAGTAAAATCGGTTTTAAAAAATTCAAAAGTGGCATTGCTTGTGACGTTGTGATTGTGGTATTTAAAAAAACATGCGCCAATTCTCTGCCAAAGAAAAAAGTTCATCATCAAGGTTCGAAAATGCAATAAATGGTGTTAAATATTTTTAAAAAACCGACTTGTAAAAGTCAAAAAATCCTTATGTAGAATTTTTCAGATCTAAGTATCACAAAGTTCCAAAATTTAAATGTTCACCAAAATAGGTTTTGGTTAATTAGTTATCTTGACAGGTTATAAATGACTAAATTGGGCAACAAAAATTTAACATTTTGCGAGGAAATATTTGCCAGCCTGTATTTGTTATATTTTTGGATGACACCCTGTATATTCTGACCATCAGGTGTAAATATTTTACGATTCTTGCACCAAGTTTGACTTACGCCGTCGCTGCAGTATTGTTAAACCCCTGGGCCTTCTCTCCTCCAATTACCCTAAGGCGAAAAAATAATAATGGACATTTGTCGCTTAATAACAATTTATAATGATATCGTTAGGTGTTCGCATTATCAGAACTGCAGTATACCGGCCAGTACGAGCATGTTTGGTGACCCTTGTCCTGGGACACATAAATATTTAGAAGCTCATTATCAGTGTTTGCCCGGTAAGTTTAATTAAACACAATCTAATTAAAATGCTTCCTCGATTTCTAGCAATACTTTTGCGTCCATCCTCCTTTCTATTAATAAATTAAAATTCGCACAACGACCTGTATAATAAAACTTTTCACGTTGCGGTAAAAATGCGAAAAATGTTGTAAGTTTGCGTATGTACTTTGTAGTTTTTCATCTACCTTTTTTCCGCACAGCGTCAGTTCGTTCGTTATTGACCATATTAACTTGGATCGTGTTGATACGAATCGTTTCCGTCGACTTTGACTGTGAGAAAGAGCAGTTGGCTGCATTCAGTCTCAGTTAATTCGACCGACGAACGTTTATTTGTGGCTGATATATATTTCAGGTGTTTTAAGCTTTGTTATTCACAGCAGCAAACGTGAATCGGTTAATTAATCTCGGCGAATGAATGTCAATTAGGAATTATTCTTAATTCTGCGATCCTCGCGCACCGGCCGTCCCATATACGATCGTTTTCATAGACTAGCTGGAATCGTATTGAAAGCAGATTTTTCTTTTTGTATCGTACAGACGGTTACCGACAGGAAATTGGCATCTTTCGAACTTAAAGCCCGCATATTTCTTGTGGTTAGTTCGTTTTATTTAAAAAATGATTATGTTTGAAAACATTTCAGTATTTTTTCACATTATCCAATTTGATAAAACAGGCACTGTATTTTTTCAAGTTTCAAACAAGTGTTACTTAAAGAAAATCGTAAATTATAAATATATTCAATCAAATCAATCAAACAATAAACCCGTTATTAGAATTGGTTATTCAACAAGAAAGTTATCCTAAAGAGTTTAGTCTTAAAAATAATTTAAAGTTTATAATTGACAAGTGATTAGTATTTTGAAAATAAATTACTATATAGACTTCAGAAATGTGGAGAACAAGATGGTGTTTCTGTCTTAAAATTCCTGTTTAAAAATCGTCTTTGTTTATCGCGATGTGCGCCTCTGAACACAGTCCACAATTGGTTACTTGCTTTTTACAAAACTTCTGGATTCCTCCTGCTTCGGTTTTTGCTTAGCCGGAATTGCTGACGTTTTGGATTCTTCACAGCTTGACTGAAACTTCCACAGGCTACTGTAATACTTTTTACAAAACTTCTGGATCCCTCCTGCGTCATTCCTCCTCAGTCAAGTTCAACAGGATGATTGGCGAAACTTCAGCAATTTCGACTAAGCAAAAACCGAATCAGGAGGAATCCAGAAGTTTTGTAAAAAGCATTACAGTAGCCGGCGGAAGTTTCTTTGAAAAATTATTTGATTTCTTGTTTTCCGATGGGCGATTGCGTTGTTGTTGCTGTTGAGTTACTAATTTCATGCAACAACTTTCATCCGATGTATTAACCATGTCCTACATTTCGTATATAGAAGTCGGCCAAATATTTCCTGCTCCAGAAATAGGTCCTTGCAAACGTCCCTGACTAGCATCATGAATTTCAAGACGCCCGCAGGGCAACCAACGTTAATATGGTCAATAAACTGGTCATTTGACTTAGATTTTAAAACTTCTCCTCTTGGTTAGCCACAATCACAACAACGACAAGCCGACCGAGTCCGCCATGGTTGATAACGTCGCAGCCCCCGATGTGGAGCACAATTAAACCGCCTGCAGCAAGACCATCGACAACCCAAGTTACCATAACTCCTCCCTCGCCAATCCCCGGACCTATTCCGTCTTCAACATCTGTCAACTTACCTACGTCCACTGCTAAAGGTCATCCGTCTTCGGCTATCGATAATTCTCCGGCGAAAGATGAAGATATATGGAGTAGGGATCCAAATCATTACGACGCCACTACTCTACCGTTAACTACTATTACACCTGGCGGCAATAAAAGAGTGGTATCATGTAAGTTTACAAAGGCGTGTGGTTGATATGATGTTTAATTTCCATCATTTTAGCGGATACGACATCTTCGTATTCGTTTTCGCCTTCGGTTCCTAGCATAAGTCCGTGGCCCAAAGATTCCGATTTCAATCCGTTCCATTGTAACTCAACTGTGGTGCGCAACATTAATTGGGACAGTACTAAAGTAAACGAAACGGTTATCAAGCCGTGTCCACCAGGTGCTACCGGTTTTGCCAAATGGCATTGCGCGGACGTACCAGGTTCTCAACCCCAGTGGTCTCCGCAATATCCCGACCTAAGCGAATGTCGGTCCGTATGGCTCACTAGTCTTGAACAGAGGATATTGACCGGTAAAGACCAGTTGGTGTCGATCACTAGCGATCTGGCACAAGTGACGACTAGCAAAACTTTGTACGGCGGCGATATGGCGATTACCACGAAAATTATTCAAAAAATGACCGAGAAAATGTCGCAAGACATCCAAACATTCCCCGATACTAGACAGCGCGAGGCAATAGTTACCGAAATGCTGATGGACGTAGCCAAAACTAGCAGTAACTTGTTGGACTCTTCTCAGCATCCCTCGTGGAGGGACTTGAGTTATAAAGAGCAGATGAGTGTCGCGACTTCTTTGCTAATTGGACTCGAAGAAAACGCCTTTCTTTTAGCCGATACGGTAATGAGCCAGAAAACCGTTAATAGAAAATTTAAAAATATCTGTAAGTATGGTAGCGGTGGTGGTTTTGAAACGTTTCATCAAATATTTGCGTTTTAGTAATATCGGTGCGCGTATTGGATACCAAATATTTAACGAACGAAGCATTTCCATTGGAAGATAACAAAGACGAGTGGCGTGCTAGTAACGATTCTATCGAATTGCCGAAAGACGCCTTACTAGAAAACACCGACGGGAATTTTGTACGTTTAGTATTCGTAGCGTTCGATAGATTGGAGGAAATTTTGCAATGGCAACCGGACTTTTCCGATTCATCCGGTACTAACGTTTCTAAAATGTTGAATAGTAAAGTGATATCCGCCAGTTTGGGCAAAGGGCGTCACATCCAACTAAAAGAACCGGTCAAGCTTACATTGAAGCATATAAAAACGGAAAACGTTAGTAACCCGAAATGCGTATTTTGGGATTACACTACCAACGCGTGGTCCGAAGAAGGATGCCACGTTGACAGTTCCGAATCCAATTACACCCATACCGTTTGCTACTGCGACCACTTGACCAATTTCGCCATTCTAATGGACGTTCACGATATCTATTTGCAAATTCCTCACGAAATTGCCCTGCAAGTTATTACGTACATAGGATGTATCATATCTATTATTTGCTTGATACTTGCTATTATTACATTTCAGTTATTTCGGGGGCTCAAGGTAAGCATGCATTATTTATGTTATGTTTTGGACTTCAGTGGCGTTGTTCATTATGAGAAACGTTTGATGTCCCGTTCATTCCAATCTTTTTTCCTCTTTTTGCTTGTTCTATGTTTTGCTGTAAATAAAATTGAGCGTAGAGAACTACATTTAAACATTTTTTTTTATTATAATGATGGAAACGAGAATGTTAGTAAGACATTTTTAATTCTCTGGTTTTTATTGAATACTTTTCTATTTTTGTTTATAAAGATTGGCGGCGTACGCATTATGTTTTTTTGTGCTCGTTCGCATGGAGAACGATTTACAAGTCACTTAATTGTCATTCGCGGTTGGATAGAGAATTCTAGGTGTTTTTCATTTACCAGAAAAAAACTTTGACGATTCTTTCAATGCTCTTTAGGATTAAGCGACAGGTAATTTTTTGCTATATTTTAAGACTTCGATAGTTGTTCATAGTAGTTTTTTTTGCCTTTTTCGCATGTTCTATGTTATGCTATAAGTAAAATTTTTGATCGGAATATATGAAACAGTGAAACCACTGGACATTTTAAGCACGCATAGACGACGACATTTTTAATAAGTTTTTTAAATCTCTTTCGAATTTAAAATCTGATTTTATTGAATGCCTTTCTATTTTTGATTATGTAGATTTACAACGTACTTACTTTATTTTTCGTTTCCTTGTTGTTGGCTTGGAGAACGATTTACAAGATACTTAATTGAATTTTGAGGTTGGAATGAAATTATACAAGATAGAAAATATTCGGTGTTTTTTAAATTATTAACCAACCGGACAGTGTTTTTGACTGAAATGATGTTTCTTGGAGTACGAATTTAAGAAACACCCTGTATAATAATTCTAATTGTTGGCATTATTAACAGCGAGTTTAATGTATTTTTAGAGTGACAGAACAACGATACACTGTAACCTATGTACATGCCTCTTAATAGCGGAATTCATATTTTTGGTCGGTATAAACCAGACGGAAAACCGGATATTCTGCGGCGTGGTCGCCGGATTTTTACAGTACTTTTTCCTTTGCGCATTTGTGTGGATGTTTTTCGAAGGTATATATTTCAAACCTCCCTTTTGTTACGTGAGAAAATGCGAAATATTTCCCCGTCTTGCAGGTTTTCAGTTATACGTAATGCTGATCGAAGTATTCGAAGTGGAAAAATCCCGAATGCGGTGGTATTACATTTTCGCCTACGGCCTTCCGTTCATTATAGTTTTTATATCGGCAACAATTTACCCACAGGGATACGGTACGGCAAGATACTGCTGGTTGAGGAGCGATAACTACTTCATTTACAGTTTCGTTGGACCGGTGATCGTTGTTGTTTTGGTACGTAATTGTATTTGTCTCGCCCAGTTTCGTTTTTCCTTTTACTGGCTATTTTGATTTTTCTTCGGCGGCTCGTACGTTGGGCCCCGATTTTATTTATACATCTCGATGTTTTTCGAACATTGCCTCTGTCTGACATGGCGATCTTAAATTTTGTTATTTTATTTTCAGCTGAATGTCATATTTTTGACAATGGCAATAGTAATGATGTGCAGGCATGCTAGCGCTTCTGTTTCCATGAAAAATAAAGAACATTCCCGGCTTGCTAGCACGAGGTAATTATTTTCGATATTATTAGATTGGAAACATTTAGACGCTTATTGCGAATTTTAAACGAATACTTACATTTATAAATATAAAAATTTCGTCTCCCAATATACCTGACGACGAATCACTCGATAAAAGTTTTTTTCGAAATATTTCAAACTTTTATTGGTGTCTGCGTTCGTCTATGTGAATTTTCGATTTGGTACGCGTCAAACCATTACTTTCTTCCTTTCGAAACGTTTTAATCGGATCGATGGTCGGACGGGAAAAGTTATGGTTTAACCGCGTATGAAAAGAATTTCATTATGTCGTTTTATGACTTGAAGGTAAATGTTGCATAACTATTGATCGCATGTCACAATTAGTTGTAATTTACTCGTTACAATAAGTTTATTGTAATGACTAAACATAATGGTACTGGTAGAGATTGCTTAAAATGAAAGCAGCAGGACCATCAACGTAAACTTTGCGCGCTGTGGTTTTGGTATTGTCGGGATCAAAAGAGAACTAATTTACTAACTAATTAACTTCAACTTTTGGCACTGTCACTGCTTTCACTTTTAGGCAAAACGTTTTATTTCGATAATATATTGCAATTGTAGTGATTACATGTGGCGTGGTGTTATTAATTCTAATATTACTCTTTTTCTTGCATGGCAATCTTATCATTGGTAGTGGAAAGGAAGAAAATGCACTTCAAATGAAATTTGACTTGTAAGACACACACTTTTACTTTAAACCTTACTTTAACTTTAACGAACCGATCGATGATCAATTATTAGAAACTCGAAACTTGATTGAGCTTTCGCCAGTCGCGTTCGAGCATAGTTGACGATCGAGCCGGATGAAAAAGACCGTTTTAGTTTCGTACACTGATTTAACGTCGAAAACAGCATGCCAGTAAATTTCCCAGCATGCAAATCGTCAGATAATAAAGTTGGTCTTAGTAAAAACAAACATTTTCCCCGACTTTAATAAAACGCGGATTCCTAACGTTGCGCAAACATTTCCAGGGCTTGGTTGAAAGGAGCATTCGTCCTAGTTTTTTTGCTAGGCCTGACGTGGATCTTTGGATTTTTCTACATTAACCAAGAATCCGTAGCTATGGCTTACTTGTTCGCTACGTTCAATTCGTTCCAAGGGTTCTTTATATTCCTCTTCCACTGTGTACAAAACGAAAAGGTAAGTAAATCTCCCGTCTGAAGACGGTTTTAAATAAATTGGGTGCAGGAACGCGAAAGTGTTGTTCGCCTTAGTTGACCAATTCGAACGAAAATTAAATTGCGAAACATACGCGTCAACAATAATTGCGGAAATGTTTATAGAGCGGAGTTGCGTTTGAGCCGCATATGAAAACAAAAATATTTGCCGTTTGCGTTAATTTCAATTTGAAATTGTAACTGTTTAAGTTTTCGTATTATAACGTTAATATAATGGAATATTATTATATTTAGCCTTGATGAACGAGTTTAGATATCTACATGTATGTACATTTTTGTATCGTCATTACGCGCTTTTTGCATATTTTTATTATAGCCACCGGGCTGTAATTTTATTTTACCCTGGAAGCATCGCCTTACGTTTTAAAGAAATAATATGCTCTTGATTGCGCGCAATAAGTACCCTTTCGTGTTCGGCATGAAAATATTTTCCGTCAGACGTAGAAAAATAAGAAAACGTAATAGGGCAGCTTTCGCCTCTGGTATTTATCGAAAAATCGTGTGGATAGCGTCACTTTTGCACGCTTCTAAAGGTTTTTGAATATTTCAGCCTTTTCAAATCACGTTTTTTCAATTATGCACCCAGAAAAAAATATTTTTGTAATTTTAAATAACATTTTTTTCTTTTTACACACAAGTGAATTCGTTAAATTAATTACACAAATTAAGTTTTGTCCCCAGGTTTTTTTCAGTTACTTATCGTAATCGTTTTTTTTTTGCACCGAGTTGATGCGAAGTAGTCCTGAAAAATCAATAATTTCATTATTATATTACATGTCATTTATAGAGCTCCCATTGTGAAGCAATTTGATTCGATCTTTGTTAGCCATACTTTGTTTTGTACGGCATAAAAGCTATAGAAGTAAACCTTGCATTATTGTAAGTTTATTATTTATCCTGAATTTAAAAGTGGGAACACAAGTACGCATCAATTAACTAAACACGGATTATAGGTGTTATAATATGAAGTTTTCTTAAATTTTGCCCACCATTTTAATTCGAATAACATTGACGTGGTGGCGAACGTTTTTTCCATTTTAGGTACGAAAAGAGTATCGTAAATTCATCCGAAGGCATTCCTGGCTACCAAAATGTCTGCGTTGTTCCAAGAGCGGCAGCGGTGCCGGAAGCAGCAGCGGTGGTAGCGGTAGTTGCACTACCACGGGCATCGGTAAAGAAATGAGGCCTAGTCTTTACGGTGGTTCCAACGGGAACCAGACAGGAGGCACAAATTCACATTCCACAGACAATTCAGTGTTAACACCGCATGGAACAAGTGTGGGTACCAATAGCAACAACAGTATAGTCATCTCGAATAACCTAAATAACGCGCGACCTACAGCACTAGTCCAGATTTTGTCTAGGACTGATCTCAACAATGCTAGTACCACCATGACCAACCACAATCGACTGCATAATGTTTCTCAGCAAGGTACAAACCGATATTTAAAGCAGCTCATATTATTTTCGTCCTTCCCCCACGTTTTATTTGTTGCTTGTCTTGTTTTTTTACTGTCTAATTTCCGAAGTTAAGTTTTCTGCGTTTTCTGTATGGCGGCAGAACAAACTCACAGATACCCCTTAACACCGTGATTCACTGTCCAGTGCTTTTACGCTCACGTTCCGATCATTTACCTCATCTTTGCATAGGCTAACAAAAAAACCTAGAGACATGTCTACCTGCGCCGATAGAGACGTTTGTACAAATTAGATGATAGTGTAATCTGAGCTGGGCTGCTTCACTAACTAAATGTGGTGTGCTGTGGTGGTGCCCGCATTGTGCGTCTTTCTTTCGTGGCATGTCTCTTTTTTTATTTGGTAAGCGACACTCGTGGTACTCTACTAATGCTTTTCTCTGCTTCTTCCCGATTTAAACACGCCCCTCAAAGATTCCATTTAGTCGGTAGCGCGGAATTTTTGACGGGACGCGCCTCTACTTGGTGACGGTTCTATTTCTTTTACAGCTGCACCGAGGTTGGAACTCCCAGAGTTGTACAAACGTCAATCAGGAGTGTCGCACTCCTGTGCCCACTTCTACGTCGGCCAACATGGCTGCTACTCTGTGTCGCCCCGTGCGGGTGAACGATACGATCCCATCTCCTGATCTTGAACCTAACACCTCGACCCTACCTTACATTCGTAACTTTTACAAAAACTCTTCAGTCACTCCTAATATACCGAAATCGGTTTCCACTTGGGGCCCTCTGCACAAACCTTTACATTGGAAGGTGCGTAACTTAACTGCTTTGTAGATAACGTTTTGAGCATGGTATTCCCCTGACTTTCGCGAACTGGCTCACCCTTAATACCACGAGATGTAAACGGCGGAAGTTTATATTCTTCAAGTTGTAATATACATCAAAGACGTAATATATCCGTGTTCAAATGTAAATATAGATATATAGATTCTCTTGCCGCGTTCGCTGTATTAGTTCAACCTGTTTGGTTGAGAAAATCTTCGATGATAGTTCCTAATTCTAATATTTGGGGGTGACGCTGTTAGTTGCGTTCAGACGTATACATAATTCGTATTTCGTTTTGCAGAACATTTCTTTTAAGTCGTACAGTCGTGATTCAGGACACGGAGGATCTGAACAGGAAGATTCGCCCAGGTCACACATGGTCATAGTGGACGCCCATCGTCACGCGTCGTCACTCGTTAAAGACCTTCGACAAGCGCAAGCCAGTCAGCATAACAATTTCAACGATTACGGAATGCGTCCGAGTTTGCAACCCCATTGCGTCGCGATCGGCAGGAAAAAAAACCTTTCCATGAAACCTCTCCATTGGGGTCACCACACTTACACCGAGATCTACGACGCTCAAACGCCCAGGGGATTATTGACAGCCGAAGACGATCCGGTTTACGAAGAAATCGACAGGAACGAAATACAAGTCAGTGACATGAGCGACGAAGATGCCAAGAGGCAGAGCGATATGAGTCGGCAGTCTTCGCGATCTTACGGCGACCATAGGCCTTTGATTCCGTACAGTCCAGGTACCGAAAGAAATTTTTTAGAAGTAATGAGCAACAATAAAGACTTTGACACTGCGTACCGCATGCGTTGCAACAATATAGCTCTGCCAGCGTATCGTACCCAAACGGGCGACGCTGCCGTCAGGTCCCTAGCGGCAGTATTAGATGGCGAGACTGTCGTGTGCCACTTGGAGCCACCCGAAATGTACCCTCATCAGCACTTAGATGTTACTTACGTGTCCCGAACTTTAAATCACCTTCCTCCGTATAGTGAAAGTTAGAAACTGCCATTCGCAAGTAATTATCTGTGATTACCACATGATCAGACTCTTTTGGTCATATATATTTAATTGATAATTTGTTAGGCTCAGCTTGAATGAAAGAAAGTGATAATTTTATATTAATCGACTATTTTATAAAAATGAACTTATATTACGTACGAGTTATTCCAGTCAGCCTGTTAGTTATCGGTTCTTGTTCGTCTAGTAATGCAGTGGTGTCAACTTAAATCATTAAAACAATTACGAATTTTACGGCGCCGATTGAATCATTAACCTCCAGTGGCATAACGTTAAAATTGACAACACTGTAGAGATAAACGTGTTGCAATAAATTTTATTTACTAGAGCTAAAAAAAATCTTACACGGGAGCGTTTTCCATAAAGTATGAAAATATATGGGATTATCATCGTAATCTTTCTGTATGTAAAATTATTTTAGTATGCATGGACCTCACTTAAACTCGACATTTTGTAAAGCAAAGAGTTTAAGTCACTTTCATCAACGTCAAACCTGACAAGTCATCCAAATCAATGTCGAAACAAACACGAGAAGATGTTTTAATTTAATATTTCAATACATGTTGTTAATGTACCTGCCGTTTTATTTTTTCCAAATACTTTTTCGAACTTCTCTTAACCTTAAGTGTGTAAAAAAAGCGTGACACAATATACCTTGTATTAAAAATTGAAATCGTGTTATTTTTGTTTTTATTTATTAACTCGAGTTAAGGTTGTTGATGTGTTGATATGTAGGTCCTTATTAAAAAGCAATCCAAAATTTTTACATAATTTTTTAGTGAACAAACAAAATCCATTTATTTATTTGTATATAAAAATTTGTCTGTTTTTATTTTGTAGTGCGGTTTAAGTTATGACTTAGCTAGCACAGAATTTGTAAATAATTAAATAAAACATGGCAACTGCAGCGCTTGTTTCATTTCCGAACATTTCCATACGCTCTTGGGGCTGATTAAAAAAACGCAGTATAATAAAACAATTTTAATAAAATAAAGTGAGAGACTAAATAGTATAGGGACTATTCCGAATGTAAAACATCACAGGGAGATGAGTTGAGGTATTTTATAAATTTCCTACATACTTCAAATCCTAAGAAACACGCTGCGTTTGCCGGAAATGCTCTTAAAAGCACTGGAACGATTCCCTTGTATAAAGCTAATGGACCTTCCTCTTTTATCAAATTCTTAAAGACATCTCTAATTCCTTTGGGATACGTACCCTCTGGAGCTAAAATCAAATATATAATGTATACATTATTATATTTATTTTGAATAGACAAGTTTGTGATTATTTTGCTATTCGCTTTTAAGAAATGATGAGGTCAAAGTTAATTTACCAGTCTGAAGACGGCTTTTCAGAACGTCAGGTGGCATGCCAACAAGCCAATTGGCAATTCCTGCCGATCCACCTGCCGCTATAGTTCCTAAAATGCTGGGCTGATGTTTTCCATGTTCAGTAATATAATCCCTAATTCCTTCGTATGTCAAAAAATAAAGTCCACTCGCTGGTATATCTGAAAATTCGATTATATACAAAAATATATTTGTCTATAATGTCTCCCAGAATTTTAGTTTTTTTTGTAATGTGTTTTTATTTATTGTACACTTTAAAGAACTATTTGTTAGAGGAATAGGCATGTAGTCCGTAAAAAAAACTTATTAAGAAAACATGAAATTCCTCAGAATCGCGCCCGGAATAACGTTGAAATGAAGGTCATCAATAACTTATCATGACGAGGAAATCGGATACTGTCTTAGAAAAAAAAACAGGATGAATTGTGAAAAAAATCGAAAAATTCCATTTGCGCTTGTTTTATTCGATGGCCAAGTATTCTCATTGATAACGAAGAAAAAAAAAAGATTAACGTATTCAAATGTTATTTCCGAATTTTACGGAAATGTGTGGGGGCTAATATCCTGCGTTGTACATCATTGGGTTAATTACGTTCCAGACGCGAACATACGAAAATAGTGGCAGTGACCACAAAATGGATTTGCGATTAATTATTTTCGGTTTATTAGCGTCCAACGGGATTTGTAATGTGAGTTTAAAACAAAAAAGTGAATGCATGGTTTTGGTGGTTTTCGTTTGTTATAGTCGTTTGGTTGGGAAAGGGACATCGCTTGTCCTTTGATATGCACGTGTCAATTACAGCATCTAACGGAAACAGCTATTTACAGATTTATGCAAAGGGACAAAAGCAAACACGCACCTGGAGATGGAGGTTCCGTTGAGAATAACGAGGTAAAACAGGGAAATATCATAATGATTGTTTGCGGTTTTGATATTTGCATTTGATTTCTGTTTGTGTCTAATTTAAATGCAAACTTGGCAAATAAATTACTTATTTTCTATTTAAAATCAGTTTAAATTAAGTTTCAAATTAGACGTCGAACTTTAAAAGTTCTACCCGACGATTTACATTCGATATTTTTATAAATTTCAATTTGAATAAGTAATTAAGTTTGCTTTGAAGGATCCATCTCGAGTCCTTTTTAATTTTCATAAATTATACTTTGCAAAAATTATTTTCTCGACGGCGAAACTAATTAATAACTAATTCGCATGCACAAATTTTGAATCCGCTTGTAAAGTTATGCTTTTTTTAGGTTGTATACGACGATACTTTCGATACCGTGGAGCTTTTGGATGAGCCTCATCGAGCAATGATCGTTCGCTCAGCGACGTGTATTTTGCAGACGGAAACCAATCCTGCGGAGTTGATCGAATCGCTACCAGACAATATCGAAAGTTTGACGTTCATACACGGCTACGAGTCAGGAAACAAAACAATTAAATTTAGTTGGTTAAGTAAATTCAATCGTCTTACAAGTTTGGAACTAGTAGGTCCAACTATATTCGCCAAAAACGTTACAAACCATTTGTTGTGTCAAATCGACTATTCGCTTCCTGAATTGAACTATTTAAATTTAGAAAAAGTGCTTATACACAATTCGAAAGAGCAAATACAGTCGTTTTTAGAGATATTGAAAGAAAGTGAAAATATTACTTTCGAATATATCCAAAAAATCGACGGAAGTATGCATCCCGTTACGATTGTGCAAAAAAATAATAACGACGATGAAGTTGTGCCCTACGAAGTATTTAAAGAACAACGCCGAAACAATGGCGAAGTGCCTTTACTTGTAGGATTCAAGAAGCTCTTACTTTTACGAATAGTGAATTGCGAACTGAATAATATTCATTGGGAAATGTTTGACGGTCTCGGAGAATTGCAGTATCTAATATTAGAAAGAAATAACCTCAGATATATACCGCCTTTCGCGTTTTACGGAACACCTCATTTAAAAGTATTATCTCTCGCGCATAATAAGTTACTAGACATAGAAATAACCGATTTGGCTGGATTATTAGAACTGGAATATTTAGATCTAAGTCATAATAATTTTACCCAGCTGTCGGAATTGTCTTTGCCGCCATTTCCCAAATTAAAACTCGCAGATTTTGCAAACAATCCGATAAATATAATTTTCCCCAACACGTTTGAAGTCATGAATACCACGAACTCTTTAGTGATCGGTAGCGACGATATGGCTGTTACCTTTTTAACGCATTCTTTCGTCGGTCTTAATTTGTTGCAAACACTAACCGTTCACAATGTGAACGTCGATTTATTAAAAAGGGATTTTTTCGTAGGAATGTCGCGATTAAACCAACTTAGTTTATCTGGTAACATTAGGGAAATTGAATTCGACGCGTTTTTAGAAGTGCCCAATTTAGAAAAATTAATTTTAAGCTATTGCAGCACGTACAACATTTCAATGGACTCGTTTATAGGTTTAAACAAACTTCATTATTTAGACCTGTCGCATAACAACCTGGAATATTTGCCTTCCGGTGTTTTCGATGATCTAGACAGCATTAAGGAAATTTATTTAAACCATAACAAATTTAAACAGCTCCCGCGAGAGATATTTTCAAAAATTCACCCAAAACTGTTAAGATTAAACGAAAACCCGTGGCACTGTACTTGTGAAATGAGCGAATGGAAACCTATAATAGTAATGAGAGTGAAGCAAAAGTCGTTAAAACCTTGTGACTTCGCCCATGATAAAGGAATCAGTTGTACTGCGGATAACCGTTACGAATATAAATACGTTTTTGATAGCAAAATCGCGCCGAAATGCGTCGAGCCGGAACAGT
This sequence comes from Cylas formicarius, assembly GCF_029955315.1. Classification (NCBI taxonomy): domain Eukaryota; kingdom Metazoa; phylum Arthropoda; class Insecta; order Coleoptera; family Brentidae; genus Cylas; species Cylas formicarius. The sequence goes on from NW_026844225.1 coordinate 13,003,910, forward strand.
TCGCTACTTGGAGTGTTTTCCAAGCAATGAGGAGAATTTTAAAATGTCCAGATTATAAACCAAAACTAATTAAGAAAGTTTCGCCCACTAAAAATGGTACAGATTATTCCGCTACCGATAAAATCAGCGTTGTATCTAACTCTAGCACGGCGTCGCCATTAACGGTGAAACAGAGGAAATTAAAATTAAGGCGCAAACTTAAAAAATCGAAATATCTGAAATATAAACTTAAAAAGCGTCCCGTGTCAGAAGAGAGAATCAAATTTGAAGATGTTGAACATCAAAACAGCCAACAGGACTTAAGTAATGATTTAAACAACGACTTAAACAGTTACAATTTAAATAATAATTATTACGATAATAGTTTACAGATCGCGAGCAATGAATTTAATGTTATTCCAAAAATGAAACAATACAAGAATTTTCAAAAATAATGAGGTAATTCTTGAATATGGCTTGATACTTACTTATTTAGTTTTGTTTTTATTTACTTTCCATTGAAATTGCGATCAATGCCATGTTAAATAACATTTTAAATGAATAAAGGTCATTAAAACTATCGTTTTTTTCTGCAGTGGTACTTTATGGTTCTGTAATATTTTCCTTAAGAAATAAAATGTGGTCTAGGTCTTCCGCGACAAAGCAATTTTGATATTTTTAAATATTTTATTGTACAGCAGACAATTCTCATCAATTGAAATGTACGCTTAGGAAATTAACATTAAAACGAAAACTTAAAAAATCATATCTGAAATATAAACTTTGAAGATATTGAGCATCAAAACAACCACCAGGACTTCAGTAAAGATTTAAACAACGACTTAAACAAATAAAATTTAAGAATAAATCGTAGCAATGAATTTAATGCTATTCCAAAAATGAAGAAATACAAGAAGTTTCAGAAACTTTCAGTAAATTCTGGAAAAATGCTTTGATACCTATTAATTTACTATTCTTTTTATTGATTTTCCATTCAATTTGTGATATATGTTATGCTAAATAAAATTTTAAAAGAATAAAAATATTTACTAAAATCGCTTTTTTTACAGTGATACTTGATAGTCCATTCTACGTGATCCTTTCGCGAAAAAGGAATTTTGATCTTTTTGAATATTTCATTGTGCAGAAGGGAATTCTCATGATTCGTTTATTCAATCAACTAAAAAGTACCACTCAGGAAATTAAAATTAAGACGCAAAGTGAAAAAATCATGATATCTTAAATATAAACTTCGAAGATATTGAGCACCAAAACAACCATTTATACTTATACTTATACAGTCGAAACTTAAATAATAAATCTCAAGCAATGAATTTAATATTATTCCAAAAATGAAGAAATACAAGAATTTTCAGAAAACTAAATTTGGTATTGTTTTTATTGACTTTCCATTCAAATTGTGATCTTTGTTATGCTAAATAAAATTGTAAACGAATAAAAACATTTACAAATATCGCTTTTTCTACAGTGGTACTTGATAGTCCTGTAGTTTTTTTCTTAAAGAAATAAACCTTGTCTAGTGAATTCTACGTGATTCTAGTCTTCCGCGAAAAAGGAATTTTGACCTTTTTAAATATTTTATTGTATAGAAGAGAATTTTCATAATACGTTTATTCCATCAACTGAAATGTACCACTCAGGAAATTAAAATTAAGACGCAAACTTAAAAAATCATAATATCTTAAATATAAACTTTGAAGATATTGAGCACCAAAACAACTTAAACAGTTCAAATATAAATAATGTTATTCCAAAAATGAAGAAATGCAAGAATTTTCAGAAATATTCTATCAATTCATGAAAAATTTAGTTTCGTTTTCATTGATTTTCCATTCAAATTGTGATTTCTATCTTGCCAAATAAAATTGTACGACTACAAATATTTACCCATATCGTTTTTTTTTGTCGTACTTTATAATCCGGTAAGTATTTGTATGAAGAAAACAACACCTGTCGTTGAAATTCGGTAAATATAGGATCAACCTTTTAATTTTATCTTGTACGTCTGAAAACTAGATATAGTCTTCGTCTTGCGTGAAAAATAAATTTTGATTTTTTACTGTACAGAACAAAATTTAATGTTTTTTTCAAAATAAGATTAAATGTTTTTTAGTGTATTATTAATAGTGTATTTCTTTATTAACTTACCCCTTAATAGTGTGGCCCCCGCTCCTCTAAATATGCTGCGCATCCCTCCTTCTTTGTATAATTTCTTAACAACATCTACAGGCCCATCATACATTTTGTTTGTTTTATTTTCCTGAATTTGAAGCAGGCATTTAATCCTTTCACCTGGGGCCATTATCAATGTGGTGAAAATTCCAGAAAAAGCGCCGGCCGAGAAATACTGGAAATGGGTGTGGTGTGAACCGTCGGAAGGCGCGAAAATCTTTTTGCCCACTCCAAAGCCCAAAAAAGATATTGCGAAAATAGGAGCCACGCCTACCAAAGGGGCACCCATTCCTTTATAAAGCCCCCGTACGCCCTCATTTACTATAGTTTTGCGGAAACAATCCAAAGTGCCCGTGTAATGGGGTAACTCGCCAGGTTTTACTGCGGGCATCGTCTGCAATCTAACCTAAGTTTTAGAGAATTTAGACGTAATAACAAGTTTACTACATTATAAACAAACTATAATTTACCTTTATGGTATCTAATGGATGTCCCACTAATACTGTACAAATACCTCCAAACCCGCCACAAAAAAAATACTCCACCGGTCCCATGTCACCCATTTTTCCAGATTTTATTTGAACGTAAACAATATAATCAAAATAAATTAACGTTTATTATTCGAGTGACGAACGAACATAACCACTACAGTCACATTTTGACGAATAAATTAAATTCTTCTTTTTTCCGTACGCAGTGGCTCTTTATTGAAGAATCTATGGAAACGTCCCAGTGAGCCAGAAAATTCTTCACATTCTTCAGTATTCGAGTTTTTTGTGTTGTCTAAGTAATAGTGGTGGAATTGAAATTCATTAATTTGTTGATGCCAGAATTTAATTTGTTCTCGTTTAAATTTTTGTTGCTATTAGAGATTTTGTTTCGTTAAGTTTAATATATGAATCACAAAATTGACTTGATAATAATTGAGATAACTAAATGAAAATGAATTATTGATATTTCTACTTAACTGAACATTGCTATTATCGTCAGGAAAAAAAATATTACCCCGCAATTGAATACGGTCTAGTTCTTAAGTAAGATATTAATTCTAATAATTCGTTAAAACGTTATTTAATTTAAAAAATCAATGCCGAAATTTCATATAAGAAGGTCGATTCGAATCGAAGTCGAGCAGAATCGAGAATTGATTTTCATTTTTACAATCTGTTTCTCGGTTGCTATCAACGTTTCCAATATCAAATTCAATTTGGTCAAATCTCGAAGAGTCTGCAGTTTTACTGGCTACAATTAGTGATGGGAACCCCCAATACAGTTTTTTTTTTAATTTAATTTACGATTCCTCATTTCAACTGCTGCAAAATATAAATAGGGGTCGCAAATGCAAAATTTTATTCTGTTCATTATGATATTGACAAAATCACACACGCACACCCAAGAATAGATTAAAAATATATGTTAATTTCACATTTTCTTGTTTTCTAAATATATTTTGTGGAAAATTTGGTAAAATTTCTATTGGAAGCCTTGGAGATCTGTTTCGTTATCCGAGGTTATTTCATCCATCGTATACAACATTGGTCGCTGCTTATGGTGATTTTCTATTATTAACGAAAGAGATTGGAAAAAATCAACAGTACACGCAAGGGTGCCACCACCGATTCGTTTAAATCCTTTATCTGAAAATCAAATGCTTTAACTTGCTTGGAATCGCTAACAAAATTATATACCTGAGGGTATTATTTTCTCATTTATGTTAATACTGTGCTTGGAAAGGGCTGCGAGAAATCTTTTAAGCAGAAATTTTCTACTTTCCTCGTTAATAGGCCGCAATTTTATCAAGAAGAGTAAAATGTGCTCAATCAGGTACGCTTCCTCCTAAAATATTTTTTGTTATGTTAAGTTTGTCGATGTCGGTCCAGCTTACCATTCCGAATTTTTTGAAGCATTCTTCTGGTTGTTTATATAAAATAACAATATTCTCAAAACTTTCTATAGTAATAATTGGCGCTTTCAACTTTTCCAGCCAATCGAAAAGCAAACTAGTTAGAATATATAAATTTGTTTCGCTAGTCAATCGAAGCCAACCCGTTCGAGAACTGTTTATGTCATTTTCGTATTCTTTTATTTTGTTACGCGTATCTGCATCCAGGTCATAAAAATCAGTTAAAATGGCGTCGACGGCATCATCTACGCTTCTAATATCTGACTGAATATCAGCTTGTTCTTGGACAAAACTTTTTTGCGTTTCCAATTCTTGAAAACAACGATTTTCAAGTAGCAGTTCTTCTCTCATCTCATCTCCATCCAATGTACTGATCTCAGAAAACGAATCGGTAGTATCGCCATTTTCTGATGGGTTTGGGCTGGACGGAGTTGACGCTCCGTTTGATGGATTCAAAAAAATCGCTTAAAAATATTATTCACTAATTAATACACGCTTACTTCCCTATAATCTTACTTTCGGAAGTCGGACTTGCGAGGCTAGCAATACTGAAGGTACTCTCTTGCCTTTTCATTGTCCCATGGAGTTTCTCGGTGAAATAATCCGTCGTAAAAGGGACATTGGCTGGTTGATTGGCGTCATCATCGTAACACTCACAAAGTTTTAAAATTCTTTGGCATAAGACGAAAACAATTTTTGGAAGATATTTAAAATTTCTCTCTTCGTACCCGTGCAACACTACCCTCTGTCTTTTTAAAAACTTGTGCAAATTAAACTCGTTCATGTGTTTATCTTTGGAAATATTATCCCTGAAATAATGACAAACTGAAATGGCCAAAGTTTGCGATCATTTAGCCATACTTTAAGTAATACGTTACTGTTTGGGGAAGAATAAATTGTGCAAAATGTCGTACGCACAGGATTTGTCCTCTCGTTTGAACTGATCCAGGGCGTTTTAGTCTTACATATCGAATAGCTTCGTTTGCACTTACCCTTAGGGCATATACTAAATAACATGCTATTAATACGCCCGTTCTGCCTAAACCTGAAAATTGTTAACGGTAATATATCACAACATAGCTTCAACGATAATATCTATGTCATATTTCTAATGGCTTTAAATGTGTTATTGGCACATCAAGTTTTATGTTTATAAGGCAATAAAATATTTAACTCACCGCGTAATTAATTATTTTGAAACCGATTTAAATGATTTACCAAATTACAGGTTGGTTTGAGAATGCATAGTTTAACAAATAAATTGCTATTGATTTACCCTCATTTTGAAAATTCGTCAATAATTTTTTATGAACATCATTCTAAGTAGAGTTTGGAAAATAATTGATGACTTAAACTCACCAGCGTGGCAATGGATAGCTACCCTACCCTCGGTTAAAGCAAAAGCTAGTACTTTAACCATGTTGAGCAACCCTTCCAAGGTCGCATCGCCGTAGTCTTTCCATGCGAAATTGTAGTAAAAAACTGAAAATGATGAATTAACTTTTAATTAACACATTTGCATAGAATTTAAATTTGTTTGCCTAAAAACACGCCTGATTTAAATGGTAATTCCACTTTTCAGCTAATGAAAGTATTATCTTTTAGTCAATCTATAATTTCAGGTAATGACAAAAATAATTTCTGAAATATTCAGTTTAAAAAAATTAATAAATTCCTTATAGAAAATATAATAATTATTCAAAACATTTAAAAACGAAACCAAATAAATAAATTAAATTTGCGAGTTAATTTTTCATTCTTCCAGAAACGGAAACATATTCATCGCGGTTTGCATCTTCAGGAAACGAATTCTATTTTTTTTTTGCGAAACTCAGCTGTAGGGTGCGTCTTTTTTTCATTTTAAGTTGCAATATGGTTCTGGTGTTTTTGATGACTGATTTTAATTAAATAATAAATTTAATTAATTAATTAAGTAATTAATTATTTTAAATTAAATTAATGACTTAAATAATTAAATGTATTATTTAATTAAAATCAGTCATCAAAAACACCAGAACCATATTGCAACTTAAAGTGAAAAAAAGACGTATCCTACAGCTGAGTTTGGCAAAAACAAAATAGAATTCGTTTCCTGAAGATGCGAACCGCGACGAGTATGTTTCCGTTTCTGGAAGAATGAAAAATTAACTCGCAAATTTAATTTATTTATTTGGTTTCGTTTTTAAATGTTTTGAATAATTATTATATTTTCTATAAGGAATTAATTAATTAATTAATTTAAATTAACTTAATTAATTTATTTAATTAAAAAATAAATTAAATAATTTTAAACAAACTAAAATAGTTCTCAAAATCTAATTTCTTACTGTTGTCTTCCATGAAAACGTTGGGATTATACGAAAATCCCGAACTTTCCAGAGGCTGCCCGCAACTGGCGTGTTCTCTGGGACTTTGCAGGTTTATAATTGACTTTATTCCTAAACTAAAATCGAGTTTTATGGACGTTTTCGTTGCAATTAGCCTAGGCGGTTACCTTTCAAATTGCTGAATGATATTCCTCTGGATTATCACCATCGTACTCGGTCGGGCCATGGCCAAGATATCATCTGTAACCCTAAAATTGCGATAAGTTCGGAATAAATCATCCTTCGAAGCTTTTAAGAATTTTGATTAACTATATGCTAGTTGACCGATGGTTATTTTTACACCCGTTAATGAGTTCCACGTGGACGTATTTCCGTACTCAAAAGCAAACTACTCATTTGCCCATTACAAAGATTATTAATCTTTCATAAAATCGATATATACGTTAAAATTTCGGACGTTGTCGCAATGCATTCTTTTATTCATTAGCGAGGGCAATATGCGCGTATAGGTGAAATAGCTCAAATAAAAATCGGATATTATCTTTTTTTAATCTGAATATAGAATGCGAAATTGCTTTTTGCCCCTATATGCTTTTTCATGGAAAACGATTACCCGTTTTCTTGTTTGGGGTCGATAGAGACTACATAAACTTTTTTATGGGTAATGCGGGCATAAAAAAGACAAACAAATTGTCCTAAAAGACGTGAATGAATAAATCGATGTTTCTCAACAATTACCACCCGAGAGATCGCGTGTATTAGTTTAGAAAATTTAAAAGCGGCCTCATATATATTATCTATATGCAGTGTTGTATCAAACCTTCCTTTGAAGTGTGTTAAAGTTTAAAAGTGTTCGGTGTCTCAAAACAAATAATAACGAGTCAAACTCAGTTTATCATTTGAAATCGAATAGGGTGCACCTGTTGAAATATTGCGTGCAAACATAATTCACACGGTTCACATGCAAACCTCTCACCAATGGGAATAAATTCCTTGTAGTGCCAGACTATCGGGTTTCCAATTTTCCGGATTTTCATATTTACAGTTAACTCCGCCACAGAAAACACTGCACTGAATACCGTGAGGTGTGAGCCTTCGAATATGTTCCGAAAGTTTGTTGTAATTCGCCTGAACCGTTTCTGTATTGGATGATTTAATTTCATTCAATTGATTCATATTATACCATGCGAAACCCAGCGCATTGGAAATTGTTACAGCAAAACTAAACTAAAAAATTCAAACTGAAACTAGGCTTTTCGGGATAGGGATATATTTTCTTCTAGCGTAGCGGCGCATGCTTATATTTGTTCGATATTATCTCGAATGTATAACCATAGAAATAAACGGTAGCCATGGTAAATAAATAATACGTCATTGTTAGTATGGGTGCCGTTTTCCCTTTAGTGAAATAAAAATCATTTGCGCATTGCGTCACTGGATATTTATCACTCGAATATATGGCCGGCGTTTATTGCACGTTTTTTATAGTACTATAATCTAGTGTTGCTTATTGATGCATTATTCATAAGCGCGCCTTTATAGATATCGAACACGAGACGTTTTCATTTTCATTGACGGCGAAAGAAAATAAGTTTCCTTGCGGCAAACTAAATAAAAATAAGTACACTTAAGACCTTGAGTTTGGAGGTTGGAAAATATTTTTATCCTCTTCCAATATTTTTGCTTTTACAGTATTAATGTCAATACCGAGTTTCTTCTTGTTTGTATTCAATTTGAAGGGTACATCCCGGTTTTATTACATTGTATCGATGCCGTAAAAGCAATTTTCGCAGACCTCTCAAAAAAATTAATCTTATAATTGACAATTAATCTGTGTGATATCATTCTCAGTTGCGAAATTTTTGAGTGGAAAGGAACATTCAAATAAATTAGTGTTTTCCATAACTAGAAGATATGATTTAATATGAAACAAATTTTATTTTAATCTCTTTTAAAATTATTCAAGTTAGAAATAAAAAATAACACCTAATATAATTATTATTTATTAATCTAGTTGTTTTTTATCTGCTATGGGAACAGGTTTTAGTTAATCACAAAATTCGCGACAATACTTTTCGAAAAAGTGATAATTAATAATTAGCAAATATAAATTAACCTATATAATAGTTTACTGTTCATCATCAGTTGCGAAAACTTTTTCTTTTCGTAACTGTATCAATAACACATTTCATAACGTCAACTAGTTTTGAAAAGTGTCACTTTAAATCATTAAGTGCTATCGGCTGACGTTCTTATAACGCATGATTTTTGCTTCTTACTCTTTGAGATTTTTGCTCATAGAGGTGGCAAAGTATTTTTTTCGAAAATTACACTTTAACTCCTAATTTTTTAACTTACAATAAGACACGGTTATTTTTTTTTAATGTAATTTGTTTATTTTAAGAAGGATTGGGATTGTAACGACTCATATTTTGAACTATTTCGTACAGATAATCTCCTGGGCATAAAGTGGCGCTGCCTTGACGATGACCTATTATTGTGTAATTTTCGGCAATTTTTCCATTCTGGACGCCGCAGTCGGTCAATGCTTTTAACGAATCCAACTGGATTTGTACGGGAGGCATTACTAAAAAATTTAGGTATATCGAATAAGCTCTAAAATTTTATACTTTTACTTTGAAAATTTCCGATCAAGCATACGCCGATGCTTCTGGCGTTGAACTTGGGCACGTGAGCACCTTTCCGTCCCCATCCGCGTCCTTCGAAGATGGTACCCTCGGTTCCAATCTAGAAGTCGAAAATTGAACTCTTTTCAAAGATATTATAATAATTTTTACCAGAAATTGATATCCTATATCATCCCATTCATTGGTATCCATGTGAAAGTCTTGAATACCTTTTACCATCTTCAGGCAACTTGTTAGGTTTGTACAATTTTGCGTGGCAGAGTGATGAACCACAACATAAGGCGGAGGATCTATGGTCAAGGGGATTATTTCCGTCGGTGCTTTTGCCTTCCATTCGGACCTTGATACTATTTTGGGACAGGTGCCTGTTTAAAACGAATTATTGGTTAGTACAATAATAGTAATAATATTTGCAATGATGCGGGCAATAAATAATACATCTCATTAATTTGACTATTTTATTTTATAAGAAAAATATTTGTTCGAGGGCCATGTGAAACGATTTTACACGGGGCGCGGTTCAAAATGGGGCATCGTCTTCAATATTTCTTGGAGTTTATTTCCGGGGCAATCGGTGGATCCTCCCTGCCGATGCCCTATAAGTCGATAATTCTGATCTATTTTCCCTAAATCCGTTCCGCAAGAAATTAGAGATCTCAGGGCGCTTATTTGAATGGATGACGGTACATTATCTACAATCGAGCAGAATTAACAAAGAGTGTTATTCTAAAATACTAGGAAAACGTACTTTGAAAACTACCTATCAAACATATCCCGATGCTACGCTGGTTAAAGGATGGGAGATGCGCTCCATGAATCCCCCAACCTCGCCCTTCAAAGATCGACCCATCACCACCGATCTAAACAACCACGAGTTTATATGGAACTATTACACAATATAGTGATTTTACAAATAACTAGTTTTGGCCTAATAATTGAATTAAAAAGATGTGCTTCCTGCAGTACTAAATTTACTAGTGCTATGGGCCATTCTTAGATTGTTTTTTTTTTTAAGCGAAACACACGAAACATAGACAGTATCAGTGCATTGTTTTGTCAAATATTGATTTTGGAAACATCGTTATGTCTCGTATATCTCGATAAACCATTTATCACTCGATTCCAAGCAAATTGGAAAATTTTATCCACAATGGGAATCCCAGCGATTACAAAAATTGCGACATGAGAATATAAAAGCGATAAGAAAATTCCGTTTTGAGAATCGGTCTCAGCGTTGAAACTCGTTTGTATAAATGACAGAAATCCAAAGATTTGGATGATTCTTTCGGAAATTGGATAACAATAGCTACTTCTAATAAATTTAAAAAACGATTGAGTTCTAAATTTCTTATAGCTTAGCCATTTAGACTCATTCGTCGACTACCATGAAAATATTAGAAAATAAACTCTATATGAATGAAAATGATTATTTTTAAGTTTTAAAATGGACTTTTTAGAAGTGTTAAACGTATGTTGCATATAAAAAGGTGACAGCAGCAGCTTATAGAGCAGAGGTCTCCAAACTTTTTAGCCAAAGCACAGGGCCAATTCGTTTCAATTATTTGTTTGTTGTTAAGGAAAATTTAGCATTAGTCACAAAATTCTTCTCCTACAAGTAGTAATGAAAAGTGTAAAGTCAGAAATATAAAAAAAGAGCCTAATATAATTATTACTTCTAAATCTGCTTGTGTATTACCTGCTATGGAAACAGGTCTTTTTTGATGTCAAGATTCTCGACAATTCTTTTCGAAAAAGTGAAAATTAATTCAAATTTTGTAAAGCAATACTAAGGAAGCAGCTTAATTTGCAGTATCTACAACTATATTCGTAATATATAAAAAGCAAATACAATTTGGACTATATAGCGGTTTACTTGTCATCATCAGTTGCTAAAAGTTTTTCTTTTCGTAAAAGTAAAAGTAAGACATTTCATAACGTCAACGAGTTTTAAACAGTGTTTCTTTAAGTGTTAAAATTATAAAAAACAATCAGTCTTCTTTTTGCCTCCTACTCTTTGGGATATTTGCTCATAGAGGTGAGAAAGTGGCAACATAAATTTATTTTTCAAAAATTAGACTGGCAGTATGTTTTCAATCCTATAGTGCAGCAACTTTTTAGCCAGAGCACAGGGTCAATTCATTTAAATTATTTATTAATTGTTATGCTTGACTTACATTTTCTGCATTTTAAGCTTTTTATTAAGCGTTACTTAACAACATGTGGCAAAAAGGAAAATTTTTATTAAACTTTGAGTTAATTATAAACCTTCAGTATATCATTTTACATTGCCCATTTCCAGATTAACACATTCACGAGATCTTTTATACACAATTGAACCGGCACAAAACTATTTATCTGCGAAAGCACTGTACCTACCAGGAAATTGTATCCGATGTCTTGCCAACCTTTCGTGTTCATGTGATAACTTTGAATATTTTTCACTCTATTTTTGCAAGCTCCTGCATCAGTGCAAGGAGGAGTTTCAGAATGATGAACCACGACATAAGGGGCCGGATTTATTTTTAATTTAAGGGTACTTTTGGCAGGTTGAGCACCCCATTCTGCACGCTTGTTTATATTCGGACAGCTACCTACGAAACTTATAACTTTTAACACTGCACAAACAGTTTTCACCACCGATAGTTTTATCAGTACACGTAATAATAATGTATAATAATTTATCATTTACTTACCCATTGCGGTATAGGGAATTGCAATTGCTAATAATATAAAAGTGTACATATCGTTCGGCTTGAAAGGTTTTGCAGTACTGATACTGAATATTCGGCATGCAATAAAACACTCAACCGATAACCTCATATCATTATTTACATGGCTATGGCCTCTTTAACAATTGGTAAACACAAGAATAGGTTTGCATGCAAATTAGCATTTTGTTTTGCTAATAACATCCATTCAATGACATAATACGTGCACCAACTTAAAGAAGAAAAATTATTTCGCTTATTGTTACAATTTTTCTTTTGTGTAAAGTCTTTAATCATTTCACGGATATATATATAATATTGCTGCGATGGTATATTTCGCTATTAAATCCCACTTAAGCGCAAAAATATTTCATTATTACCTTGCTGCTGCACACTGTAAGCTCATCTCTTAACTTTCCGCAAAATCGGTGGCTTTAAATTATGATTCGTGGTCGTCTGCTTAAAAAGCTATTTTTTCTGTTTATTTTAAGTGAGTTTTGTGACTGTACGGGAACGAGCAGGGTAAGAAAAATGCGCCTTTATTTGTTATTGTTGTTCATGATATGGCATAATTGCAGCGCTATTAGTTAATTACTTTATCTATTAAACTCATTTCACTTTGTTCCGGTTTTCCTTTTTACATGTAAAATATTAATTTCTCTTTATTTTCTATTACCGTCTAATGACCTGTGTACGGGGTATCCCATTCTATGCAAAGGAAATTCCCCCTATTATCTTATCTATTTGGTAACATGTCAAAAACTGTTGCTCAGAATAAGTATACGAGGTCAGATCAAAAAAGTTTCTGTTTTTATTTTATAGAACAAACGTGCTGTATTTCGAGAACAAGTCACTCCCGAATTGGGCGGAAAAATTCCAGATTCTGCGTTTCTTCCGGAAAGGCTATACACCAATCGCTTAAATAAAAATGGCATCTACACTAACGACGGGGTTTATTTTCAAGAAAGATATCCCGATAGAGACCACAGCTATAAGTTGTATCCACCTTCTACGCTTAAGGTAAAAAAATTGTTTTAAACGAATATTATTTTTCATTGAATATCGTATTAGCTAGAAATAGAAAGGGACAACCGGCACGTCTCGAAACCAGGAAGGTATTCCAATTCGGAAATAATCGATACGACGTACCTAGTAAGAGAACCAGTACGTCAAAAATTAATTCCACAAAATCTCCAAACTAAAGACTTGCCATTTTTCCCAATTCATTTTTTTTCAATTAAAAACGATTTGGAACATCACAGGACAGTCGATAAAACTTCCGAAGAAACAGCGGTGATTTTGGAAAACAATCGATCGATCGATTTACTGAAGTATTGATTTTTAGATTTTCAACGAATTTTTACCGCTCTTGGAAAGGATGCACGAACTAGACCAAAAATGAGATATAGTGACGAAGACATTTTCACAGAAATCTATTTTTACAATAAACCGTTTTAATGTTACCATAGTTTTAATTGTTAGGCTTTTAAATTGTCGTGGTTTCAAAAACTTACCTTATTGCAGAAACTGAAAGGAAAATAACCGTTCTGTTTGCGAAATGCTGAGAACGTTGCCCTCCCTGCCATGGGTTTGGCGATTCAGGTGGACGTTTATCTTGCGTAATCTATCATTGAAAAGTTCATATCGACCAATTTCGATTGCCTTGCACTAGTTAAAACCTAGTTTTATCTCCGTCAGAATGCTTTTGAATACAGCGGTAATTATTTAGCCCTTTCTTTTTTTATATAATCGCTATTTCAGAATGAAAGAATATAATTGGATTTCTCAGACTACCCGTTTCATTACGAGTCTGGTATATATATTTTTTGACATAAATAAATCTTGAATTTGCGATTGCTTCATAAATTCGTTACAGATATTATGAAACGGATTGAGCATTTGTTCATTTTGGTTTCGGAGGGAAAGTTTGCCACATGTGTCTCGTTCTTATCGCCATTCCGTCTTCGTATTTGGTGAAGCGAATTCAGTTTTGTGCGTTGCTATGAATAAGCTTTTGATAATTTTATCTGCCGCACTAGTGGCGTGTGTTAGCGGTCTAACAATCGTAAGTGTATGTGATTTGCCATAATCCATCGCTAATAATTTAAAATTGCGATTAGAACGCGGGTTATTACGACTATAACGACTTTAACAACCACGCAGTACCGCAACAGAAGACAAAAAAGGAGAGAGAACAAAAACAGGACTTCAGCAAGATCCCAGGCACACCGGGTGTGGACTATCCCATCTATCATTCCGTTCCTCACACTGGGTTTTCTTGTAAAAATGTACCGGCCCTTCCTGGGATGTATGCCAACGTAGAAACCGGATGCCAGGTGTATTAAGTATAAGAAATATTAAAAATAAAACGCGAATTAATTTTGGTTTTAATTATAGGCGTATCACGTATGCAACGACGGTAGAGATGGGGACCAAGGTTCGTCATTTTTATGTGCCAATGGTACCGTTTTTAATCAAAAAGAGTTTGCCTGCGACTGGTGGTACAATGTCAATTGCCACGAAGCTACAAATCTTTACAGGTTTGTTAAAATCAAAATTTTGTCAAATTTTAGGTTTTGTATCGTTGTTTTTTGTTCAAAGCTAATACTTACCTTAGTAGCTATAATGATTTTAAATCTCATCGTTTAGATTTAAACCAAATTTAGTTCCACGACATTCTGAAAATATATTATATTTCTGCTCTGGTTAATTGTGCAGAATGAGTTAAGTTAATTATCTCATTTTTTTCAAAAACTATGAGAAAATGGTAAATTTTGTTTTGACGTCCTTTTAAAATTCTTTTACTTTTTATTCATATTAATACATAACTAAAACTAATAGTTTTTCCAATATTATAATTTAACTAGTTTTCTAGCTTTTATTAATTTTGGCAATTGCAAAAAAATTACTATAGTGCCATTATTTTTAAAGGTAGATCACTAATATTTAATATTACCTATATTCGAAGATGACGTAAAGGACATATACAACGGAATTTGAATTAGATGCTACACGGTGTTCAAAATAATCGAATATATTTGGATCATTTTTAATTTTTTTTTTAGTACTTTTTAATACTTCGCGATTTATTTTGTCTATTCCAATATTTACCCTTGTTTCTCTTTAAGGCTATTGCTATATTAGGTGCCCATGACAAAACTATTAGCCAACAGGGCTCTATTAAGATTAAAAATTAACAGGAAAAGAAGCGTAGATAAGCAAGAGACAGTTATTATTATTTTCTCGTGACTTAGAAAAAAGAGATGATGAACTTTACTTAATAGTTGGCTAGCCCTGTACATAATTTTTTTTTGCACCTTTAAATTTGATGTTAACACTTAGATTGCTAATTTGTCCGAGAACACACATAATTGATTGCATTCCTTTCCAGGTTGAATTTGGAGCCAGGCAAAAATCCTTATTATCCGACGCCTAAACCTGACGACCAAAAAAAACTCTTAATTATTGCCAAAGATTATTAAGTTGCGGTATTTTATTGTTATTTATTGTCTAGCGTTACTAATGTTACTATCGCTTAAATAAATGCCGCAAAATTTAACAACTTTATTTTTGTAACAAAATTAAGATGCTAGAAATCTCTGTCGAATGATTTCATTTCCGGACTAATTGATCTTCCCGTCACAGCTAGTATTTCAGGAAATCTTCGTAATAATTCTGAATATTGCCTGCAATGGGAAGGATGTGAAATATTTAGAATTTTTGTCTCCGTTAATATTTACCTGGTGTCTGGTAACGCGTAGATGTCTCTCGGTCTAGACAGGTGATATCTACATGTACTAGTTTTATTTTGCCTCGGAACAATAGCCGAATGAGCTATAGATATAGCCGATTCTCTCTGAAATATTGCAAAATGAACGTTTTTTTCGTACGCTGAATGAAATGTTTCGCTTACCCGTTTGCTTTTCCTCTCTTTGGGTAGTTTGGGTAAGCTCTCGTTCATAGAATCTGAAACAATTCTTGACAACAATTAATACGACAAGTGCATTTAATTAGTCTCACTAATGCTAGTTTTAATTCTTCTCTCCGTCATCTGAGACTTTTTATTTTCGATCTTCGGAAAATGGTAGATGTTTTTGTCTTGCGAGTTGTCTTCGCCCAATCCGGAATCAGATTGATTTTGATTGAGGAACGTCGATCTGAGACGATTCGAGTTTGGAAATTTCAATCGCATTTCGACATCAGGCGCAACTTGGCCGTAGGTGGTAGTGCCACTTACAGTAACTGTCCATTCACCTTAAACATAGGTTCAATTAATTTCGAAATATTTATTAATTTAATCTGTAAATCTAAGATTAGCAGTTAGACTGAAATAAACTAAATCACGTGAGTTATAGATACGTAATTATTGATTCACTTTTCTTTAGTGACTCTGAAGGGCCACATGTTCAATTTATGTTTTTGTTTACTTTACTTTACATTACACTGATTACTAAAAATATTACAAAGTTACTTCTAGGCAGGACGCAAGGGGTAAGAAATATTTTTCATTTATTGTGAAAAGATGGGGTAATAAGGTTTGTGTTTCCCTCAGACCAGAGAGGTTTTTCGGTAATGATAATTATCCACGAAGGAAAAAGTATAATTTCCGATAGTGCAATAGATAGATAGAGAGATTCATTTATCGACTACGTTTCGTACAAAAGGGACGTACAATTGTAGCAAGTCAGAAGTGATATTCAAGTGCAATAAAATCAAATTAATAAATAACATAAAGACACACATCTAATACAAACAAAATTAGACAGTACTATACAGTTTTATAGCGCATCGATACCAGTGACAGTGTCAATGTATGCTCGCAGGGAGTAAAAACAATGACGTTGTAGAAATTCTTTAATAATATTTTTAAATTTTCTATTGCTCATCTTTTTCACGGTACCTGGCAAAACATTGTACAATTTCAGGTTCAATGAGTTGTTCTCAGATTTCCTCAGTCTAAACCTAGGCCGTCTAAGGAAATCCCCCGAACGAGTTGAATAGGCATGGCAATCGGAATTAGCGCTAAAGTTTCCTTTCGTTCTCTGTATCTCTAATAACTGGTAGTAGATATAGATGCAAGGAAGGGGCATCACTTTGAATTTTTTAAAACAAGGTTGACAATGGTTCCTATATCCTATATTAGCAACGACTCGAATGGCCCTTTTCTGCATTCTAAAAATCTCCACAGCAGCTGAGGAATCACCCCACAGTACCGTGCCATAGCATAAGTGTGAATGCAACAAAGAAAAATAGACCATAAACAGAGTCCTTGTTCCTATCAGGCCTCTCAGTCGTCGAAGAACGAATATGTTGCTGGACAATCTATTTTTCAGGTCTGAGATATGTTGTTTCCAATTTAGACTATCATCGATCCTAATGCCAAGCAACTTGACGGACTGTCCACTATTTACCAAGCAATTGGAGGAAAACGCAATACTCTGGGTCTTGTCTAAATTTAATTTAAGATAATTATTTTCGAACCAGACATTAGCCCTGTCCTCCAACATGCCAACCCTAACGGACAACTCCTCGATACTCTTAGCAGATGTAGTGAAGGATGTATCGTCGGCAAACATCACGCACTGATTGGGGGCCATGAAATGATAAAGGTCATTTATGTATATTGTAAATAGTAGCGGGCCCAGGACGGAACCCTGGGGCACCCCGCTTACAACTGATTCAAGTGATGAACGGTCATGCTGGTATTCTACAAACTGCTGTCGGCCCTGCAAGTAGGACGCTATAAGATCTAAAGGCAGACCTCGTATACCATATCTGTATAGCTTTTTAATAAGAAGCTGGTGAGAAACACAGTCGAAGGCCCTGGAGAGATCACTCAAGGTCAAACCAACTAATTCACCCCCCTCGAGGCCCTCAACTATTCCACTCACAACTTTAGACACTGCTTGGATCGTCGAACACCCTCCCCTAAATCCAAACTGACCAGCACAAAGACATTCGATCTTATTTATATAAGAAGTTAGCTGATCTTTTAGTAATGTTAGTAATGTAGTAGATCTTTTAGTAATGATTATCGCTAATGCAGGCACAAGCAAATGGCAAATCAAATTATTGTCTAGATTATTCAATGAAAATTTTTAACGTTCCTTTGCTTTAAGAATGAAATTATTTCTAAAACAATATTTCGTATTGCAAAATATAATCTAGATAGCATTTTTTTTTAACTTGAAAGTATATCGATATCTTTCTCACTTTTTCATTAAATTAAATTTTTGTAGCAACTTCTTCTTCTAGAAGATCAATATTACTATAACGAAATAAAATATCACTTTAAATAAGGTTAGGAAAAATTGATGAAATAAAAATAATAATAATAGAATTTGTTTCTTTAATAGCGTAGTTTCTTTAGAAATGAAAAGTTACAAAACTATTTACCTGAATTTTTACTACAAGTCTCGTCGTTGTTCCTAAATTTGCCCTTCCTCTGGAAGCCGCTCTTCTTGAATTTTCCACCGGATGACATTTGGTTCTTTTTTCCCTCACTGCTAGACGATAAAGGAAAATGATCATTGTTAGACGCACTTTTAACTTTGTAAGTGGCGTCGCTTTTTGCTGAGTCGTGTTTACGACTCAAGTTTCCATTTATATCTTTATTCGTATCCACGTTTTCGTTAGCCTCGCTGTTCTTTCGACAATGTCTTCCTAAATAAAACCATCTAAATGTTTTTGTTATTTTTTTTTTGTTAGACTACTTAGGTTAATTGTTGTGCTTGGTACTTTATACAGTGCGAAGGTAATTACGATTGTTTAGAAATGTTAATACCTTCATCTGAAGTACTGTCTGGCGTCTTCATCGCATCCTTACGTACTGTATAAAATGTTATCCAGCCCTTAGGAATCGAACACGAGGAATCTTCCGTAGCGGCCATCATCATAGGCGGCGATTCTTGGTTTATGTTTTTAAAGTTATCGTTTTTATCTCTCGAAAGCGTCGTTGAAAATTCACTCGCATTGTCTCGATTGTTATTATTGTTAGTATTGCCGTTTTCTTCGGACGACGACTGAATCGACGCAAGTTCTTCCGGAATCACTTCGAATTTCTGAAGATATTTACCCGTCGCGGGCGATTTTGGTTTATTTTTGGCGTCCTCGTTTAATTTCTCTGAGGTGCGATCATCTAGACCGTGATTGAGGGTGTCGATTAAAATATTCGCGATTAACTGATCGATTTTCGGATCTCGAATATCCGTTTGGACGTCTAAATACACAGGCTTATCGAACGTTTTTTTTGACTGACCGTGATGTACTGCGATTGGAATTTTCGACTTGTCTCTCGGAGATCTTCCGCCGGGCACCTCAACACATTCCATTATTTCCAATATTTCTATTCTCTTGTGCGTGCTCTTGTACTCCGTTTTTTGGTGCGTTTTCGTATGCTCGAAATCACACAAATACTCTTGCGGTTCGGAGGATTTGATTCTGGCTTTGGAGGACCACGATCCTTTTTTACGAGTTGCGTTTTCTCCGGCATCCGATTTCGTCTTTCTACCTGAATTATCAATTTTCACTGTCTTTACCAGGTCTATTTTAGGAAGCACAGGTCTTGATCTTTTCCTATACAACGAATTAGCACTGGAGAGTTTAGTCTTGGCATCGGCTACCGCCGCACCTATGCTCCCAAAACCAGAAGCTGATTTGATTTGTTGACATTTCTCCTCCCTCTTCTGCTGCCTTTGTTTCAACTTCTCCCTCACTTTCACCGGAAGCAGTTCCGACACCGGCTTCACATCTTTCGTCTTCCTCACTTCGATGGGGATGAAAAAGGCAGCCGATTTCTTCACCGAAGTTGCACTTGTCCTTGTCGATCCTTCAGGTAATAAGTCGAAAACATCCATCGATTTTCCCACCGGTTTTTCGTCGTAGTTTACGACGCGAGGAGAATTGAAATCTTCTAAACTATCGACGAAACTAGCACTATCCGATTCATCTTTATCTTCGTCGCCTGCTGAGGTGTTCACTTCCATCGAGGAACTTCTCGGAAGAGCTGAGAACCTAGGAACTACTAATTGGGAAGCTTCGGTTGGTTTACTATAGGGGCTTCCGGTTTCTATGTTACTAAGGATATAGTTTTTAATTCGCTGACTGTCGGCGGATGGTACACTCGAGCCCTCGGTCTTAAGAAAGAAACTCGTGGGTGTTTCGAAATCAGACGTCATGGTGTTTGCTAAATGTATTTGCTTATCGGCTTTATCGTCAACACTCGTGTCGGCAGTTCCGATAGAAATTTTATCGGCAGCACTCTGATTGTTATTAGCGCTAATGGTAGCCGTGCTAATATTGATTTCACCAGGCACAAGCTCGTGGACTTCTTGCATAATTTGATTGAAAATAACATCTAAAGTCTTTTGGCTTAATTTTACATTTGAAATAACGTTCAAATTGGTAACCTCCTGGGTCTGGACGGACGACTCTTGGACGGACCTTTGACTCTCGGGCACTCTATTGGAGTTTTCGTCATTGAAAGCACTCGAAGCGATATTTGACGAATAATAATTTGAGTTGCTGTTCGCATAAGCGGAATCCGAATTATCCGAGCAAGTGGTAAAACTTGAGAAAGTATACTTTGTCGTGCTGTCTCTACTATACTTCCTCGACTCTGGAGGTAGTCGTAGAGGCGGCACTTTAGAGTTAATATTGCTTTTCGATGGGCATTTTTTGGGACTGCTATTGATATTCCGTATCGGAGAAGTTCTAGAATCCCACCTACCGCGTGAACTGTGTTCTGGACTGGAATGGCAAGAATTTAGAGACGGAGTCGAACAGAGCTTTCCCCGCGTGTGCTGCCACTCTTGATAACTGCCGGTTAATTTTGACTTATTGTTGGTCCATAGTCTTCTTAATAGTGTCGATTTTCTTATAAAATTCGAATCTTTTTTTCTAGTTAAGTTGGAATCGCTGCAAGAGCCTATGTAATCATCCAAATTATAAATTCGGGAATCTTGCGAATGACAACGTTCTTGTGCTAAAACGTGCCTTAAAGTGTAATTTCAATTACGTTTAGAAAAATCGAATATAGGTGTTGCGGCTTACTTTCTCATCACAGTTTCGGGTGCGCTTAATCTACGTCGCTGCAGAATTGGTGAACAGGATTCGGTTGTCTGCGTTGAAGATTTTCCGGAACCGCTTTCCATACTTTCAGATTTTTTTATTCTGCGAAACACGGTATTTTTTTAACACGCCGGAAACAACAGTTTTTAAACTCGAAATGTGCAAATGCGTCTGCATACCAGGTATCCATCCCATCGGGTTGCAAAAACGATTAAGGGAAGCAAGTGCAGCATTTACTAAATTTAAAATCGTCTATAGCGTGGAAGCGTTGGTCAAGAAAACCAACAACATAAATAGAATGGTAACAAATGTAGAAGTGTTCAATAGACCGCAGAAACTGAAAGAATTAATAGGTAAAGTCTGTTCATAGATATAAGAAAGTGACTAACTGATACGAATTAAGGAAAGACCCGGGCAAGCTGTAAGAATGAAATATGGCCGAAGAGCTCCGTACTTTGCTTATGTCTATGCTTAAATCTAAAATAAAATTAAAAATTATTTTTATTACCTACTTAAATTACTTAAAATTATTCACATATCACTATCGCTATCATCGCCTGTTCTAATTATTATTTATTCTATATTATTTGCAATATGGATATACGATTGTTCTGCTTTTTCTATATGTTTAACAGAATTTGCCCAACTTTGTGGAGGGATGTTAAAAACTTCGGTTTCTATAAGTTTGAGGACATTGGTGTTAACACGGGGAAAAACATTGTTACGACGAATGGCAGATTTCAGTTGGTGCCAAACATGTTCAGTGGGATTAAATATACAGTGGTAAGGTGGAAGCCTTAAAACTGTATGCCCTAGATTGTTTGCATAACCATCACAGCCGTATTCCTTTTGTAGGTTCAAGCTTTTTAGAACCTCAATTAATTGCTTTTTGGTATAATCTTCGTGAAAATAAATGTCGTTTGGACGGTTGCTTTTGTGTCACATGAGGAAGAGGTTTTAGTCAACTGTCTACTATGATAACTTGCATTGTCCATTACAATGGCGCTATTAGGAGAAATGTTTGGAACTAGTTTGTTTTTAAAGCAACTTTCAAATAAATCAGCGGTGGTGTCTTCATGGTAATCCAGAGAAGAATCTTTAATATTTTTCGTAGACAGAGAAAGTCCATTTGGAATCCAACCATCTTTAGCGCCAGCATGCAAAATAGTTATTCTTTTACCTCTTTTTGATGGCGCGTTTGTTTTACACTTAGCAGGGGTATCATAAGTGTCGAACCATACAGTTGATGTTGGAATTTTCGTCAATGTGGCCGGTTCTTCTAAAGATGCTTGCTTGCTGGCAACACGTTCAACGAGAGTCAAATAAACATTGTTTATAACTTCCTTAGTCTCAATAGAATAGTGTTTCCTACATTTGACTCACACATATTTTGCATAATTTGCACACGCTGTATTACACACGAAATAAGAATGATTACTAATTAACTTAAACTAAGTAGAATACCAAACCAAAGAATATTGAAGACAGGTAGGTATAAAATTATTTTCTATTACGCCACCACAATTTTATCTGAATTTAAATTCCGAAACTTTAGGTAATAATCTTGTTGCATTGTATGTTAATGACCACTCTTGGATAATCCCATTCAAAAGCAATTGGTCACTTTCTGGTATCTATGAACAGACATTATTATTAAGAAAAGAAAAACCTGCTACTTGGGAATATTCAAAAAATTCATTCAACAACTCCTCTTAGGAGGATAATGCTTTAGGCGGTGATATTTTGGTTGACAAGAAAATTTACCACGTTACGTACGGTTTAAATAAGAGAAGCGATAGATTGGGATAAATATGAGCAGAAACTATTTTTATATTAAAGCAATCGTTATAATTAAACTTACCTCTTATTTTCGGGCGATTTCCAAGCACTTTGAATAGTGGTTAAAATTTCGTCCAAATTCAAAGTTTTCCTCGTCCGGAAGTTGAACAGTCCTGCGGTAGAATTGATCGAATTGAAACAAAAAAAAAATGACCCGCGCAATTCGAAATTATAGAAAAGAAAACCCGTGCATCGCAATGAAAACGAAATGTTCGTGATAGAGTAAAAATGAACCTTGTGAGGGTCGATATTTTGCCTTAGCGAGACTGATCCATAGTTTATACCAGTGGCAGCGCTGTTTCAAATTCCTACATTTAATTAGAATTTCAATTATAAAAAATAAAAAAACACAGCACGAAGAGTATTAACAATTACTACAAACAGAAAGATTGGCTAAAAGATGTGGTGCTATTCTTATACAAAAATATATATAAAAAATTAGGATGTTTTAATCCAGTGTGTGGATAAATTCAGAACAAACTACATTTTTTAAGTACAGCAAATATAAGTAAGGGTGTAAAAAAGAAATGACAAGTTACTACCAAACTAACTACCTAAACTAACCAAAACTAATTAAAAAAAAAAAGATTGTACATTCCGATCATTTGAATTTTTATTTTTTCTAACGGAAGGTATTTTGTTGCGAGTGCTAGTCTCACTAAATAATCATTTATTACTAATCCGCAAGGTAACGCGCTAATAACTGAAACTACGCCATTGAATATTATAGAACGTGAAAGTGCCTAAATAATACAAGCTGTTTCACTTTGTAGAACGGTTTTTTCGCATTCGACGCCATGCTGATGTATGGTTTTGGTTCAGATTTTCCGCGAATTGATTTTTTCCCTAGAGGTTAAATGTCTGCACAATAATTTATAAATAGACATTATTACCCCGATGACTAACCGAGAGGTGTACGCAGACAACACGGCAAATTTCATGTTCTTAACAACACAAATTACCAAGCAAATTGCTTTTTAGCAGGTTTTACGACTTAATTTTTGATCTTCCTTTAAATATCAATTTAATACGTAACGTAAAAATACAGCAATAGTGCGATGTTACTGAAAAAAAATTAAATTTTTGAAGTAAATCAAAAACGACATTTTGGACGCTAAGAATAACGCTGTGTTAATTTGTGCTTTCTGGTTTTATAATAATAATAACGTTTTCATTCTTGTATTTAAAGAGACGAGAGAAAAAAATGTAACAATATTTTAAACAGGGGACACATATTAATAAATAAAATAACAGTGTTTAATTAAAAAATCTCAAATTATTGTTGCCCCTCAATCGAATTTTCTGCAATTTGTAACATAAATAAAATTTAATCTCGAAAACGTATTTCTTTCGATCGCGTGGTTAGTTTTTAAAATAGCAAAGAATTATAGTATACCTTTCTAATTAACATCTCCGCACTTGTGCTCGCAAAAGTCACTATAGTTCAGGCATGCTTAAGATTTGAACAAGAAACTACCAACGCGAAGCAGACTCTAATGAACAGAAATAGTTATACGGGCGTAAAGCAGATGTAATAAAAAAAACAAAAAATTAAAATTCTTCACCTGCAACGGTTTTAACAAGATTGGTTGAGGATCGTTTTCTGTTGAAGTCTTTCCACTTTCGTCGTATGGGTGACGAAAATAGAAAATGCGAGTCCAGACGTCTGGACGGCGCCAAATCCGTATTTTCTTCGTTCGCTGGTCGTATGGAAAACGGCGGCGACAGGCAGAAAACACACAATGGGGTGCTGTTTTCAACCTAAATAGGGGTATTCATTGAAAATGACTCCCCGTCGTTATTGCGGTCTTATCGATTCGTTTTTTTTTTCATAGCGGCTAATTAATGACTGTGGAATTGAATTTATTTTAGTTCACTACAATTATCCGGAAAAAATGTTTATGTATCAACGTTAAAGATATATTTTAAATAATAATAATAAGAAAGATGTACAGTATTCATTTATGGATCTATTTTATGAATCTATTTTAATAATCTGATAAAAAGCGGGTAAAACCACGACTGTCTAACATCTGTTATAAGGTTTTATTTAAATTACTTGTAAAAAAATAGTATAAATATTACTATTACTACTATTAAATAACTTCATGAAGTGCGTTTTCCATTAATGGCAAAGTATTTGTTTGTCGGAGGATTTTAATATTTTTTTTATTGGATAGATAGTTAACAAACTAACCAAAACTAACAAATAAAATTACTGGAGATATAAATAATATACCTGCGTATAACATAAACTGTGAATTTAAAAAATATCCATATTCATTTCGAAAATAAATTAATATTCGCACGCTTGTAAGGTTTTATTTACACTTAGGCGCGGGCACTACTTTAAAGCTTGGCTATGAAATGGAAAATATTTATACAAGCAATAACAACAAATTAAGAAACATTTCGTTACCTGGTAATTTTTTTTTTCTGTCATTTTTTGCTATCATTTAACGTGGCCATCAAACGTTTAATTGCGGCTAATATCTAAGTAATGAAAATGAACGCTCCGGTGATAAGCGAATGACTAACAAGTGTTGCTACTTGCATTATTAGACGTAAATAAAAGGCGTCCTGTATCACCCTGTGCATTACCCCAAATTTGAATTGAGCCTATCCGAAAATAAAATCAATATTAAATTAATTTATTTCAAGGTTTTCACTAATAATCATCTACTTTCATTGTGGTTCAGAAATTCGTTCCATGTTTTTACTTATTAAAGATTTCAACGTTGAGGACGTGGTTATTGTTTATTTATTGCATTTTTAGTGAGAATCCCAGGGTTATAGGATCGGAATTCCATTTTTAAACTAAGACCACAAGAATTAAAACAGACGTTAAGTCATTGCGAGTTTAGATGCTTCTATTTTAGATTCTATGGCGATTATTTCCAAGCTTGCCGTTCTATGGTTCTAACCTACAAAAATTTAAGAATGTAAACAATTTACTATGTTATTAATAGTGTTTTGTTAAATCAGAGATGTCCAAATCCGAAGATGAATTTTGGAACAGCAGCAACCATTCGGGATTCAACTTTGATGACGAAGAGGTGAGCTTGTTTATAATCATATACGAACGCTGACGTATTTAAATATTTCAGGATACTGCCCAAGTTATTGATGACTTTGTATTTCACTCGTCTGCAGAAGATAATTCGGAATTTCCAATTCATGCAGTCATTTCAAAAAACTGCTTAGATCTTGGTAACATCAGGAAACTTTATGGGGTTTAATTTAATCACAATAATTTTGCAGTGTTGGATGATATTCAATCAACAGTTGACATTGCTGTACCACCAGTTGATGAAACTATTAAGAAAATGGTGAATGGTCATAAATACACCCTTCATGTCTATATCAAATTTCAGGATAAAATGAAGCTCTTGGATCAGGCCTTAGACACATATGATGGTGATGTTATAATTAAAGTTGGTGGCAAGATGTATTAAAGTGAATATTTTCTAAAACTGCAAATTTTAGGTCATACTACATTTAAAGAATAACCTGACTCCTAACATATTTTATCACCAGCTCTCGAAACGAAAAATTGCAATAAAACACTTCGGCTATTATTTAATGAGCCACAACAAATTTGATGAACTAGCGGACCTATATATGTAAGACATTTAAAGTAAAAATATCCAAAGGAGATCGAGACCAAATAGGCCCCCATATTTAGGCAGCTAATATTAAGCTCACTTCCAGTGACTTGCACATTTAGCACATCTAAAATTGCTATTCTACTAATTTAATTAATAAGTATTTAGTTTGTCAGTTTTGGTGATTTCTTACCTTAGTTTGTGTGGATTGCTCCTTTTTAGACATCATATAAATGGGTCTCCTTTATATATAAGTAACACTGTTTTAAATTAATCTTTTTAAATGTTTTTTTTATAAAAAGGGCAACTGGAAATACCTCAAAGATGGTGAGTTCTTTTTCAACCCAAAAAAACATATTAAAAATATTATTTTTTATGCAGAAGGAGCTGTATTATTTAACTGGATATGGCATAAATAGTAAGGAAATACTGTACAAGAAGTTGGATCAGTTTATGATGCAGCATTTGCAAAAACTCAACAGTAATGATGACAAATTGGAACTTTATGAAAATATGCAACTTATTCGTAAGTTCTTTATATTGTATTTTGCATTGTGTTAATTGTCAAAATTTATAGAATACCAGATTAAGAAAAATTGTGGTGCTAATTCTGTTGTGGAACAACTTGCAAAGTTGTGTAAATCTGAAATTTCTAGCCAAAATTATTTAGAGAAACTTCAGGAATTTAAGAAAAACTTTAAAATAGACGATTTTACGTTTGAATGGGTCTTAATGAATTGTCTAGCGTCAATGAAGCTTTGGAGTCATTTAAGTGATGCTTTTATTAAAACGGTAAATTTTCAAATTTTATTAATATTCCATTATGGAACAGTTGCTTAATAACTTAATATAATAATGTACTTTGCTTTTGCTACTGTCGTTCAGAATTTGTTTTTCTAGAATTGGTTGACTAAAAAGAATGTCCTAAAAACAGTGATAAACTCTGATGTCCTCTTCCATGGCTTAAGTCGACACAACCCTCCGAAAGATGTTCTGGAACAATATTTATCCTGTATATCTGATACAGATAAGGCATTGTTTTTAGCTCAGAAATTTCAGTGCCATAACTTTGTCATTTTACACTATGTGAGCCAGAGAGACAGAGTTGCCTTAACCAATTATAAGGAAAAAATTCTCCCACAAACAACTGAATATTTTCTCATAGAAAGTTCTTTGCAGTCCACGGTATTTTATTTATATTTTTTGTTGTATTAGTATTTGTACAGCATTTCATGTTGCAGGACAAAAAATGGAAAAATTGACCACTTCTTATGGGTTACTCATATTCTTTTGTCTTAAATATTTTTATATCCATTATATATATTTTTGTAAACAATTTTGTAAGGATGTTAAATAAAAAACTATATTAAATAAATTAACAGTTTGTTTGAAATAGGAAAGAATAATACTGATACATGTACATGCCTTCAATATGTCTTAAAATAATATTTTACACTAATTGAAACAAAATGCAATAAATAATATTCTTTTCTAAAAATACATTTTCAGTTTGACTGAAAAATACAATATAAAAAATATATTTTAAACAGAATGATTGAATATTTATACACTATTCTAATTTTCAGGAACTTATCAATTAGAGAATAACATCGCGTATTATTGATGTGTTGTTTAGTATTTACAAATTTATTTGTTTTGGATGCTAAATAAAAATTGATTGTATATTACAAAATATCGAGATAAAACAAACTTGGAAATTTCAAAGTAGAACATTAAACATACTATAGGAATCATTGGTAATTATAGACAAAATAAGTTTATAATAATGCCATTTACTATTGACGCAAGTATTGTTGGTACTGACCATAAAAAATAATACTTATAAAAATTCTGTAATATTTAAATCTACAAACGAAAATTGAATCGCGATATAAATGCAGTTTTTTTTACCGTGAAAAATTAAGTGTGTCTCGCGCTCCTTTTCGATTACTTCACTCAATTATTGCCCCACTCTTAATACATTTAGAATCATATTTCAATTATTGCACTGAAATTGCAAAAATAAATATAACTTATCACAGCGCTAAGGAGTATCTCGGTCCGCTGAATCTGACCGACCTGGATGGGGGTGGTTTCTTTTTGGTGGTGGCTGCAATGGAAACAGCCTATGTTCAGAAGGCCAGTAAATTTGCTTATCTGTTTCGTCCATCGCCGACAAAGATGTTAAGGACATCGTGGGTACAAATTGTTCTGGCATCCAATCGAATGAAAATGCGTTTCCCGTTTGTGTACTGGGTGTTGCAGTTGGTGTTGGTGGAGTGCTTCCCACATAAGGGCTCAGTTCTTGGTGACATAAATCGGGCACTTTTTGAAGGGTATCTGACCATGGCGGACTAGGATTCCATTGATCCATTAATTCGTGGGGATCGACTTTAAGTAAAGTTCTTGGTCTTTCGTTGAAATGGGAGATGACCAGAAGACCACTCGTGCCTCCTCCATGATCTCCAGATGTTTCGATGTTTGCCACGTCCAGTTCCAAATTCTGCGGTTCCTTTGGTTTTCTTTTGCTGTAGCTGTAATCGACAGGTTCGGAGTCGGCTCTTCTATGGTGATGGTGATGTTGGTTGTGGTGCGCGTGTGTGGTTGCAGTGTGGTGCGTTATTTGTGGTTGGAGGGCTACCGGCATTGCAGCTAAATGGGGATAAGTGGTAGCTTCGTGTGCGGTCGCAAAATCCACGGTTCCATGTCCGCTGTGTTCGGGGTAGTATAACAGTCTCGAAGAATGTCCAACATCATACGTTAAGCCATACTGAAGTTTATTTTGGACGGAATAATAATGATACAACCAACTATTGCTCCTCATAACTGCAGCTTCGGCATCAGTTAACACTTGGTTCGTACATACTATAACAGGTTGTTGGTTACTTTCGGAACTTTCTTTAACTTGAAGTACGCAATGCATCCATAACCATTCACCAGAACGTCGTTGGAATTGCGCGAGCAGAATGCAGGATCTTTCTTGTTCCGACTGGGTTACTATAAATCAATCGATAACGTTATAATAAAAAAGGTATAGCGGCAAAGTTGAACAATGAAAATCAACTCACTGAGTCTATGCTTCGTTTGGGCTTCGCGAGTACATTCCCAATGTAGCAGTCGGTACCATGAGACCCCCCGTAGTTCCGATCGCGGAAAGCCCAGGTAAAATTCGCCGCTGAAAAAAGAAAAAGTAATTCAAAACTGGCATCCGACTCGACGCTTTCCGCGGTAAATTTACGACTTAAATTTTTAATATTCCGGTGGTTTGTTTTTTGGTTTTTTGGATAAAAGAAGACGTTAAAATGCCGTAAATACTGTAAATAACGTATTTAGTTATGATAATTACTTGTTCGGACACTTAAACAAAATGACTTTAATACTTTTTTACAGTGGGGCATCTAAAATCGTATTAATTTTTGTCCACAAAGTTTTGAATAAAATTCTTAAAATTTTATAGGCCTATTCCAAGTTCGATTTCAACCTAATATTTTTTCTTCCGCATGGACCCTTTTAAACGAAAAAGAATTCATTAATATGCCAAATTGTCTTTACTATTTTCGTTTTTGAAGAATTATGAATATTTTCAATATGCGGTGCAAATTAGTCATATAAAAAAAGAAAGGACAAAGACACTGATGTTGCGATATTGAAAAATTACTTACATATTTCAATTATTGTCTCTGTATCACTTGTGCGATTAAAAATGTTATATTTGGATTCGAAAAAGCTTATCATTAATTTCCCAAATTTTATTATTTTTGTTTTTCAAAAATTAATGATCGCGATACACGTGTGGTGACAAAGTCTTTTCGCGATAACCTGAAAAAGAATGATAAATTTTGAATCATTTTTCAGAAAATATAATCACTTAGCCGATTAAAAAGAGCGCACTTTATCTTGTTTTGATTTTTGCAATCGAAGGGGTCCAAAATTAGGAGTTAGCAGACTTAACACGAGTTTTTTTGTATACAAGTAATTAGTATGTTCCATCGCGCCAAAAAAGTAATATTATTGACAAAACTATTGTCTGTTTTCCGGTCTATTATTCTATTTGTCCTTTTGGATCCCATTAGTCGAAAAGTCTATTCAATTTCATTATTTTTGTTTATTAAAAATTGATGTTTGCGATACACGTGTGGTGAAAAAAGCTTTTTCGCGATAACCTGAAAAAGAATGATAAATTTTGAATCATTTTTCAGAAAATATAATCACTTAGTCGATTAAAAAGAGCGTACTTTATCTTGTTTTGATTTTTGCAATCGAAGGGGCCCAAAATTAAGAGTTAGCAGACTTAACACGAGTTTTTTTTGTATGCATGTAATTAATATGTTCCATCGCGCCAAAAAAAGGAATATTATTGACAACTATTGTCTGTTTTCCGGTCTATTATTCTCTATGTTCTTTTGGGTCCCATTATTCGAAAAAGTCTATCCAATTTTATTATTTTTGTTTTTCAAAAATTAATGTTTGAGATACACGTGTGGTAGAAAAAGTTTTTTCGCGATAACCTGAAAACGAATGAAAAATTTTGAGAGCGTATGATGATTTTTGGAATCGAAAGTGTCCAAAGTTAAGACTTTGCAGACTGGCGCGCATTTTTGTACATAATTAATATGTTCCATACCAAATAAATAATATTATTGACCACGTTAGTATCCGTGTATTTGCCTTTTGTTTGGCGGCCATCTAATTAAACGTCGATAACGGTACCGCAGTTCTATTACCCCTGCGGGGTGTGCCGCACGGCACTGTCACAGGTCCGAGGTGCATCGGAACAGCGGCATGTGCTCTATGAGGCATGAGGCCGCTGGCTTGGGGCTTTTGTTTGCCAGCGCGATAAATCAACGTCGGTTCGTGAGGCTGGGGCGGTCCAGCGGGTCACCAGGTCGCGGGAGAGCTGGTGACATTCAGCGCGATAAATCACGTGGATGCCGGACGAGCAGACACAACGGTCGAAACTAAAATTGTCGCTCGATCGGGGGGGAATCCAAAGAAATAATAACAGCGTCGATCGAGGCCCGGGTGCCTCAAATAATCGATGGCTAAATACAAATAATGTGAATTTTCAGCTCATTTTAGGACTAAAAGCCACAGGATGTGAAACTTTACTGCTTTACTCGAAACTGGTAGCATCAGTTGTAAAGTTATGCTTAATTGGAATAGAGCTACTAAGTTTAGGAGCGTGTCCCGTTTTAATATACAGCGTGTTTAAAAAAGTTCAGTTTTTAAAAAAACAAAAAGGGTTTTTTTTAATTAATTCAAATATCATCTCACAGATTTGTTTGAAATTTGGCAACGTTGTTTCTAGTGATAAGGGACTGATTTGGCCCTAGCTAACTAACTTTCTAAACTTTATGGATAAAAATGTACGCCACTGATTTTAATTTAATTTCGATACTTCCCGGAGATAGAGCGACTAAATCTATTAGTTTTTCGTATGTTGAATTGTTCTCATTCGGTTATTATCGTAAAAATATTTTTCAATATTCCAACAATATTTGCGAACAGTTAGACTTAAAATAACTGAACATTTCAGGTCGGATGCAGGAATTTAATCTTCTCATGAACTCTAACTTTAACACCCTGTATCTTGGAAACATTGCATTTGCGGACCTATATTTATGGGAATTTCTATCATAAAATAATTTACGGTATCACACCCTGAGTATATTTTTATTTTGTTCCTTTTTGAAAAAATAAATTCCAACAGCAGCAATAAAAGTAGTTAATTATATTCTACTTATATTTCAAATGAATTGGTAAGCGAAAAATTCAGGAAAGAAATTCGTAAATAGTTATAATTTGAATTTAGTTACTAGACATAGCTATTAATCTTGTTTGGTGGCGTACATAATAATTGAAAATATACATCTTCCTAGCTGTATCTAATTTTCCGAAGATCGTTGCGAATTCTGAAGATTTATATTTTGTTATATTGCTTATTTAGCCAAAAATAGAGGTAGATTTTCTCGCCACAAAGGGCATTAAAGTATGAAGATTCGGGTAGTTTAGTTGTCCTCTGGTTTTAACAATTAGATATACGGCTAAATGAGTTATAAACAATTCGTCGTTAAGTACTTGAAATCTGCAATTATCTACCAAAAACCTCATATTTTGAATTTTAAATCCACCGTTACTCAGCGAAATTGCACTTTTTCAGGAAAAAATAAAATTTTTCATCAATTTTCGTAGTGAACAGTATCCCCCGCTATGCTTCATCAAAAAACTCATTAGTATAACGTATAAAAAAAAAACTTACTTGTTATCCACGTGTATGAACCGCATGTCCATGGAATGAATGGAGGTAAATACGTTGGTGGACCCTTGCACCACGCATTCCCTCGTTTCTGGCATAGCCACGGGAGTGCAGGTGGCTAAGAATACTGGCTCGTTTCTACTACACAGAGGCAGAAATGACATATACTTGCCTTGGACTAACACAACCTAAAAATAAATCGAATTAAAACGTTATTTTCTTCAGCGAGAACCAACACATTTTCAAAAAACCTAATACAGAACACGAACAATTTACAGCAATTACATACATAGGAGAACCTAGTGAAAAAGTTCCAAAACATTTGTCAAAATGTGGTTTAAAAATAGCTTTTAGAACTAACAACACAATAGGAAAATATTTAAAAAATAATAAATCGAAATGTCCAAAATCCCCAAAATCAGGTGTCTACAGGTTGAAATGTGGATCTTGTGCTAAAATTTATATTGGACAACCAGGTAGATCCTTCAAGAAACGCATTAACGCACATAAAAGAGCGTTTAAAAACAATAGTTTAGATTCTAATTATGCTACACATTTACACAGAAAAACACATTTTTGACGACAATTTTGATATTTTACACACAGCCACAAAAAGTAGAAAATTAACTTTATTGGAAGCCGTGGAGATTAACAAAATGAGACATTCAAATGTATTGCTTAACGATCCATTAGATTTAAATACCTCTCCTTTATTGAGCTTAAATTCTCACAACAACATTAATTAAGGTCATTTTTCGGTATATATAGTAGCAGGTAGTTTGTAAATATTACATTTGATAAAGACACGGTGTTGTCGAAACAATTGTCATGTCAAAATATATAATAAAATCTGGACTTTTAGTTCTTACTTATTTTTACACATTTTCAGTTCACTTCAGCGTACAAAGAATTTTTCAGTTTTCGTGGACGTCTCAAATTACGCTAACGACTTTACTAAACCTATCATTTTAATCATGTTTATCTTGAGATATATATTTTAAGAGGAACTATTATAAAGAACGAAGAACATACGAAAAATAAACGATCCTTTATAGCATCCATTAATGAAAGATATCCAACGTAAATGGCGCAGATAATCTCAGTAATTACATAAATGCGGTACATAGCTAATGAAAGGTATTTAAATACTGATTTGAACTTGAACCCAATAACCACACGCTAAAATTAACGTTTTTGGATTTTAACTTTGCGAGTTAAGGGAAAGCATGCCGCAAAGTCATATAAGCTGGGTTTTAATGAGAAATTTCTCGTCTCGTAAACGTGATTTTTATTGCTACGTATCGGACGTGTTTAGATTTAATTTGTACTATTTTTTACAGCTTATCTCCCGCGATGAATTCTGAGACGATTTTGTGCTACTTATTCTGTTAATCGAATATAGTTTTAATAATGTGATTTTTTTTTCTTATTTATTTTATTTCATTCATTCATCATTTCTCCCCTAATGGGAAATTTGTGCTTCTTCGATCTCAATTTATTCGGTTCATTTTTTTATGGGATAGAAAATTAGAAGTATATATGTAGTATCTATAATTGATAACAATGCCGTTTGCTTATATTAAACATCTGAACTTTTTATTTAAATACCATATAGCTGTATCACACGAAAAGAGTTCTCCCCAGCAGGACAATTTTTTAAGAGGAAGTTAGGAGTAAAAACATTTAGAATTGCAAATTGAAAAGCCTTAAATTGCCTTTTTTTTTTCAATTCCATACATTTTTTTTCATAAGCTTCACTAGTAATTTTGTTTCATGGATTTTTGAAGGGATACAGAATTTAGAGAATGATAAATATAGTATAATAAATAATATGCACTATTTCAAATCAAGCCTTTGTTGAGTTGATTATTTAATAATTGTGGTAAATGTCTTTTGAAGTCTAGCTTATTCCATGGGTTTTTTCATAAGGGGATACGTATGT
This sequence comes from Cylas formicarius, assembly GCF_029955315.1. Lineage (NCBI taxonomy): Eukaryota > Metazoa > Arthropoda > Insecta > Coleoptera > Brentidae > Cylas > Cylas formicarius. The sequence goes on from NW_026844225.1 coordinate 13,038,379, forward strand.
GAATTAGATTTTATTAATTAATGGATTTGGTCTAAAAGTTGCTCTTATTTCCTCTCGTTGCTGCAGTTTACATGTAGCAAATAACATCGTTTATAAAAAAAAGCTGCTCAAACAACGCGCGCATATAAACTTCGAGACTCCGGGATGATATATGACATAAATGGACTTAAAAGCAATGTAAAGCAAGTGAGCGTAAGAGCTGAAACAAGAATATAGCGTAGCCCATCTTAAATATACAAAGGATACGTATAGTGGTTGTCACCTACACATGTAGAGATGCGAATCGCAAAATGTGACCCCCGTTATTCAGAAGCGCTATGCGTAACGGCCGTTTTATTAAGTAATGGCTTCAAATGATATTTATGAAATCGGTTTTCCCGCGATAATTTGTATTTATTGCTTGAGGTTGCGCCTTTTTTTTTCGCAGATCAATCAAACTGGTTTTGCTGACTTATAATTGGTCAATTAAAGTTTATATATACTAGATTATTACATTACGAGTTTTACACAATAACCATTTTTAGTAATATCATAAACACCAATAATAAGTGTCCCCGGGCGTAAGATTTCTTCGCATTAAATACCCTAATAAAAAAGCGGAATTTTGGCACGCTTGCTCATTTCAATAGCGATCTTCTAAGCTCAAATATCGTATAACATTCCGATTGATTAAAATTTGAATTAATTTTCAATCGCTTCCAAGAGTGCCAAGAAAATAATTGATGTGTCTGTCATTGTCATCACATCCTGAAGAAGTCATATAAAAGAACAAAAAGAAAAACAGCGTACCGTATCAGAAGAGCACTGCTATAGCGCGAGAAGATATTTGCATATAACGTACGAGTTGAATGAGACAGAGACGAATTCAGCCCGCCTGGTACGCAGATTACAAATCCAGACTACAGATTCGATTGAACTTTTTTCAACTCGCTATAGATTTTCTAATATTTTTTATTCAGAGTTCTATTTTTTTTACTTAAAATTTGCTAATCGTCGATAGTAGACATAAATGTTTTCTGGAAAATTTAAAGAATATTCTAGTCAGTGCCTGCATTACAACAGTATTCGCAATAACTAACTACCGTCTCTCGTTTCATTCTTTTGTAATCGGAAAAAGTGTGGGCGTCATAACAACTGGGAAACCAACCCTATCTATCTAAAGTCTACTTTACATATTACACCATTGAAGCAGGTATGTAATCCTGTCAGTGTACCCAACAGATAACAGCACTAATATACCAAATAAAAACCAAATTCGGAGTATTTTAAATAAAACAAGATGTCGTTTACATTGGACAAGTTGCAAAAGTAAATAATCAAAAATGCAACATTTTGAGATTCTCAAATAAGGGCGATTCCCTTTATGCGAAACAATTAATTAATTGAGTAATTATAATATATAAATAATTTTACATATTTTAACCATATTTAACCACCCCAAAACCTTCAACAAACCCTATTACACGCTAACTAATTATTTCCTTAGTATAATTTACCCCCGGCAAGACAAATTTTTTGTTAAATTTCTGTTTTTCGTGCTTTCTCCAAATTATTAATTATATTCGTTTAATTTTTTTAATTCGCCGAAACTATAATAACCGTATTCAATTAATGCAATTACTCTACTACTATTGTTGTTATGGGCTTAACGTTTTTTCCCAAAGTCGATTTTTGGTATTGTTTTTTCTGGTTGTTCAGAACACTCACAGGTTGATCTACCCGCGTGGTTATGTCATAAACCCCAAGAGTTTCACCTCAAAGAGGGAAGACAACTTATAACTTTAATTATTTCAAACAAGTATTGAAATTTCTCCACCAAAGCCGTCCATTACGTACATGCTATATTGAAGTGTAGCCTCAAGCCTCAAGTTTGAATGAATTGGAGATGGGAGGAAAATCTCTTGTATAGAAAATTAAAGAAAATATAACGATGAAGTCCAAACTCAAAGTGATAAAAGTCGATTTTTATTATTATTTTTTCTTGTTTTTTGTTCAGTTGGAAAATTGCGGCCAAAATTCTAGATAAAAGTGAGATGAAAAGTGTTACTTTTACCATAGAACATTCCCAGTCTTTTCTAAATCATTTTGATGTTATGCATTTTATTCCACCAATGAAGATGATCCCATACTATTTTCAGTATATTCGCTAGAGCCTGAAAAGTAAAATCACTGTACCCAATTGTATTTTATTTTTTTTATAGATTTCGAACATATTTGGAAAAAGTCACATTTAACTACGTGTATCTTGAAAACCGAGACGTTGTGGACTCTAGTTTAGACGAAATTTAGGAACTATAACATTCCGAATTATTTACGCAATAATAATAAATTGCCTTTATTGTTGTATATTTTTATATACAAATATACAGTAGAGAAGAGGCAAAGTCTTTACTAATACTAATAATAATAATAAATTGCCTTTGTTGTTGTGTATTGTTATATCTAAATATACAGTAGAGAAGAGGCGAAGTCTAGCAAAAGCTACTCCACTTAACCTCTTAAATGTTTAAATTGAAAACTAGATAGGAAATTATAATTACATTGATAAATTAAATATAGTATAATAGATAAATATAATAGTAATATGGAACAATAGAAAGTTATTAACAGTAAAAATTGAAAGAATGACATTGAAAATCAAATATTTTTGAGAAGTTAGCAGCTTCAACCTGAAATATTTTTTAAAGAATTTAATTGAATTGTGATTTTACTGGATCGGGTATAATATTATGATTCAGCATTACGAAGCTGTAATTTAGCTCGTAAGTAGGACGGATTGGATGTGTTAATAATTTGGAAAACAAAACGCCAAAAAGTACTTGAAAGTACTGTCAATTTTTAGCCCGGGATTTTGTGGGAAATCCAATCAAATTTAAGCAATTTTTTGCAATCTATATTTATTAATACTATCAAGACATGGGGAACCATAGTTCTTAATCGAAAGGACAAGTGATTGAGCTAAAAGTTTCCGTAAACTGAAATTAAGAACAGTTCTGATCCGGTTGCATCTCGTGATTTCAGTGTTGTAGTCACCCCGTACAAATCGTATTTCATTCTCGCAAGAAATATCAGCGGGATTATATCAAATCAGCATAGAAACGGCAGCAAATACCGATACTATACCCAATAATAAACTGTAATACGTGTTGTATTGTAAATGCGCAACTTGTAGATAGATTCTCGCAATATCTATTCCACATTTCCATGGTGTGGGTGGAATCGGTACTGTTCACGGTGCTACTCTCGCTTCGTAGTACCAACCAATACGACGGGGAGCGGTGTGGGGCCGCAACGTGGCTCCGGGGGGGAAAGAGGAGGGATAGTCGACCCGCGCACACCCGCTGAGTTTACTGCATAGTGAAAGGTAGATCCGGATCGCCTCGCGGACGCGAATACAATCATTGGCGGCGATTTGGTACTTCATAATCATGTTTGATAATAATTAGCGAAAAAACAATACCTCACACAACCAAGGTGGTTACGTCATAATACCCCATAATACCTCAAAGAGGTAAGGATGAAATTTACATGGTGCAAAGTATGACCTTGCTCCGTACATCATTCTTCAATTCTTTTTCTTCATTTCGAACAAGCATCTTAATTTATCCACCAAAGCCATCAATTGTGTCCACGCTACAATTAAATAAAAGTAGCCTCAAGGCTGGGAACTGTGAAACATCAAAAATTACAGCGAATGGCATCTGCTCCAAAAATGTTGTCCGCAGCAGGAAAATTGCTTAAAAGGAAGTTAGGAATAACAACATTAAAAATTGTAAATAGACAAAAATACTTCATAGGAGAGAACTAACCAAGAAGATAACGAAGACGTCAAAAGTTAGTTATGTGTGAAGTATTTTTTATTTAACTTAACTTAAATGAAACCAGTAAAAAATTGTATCGTTGATACAAAACCAGACGCCTGACGTTGAATGGACTCTAGTAAGTATTGGGTCGCTCACTGCACATACATACGTCCATATATTTCCCATTATACTTCAAAAAGTGATTTGAATAGACGCCCGTTCTTGATTAATTTGGAGGAACAACTTATTAAAAAAAACTATAAGAAATCGGGACGTATCAAAAATAGTCTCTCCTATGATCTCTTTGAGTTTGGGCCATGCCTTAGTGGACCCCGAAATAAATATTTTGCAAAAAAAAATGAATTCGACTATCGAACTACCAAACAGTCCCTCCTATGAATACTAACTGCGGTTTGTTTTCATGCCGCTCCGATTGCTTAAATGAGGAAATATTATTACAATTCTGATCGCGATAAATATCGATTTGCAAATTACATAAATAAAACGTCATTAACATTATTTTCCCACGTTCCAAAATTTACAAGTCGCGCTTATGACGCGAACGCAAAGTGAACATTCCGAAATGGACTAGCGATATGCCATTGTTTGGACGAAATAAATTTTGTCTTATCACTTACCTCCTTCGGTACGTTACGAACATATTTTTATTAACAACAACAAAGTTGTAGCTTAATGTTAGAAACTTAATTAAATTACTGAAAAGGGAGTTGTACCGGGCGTTTCCCTGCGAGCGCTTTCGTTTTAATTTTGTATCGCTTTTATAAAACGAGATGTATAAAACGTTTACATTGAACGAAGAATTTTAATTTGCATAATATTGGGTTCTAAATCTTATACAACGTTTATGGCCTGATCGGCGTAAATTGGTATTAAGAAGATTAAAGAAAGTTTCTTACTTTTTGATCACCAAATCTCATTTGTCTCCTGGCGTTCCTAGATACGTTCATTCGACATAGAAACAGCCGAATTTCATCGTTGGAGTTACTAGTTGTTCCCGCATTTACTACCGGCCTCCCTAATTCGCACTGAATCGCTTGGTGGTCTTGTTTATCGATAATGTCGTATACACTATCCCCATGGATGAGCAAATCCTCCTGAAATGTCACATAATAAAACCGATTTTCTACAGCCAGCATGTGCTGCCGTGGACAGAAAAAGCGTATGTTACAGTAAGTTCGATTTTTAACCTTAGATCTATAGAATGTAGAGCATATGTCTCCAGATTTTATACTTTACACATTTTTTTATATATTATTAATCAATCAATTTTTTATTATATAAAATTACATTATATTAAATTCTAAGTAATTTATTTACATTTATTGTGTAAAATGTAGCGACATATTTATTACTTAAAAATAAGTTTTGAAACGAAGATATGTTTCACAATAACGCGTTTTGTAAAACGCGTTATTGTCTGTTAGTGCAGTGCCGAAGGTTCCAGTCAAGAGTTTGATAAAGATATGTTTAGTGGGTTCAATAAAATGAATGAATACCTACAAAGTAAATGATTAACTGTAATGCCGAGCTACATCAAATCTCGTTTAATAACACCCACGGTTGGACTGAACAACATCATTTTTTAGAAAAAAAAAAGTTTTAGTAATGAAAAAAAAAAAAAAAGTTTTAGTAATGAAAATCCCGTGTGGGGTTTGCTGGATCCCCCATCGGGCGCCTCCCCAGGTGGTGGATAGGGGAACGCCTCCCAAGATATAGGTGGTACCGAGGAAATAAAATACTCGGGGCGAACCAAAATCCAGCCTGGAGATGGGCAGCAGCATTTTCAGTACCGAGCTGAAGCACAAAAGGAATGATCTTGGACTGGTTTAGGGGAGGACAGTGAAGGGCTCGACTGTAACAGTATTAGATGGCCTTCATACTGCGATGGGGAAGGCAACGGGAAACCACCCCATTATTTTCCCGCGTATATCACAATGGCAAGAAACTCACAAAGAATGGCCCTCAGTCCCCGGCAGACCTTTGATGGTCAGAGGGTGCGAAGAATCCCCGGGTTAAAAACTATGAACCACACTTACAAAATAGCGACATGGAATGTGCGAACACTGTTTGAGGGAGGTAAGCTGGCAAATGCCTGCCATGAGATGGACAGGCTTGGTATACATATCCTTGGAATTAGTGAAACGCGATGGCCCGGCTCAGGATCGATCACGACCTCAAACAAAACCTTTTATTATTCGGGAAACAATGATCCCAGCCATCGACATGGAGTGGGCATCTTGCTGAATTCCAATATAGCGGCCTCGGTTGTAGGTTTCGTACCATTATCTGACCGATGCATGCTCATACAACTAACTGGAAAGCCTGTAAATATTAATTTGATTCAGGTATACGCTCCGACTGGCGACAAACCACTGGATGAGCTTGAGAAATGGTATAGTGACCTCAAGGAATTACTTAGTTACACGCGAAAGGAAGAAGTTACCTTTGTTATGGGGGACCTAAATGCGAAGGTCGGAAAGGGAAGAGTAATGAAAATATTGTAAACTTTTTGTGTCATAGATTCTATACAACAATTCAAATATAAGACAAGACATATGTATATTACGAATTTGTTAATTTCTAATTTTGCATTTTTTTAAAACCCTAGAGAATTTTATATCGTGCAAATTCAGTTTTCTGCGTCTCATTAAAAATTCCATAACGCTTTTGTTTTAAAGTTATTGGCATTTTGAAAAATGCTTTTAAGAAAACGCGATATTTGAACATACGCTTTTGTAATGTGCACGGCAGCGCGGTTATCAAAAATGTGGGCCACAAATATTATCCACACTTCAATAAATTAATAATACCCCCGATATCGCATCGGTGTTTGTTTATAAAGACGGAATCGTAACTAATTTTTACTAAGCAGAAATTGCCCAGACAATGATTTAACTTCTGCACAATAGTTAAGTAGTATTGTTCAGTGTCATATAGTTATAATGTCGAATACAAAGCGATGTAAGGTGGGTGGAGTACAAAACATATTAATCGAGAAGCAAAACGCAATGTCATTCAATTTGATGACACGCAATCATCATTGGCCGATCCAAGTACCAAAACAAAATCCCGACCGAACGTGTCAAAGAAAATGCCGCATATTAAAAAATTGACTTGTATTATGTGTGTTTTGAATCCGTTAATGATAATAAGGCTTTTCGGGAGCTTTGGTTAGTGCGGCACATAAAATGTACGTCCATTATTTTGATTACAAGCCACTAGTTGATTTGATAATTTCCACCTTCGCGTGTTCTTAATCATTTATTTTTACATCTTATTGCTTATTATTAGTCGTTTGGATAGAACTTTTTTCATTCCTTGCTTTCATTCACTGTCAATCGAATTCAATATAATATAACATTATTTTTTTAAGTATTAAGATAATAGTCTTTCGGTCGTACTAGTTTATATTTTATATTTTGATTATATTTTAGGCCAATCAAGTGAGGTGACTGCTCTTGCTGTGCAAAATTGAACCACTTTACATGCATTATGTCTTTTATTTTTGGTTAACGTTTCTTCACTCTTTTTCATTCAATGTTAAACAAAAAAATCAAGGTTTTTAACTTCCTTTGAGTTGTATTGTATAAGAAAACTAAATCCAATAAGCAGCAATATACATAATATTCACGAGAAGTTGGATGGATAATATTTTGATTTCTAAATAATTTTGCTTTCTTAATTCTATAATCACAATCCCTCGTTATAAACAGCTTAGGTTAATCATTTTATATAAGGTCACTGTGGGTAATAAGGCCTGTGCACGTAATAAGGTCCATGTACCCATTTAACAATAAAAAAGAATTAAATTAAATTCGCAAACCAGCATAAGCAGCCAATAAGGTAGTTTTTGACAGATAGCATTCAGTGTTTTGCCATGTGCATTATCCGGTCGAAATTATAAAAATTTATGACTGAACGGCGGCATTTTTTCGAAAAAAAAAAAAAGAGTCAGATCAAGAATTCTAAGAAAATTAAGATTACGAAGTTACGAAGCCAGTATTCAAGAGGAAATTTCATTTTTTTTACTTAACACATCCTCAACATGATTTCGTAGCAATGTGGGTAATAAGGCCCAGACAGATATCAGTTGGGCCTTATTACCCACCACTTGAATTAATTAAATTCAATTTTTTTTATTTTTCTTTACAAAAATATGGCCAAGAAATGTCGCTGCTTGAAGGCCAATTTGCCGCAGGACATGAAAAGGAAAATCCCAGCGTTATGTGGAAACTAGATGTGGTATACCAAGTCGCACCCTTAGAAACCATTTGGAAGCCGAAGCTGTTAAAAGAATTCTAGGGGCGAGTCAGTGAAGTACAAGAAAGTGATTTGACATTAAAGGCACTACTACGAAGTGTATTGAAGTATGTTGAAAGGCAAGGGACTTCCAGCCGTTTCAAGATTGAGACATTTATGAAGCGACATCCTTCCTTATCTCCATGAAAGGCTCAGTCGATGAATCCTGCTAGAGCGGCAAAGCTTAATCCCTTTGGTGTCATTGGTATCCTACCAATGACATTGTTTAAAGGTCAGAAGCTGAAACCAACTTTTAGTGGCGGATTACCACCGGGATCTGAAGTGAACATATCTCCAAAAGGTGACATGACCACCTGAAATATTGAATGGCTCAGTTATTTTTGCAGGCTTATTCAGCCGCCATTTCTCTTAATATTTGATGGTGCTCCACGTTTCAATTGTTGATGCTACCGACCATCTGGGAATTTACTTATTCACAAATTCCCAGATAATAAAATGAACAAAGAAAGATTTTCTGAAGTTTTTACGCCAGTTTGAGGGATATCTATGACCATCCATAATATTACACATGGATTTACCCATTGTAATTCTTGGATGCATGATCATTGTATGGGGCTAATTAAAAATGAGCAATAACCGACGCAGGAGGAATCGAGAAGTATTGTAAAAAGTAGTTTATTTGCTCACTTTCCATTACAGAAATAAAGCGGGTCTTATTACCCTCTATGGTTGGAAATAACTGTTTTAAATAAAAATACCAGTGTGATGTTTTAATTTGAATAAATATTTTTTGCAACATTTTGGTTTATGTTGGGCCTTAATACCCCCGGGGACCTTATCTAATTTATCTACGATTAGAGTTGCAGCTCACTCTTTAGCTTGGGAAGCCCAAAAAGTTAGCTCACCTGTAAAACACTCACCATGGAATGGCCCAGGTACTCTGCAGCATTATCTGATATGTACAAAAGTTTACCATTCTGCGTCATCATCATTAGAAACCCACTTAACGCCTGTAAATAAAAAAATGACGTGTTAGTTGAATAGTACGCTTGCAATACAAAATCATAAAAAAATAAATTTACTTTGGGTCAAATGCCAACCTACCAAAACTTTTGTTTTGAATGAAAGTGTTGTCTATGACGTGTCCATGATTATTTGGTCGTCAGAATGCTTATAATGCGGATAATATGTGTAACCATCGCTTTGTAAAATATTTTACGGATTTCTATGCACGAAAGTAGACCCCTGTATATATCTTTAGTCAAATTAAATTTGGAACGCAGTTTGCTGTCAAAACCAAGATACCAAAGTGACTGTTCAATAACAAAGTTTATACGATAATCGCAGATAAGATCAATTTTTTATCTAACACCCAACCGGTGCAGTTGACAGTTATTTTTAACATTTTTTTTTTTCAAATGGGAGATTAACTTCAAGGAATACTTTTAACAATTTTAATCGCATAAAATGTAACTACACCGATAAGATCAGCGGCAGCGAAGCTATAATGTGCGCTGACACTTTTCATTTTCACACGTGGGGCTCTGCTAATATTTCCGATTTGTCACGAATGATTTTGAATTGTGAAAGATAAAATTTCGTAATTAACAGAAGTGAATATGTCGCTTCGTATCAAATGGAGTAAATTTTATTTGCCATAAAATGAACCGTTTCATCGATTAAAAAAAGTATTATTAATTGCTAGTAATTTAATCGAAACATTAAAAGCCTTTACCGCGTTTTGGACTGAGGTTCAGAATCTTCTCTCAAGATTGACACTCTTCTGTAAATCTTGTCGTATAACCTAACACTCAATTTTCACAAAATTTTTCACTCAATTTTCACGAAAAGCAATTTTATTTATTTTATTTTTATTTATTTTTGTTTTTTTTAATGACAGAAATATAACTTTATGTATGTTGATCCCCTTTTGACGTTAAAGAATTACATGTAGTAATTTCCCAGAAAATTGAAATAGAATTAACAAATAACTTGCGTTATTATTATATTATTTAATTATGAGAATAATCATAATTAATTTTATCAGCCTTTAAGGGAATGTTTTTGAATGCAACTCATTGTTTTGGTGACATTTCACAAAATTTGTTTGTAACAACGGAGTTTTTAGAGCATATTTAATTCGGAATATCATTTTTACATATTTCATTGTAACATCTAATGTATAATAATTGGTTCACTAAGAATAAGCTAGTTATTAATAAAGCCAAGACCTATTGCAACAATTTTAAATTTAAACAACTATGACATTTGGATAGCACCTTATCATGTGGGATTTTCATGTGAATAGAGTAGTAGGTAAATTAAATAAAAAAACATTTTATATTTTTAGAGTGTCAGGGGGGTAGATTCTATGGGAAAGTGAAAAATGCTTTATCACACAAATTTTGAGTCCCATATAAGATATGTATGAAAGAGAAATAATTTTTCTTTGCCAAAAAAAGAGACCTGCGTATCATAAAAATAAGGAGAGTTTTTTTTAAAACTGAATTAAAAGGATTAGTTATTAAATTTTGTAATTTTGGGTTTAACGACAACATAAAAACAACAACTTCAACCATTCTGGGAGATATAATACTCAATTTTTTTTAAACGCTAATCGTCAGGTACTGGATCAAGAAGGATCCATTAGATTGAGGTACGGGAATCTATTTTTCACTGATCAGTAGTTTCTTTAGTTGCCTTTTAAATTTTTCGATGTTTAGTTTTTTAGTGTTGCGGAAGTCCATTGTGCAGGCTATTCACGTTATAGGAATAGCTTCTTCTAAGCAATGTGGTAGAGTGTTGTGGTGGGGTTATCAGACATCGAAATCTCAGATGTAGATTATGAATATCAGTTCCCGATACAATAATCTTAAGAAAAATTACAAAAGAGTGGAGTCTTCTTCGTTGCTCAAGTCAAGCTACCTTGCATCCCTTAACTTATGGGATCACAAACAGGAATTTTGAACTTTCTGGATTCTGTATATATTAAAATGATGATATGATATGATAGAACTGGTTTGTTTAATAGAACAGTTGTTTCTAAATAAACCCCACGTATTGTTATCTGCTACATAATTGCAATCAATATAATTCAGTTGAAGTAATCCATAAAACAATAGTGAAAAATTCAATTTAATATTATATAGGAAAAGATTACCAATATAGATAAAGTAGAGCTGCAATATAACAATAAATAAAATTTCTTAAATTGGTACATTGCGTGCCGATTTTTTGCGAAAATGTGTAAAATAATATTCCTTCGTTATCTTTCAAAGTGTGTGCATAGGTTGTAATTTAAGACGGGCCAGCGTTGCGAGTCCGCAGCAAACGGCAAAAGGAAAACGAAGACTTGAGCGCGAGCATCTCTTAAACGTTCATAAATAACAGCGTGAACCAATAAAATACAGAATAAACACAATATAAAATTCCAAAAACTGATTAGAAATCTTAATTTAGCATTATCTATGAAAGAAGTCGAACTGCGGCGGGCTTAAAATATCGCTTAAAAGCGGCATTAACGTTAAAAACCATAGACGTGCCATTATAAACATTTTTTTTATACTCCAAGTTATTAACATGTTTGTATCATTGATTATATGCATTTTTTTAAAAATTGCGTTCATTTGTTTTCCTTTTATCGCTCGTTTAACTGATATTACTAATTTTATATTAATATAAAAATTTGTTAAAATCCACGTCTTTTATACGTTATTTAAATAAATTATGATTTATTTCAATCTTTTTTTTACTTATTCCTTCATTATTTTCTTAGAAAGATAGAAAAAACTTGATTAACCATTCATGTAAGTTTTACAAAGCAACAAATAGTAAATCACCCAGTAATTCACAGTAAATAAATTCGTATGTCAATCTTAGTAAAGGACGAAAATTACATTTTACGTTTATAAACAATTATCGTTTGAAGACCTACATTAAAAAATTGTTGCAATAGAATTTGTTGCTGAATATATATTTTTTGTTGCTCGAGACTACTTCGTAAGCATATGGACTAGTTCAAATGTACCGACCTGTCTAGACCCAGCGACGCAATACCTACTAACTCATTAAAACAATTGGACTTATACCATTATTAGCCTCTTAGTAGCTTCAGCGATCAACGCCATTAAAAAAAAAATTAACCCACTAATAAAACCAATTTTTTTCATATTCAAGTTATTCACTTCCACTTAAGTTCATTTTGGCCTTATTTAATTGTTTCAATAGAACATTATATTTGCTCTTTTCTATCAACTATCAACTATTTTTGCCAATTAAATATGTTTATGTGACCGCGACCGCTAAGCTGCACCCGACGGCTTCTGCGAAAATATTTCGTGAAGAAAAAGTAGCGAAGCGCGCCATTGGTGAGACAGTTTTCTTGGGTTCGCGCTTTGCAGTAACGTAATGCTTCTCAGCGTGTAATATATTCTTTAATGATCATTTATCTGGCCGAACAATCTGAGTTCAGAGTTAGCCGGGGTACCCTTAGAACACTTTTTTTTTGGTGCAAGATAAATAATAAATTTACAAAAGTGTGTGAGTGTGATCGCTCGAAAACGAGGGTCCGATTGGGGCGTAAATGGGGTGTGTCCCGATAGATATTTGACCATCCAAGGTCGGAAGAATTCTATTTTTAATTGTTACAAAATGAATAAAAGATTGTCCGCTGATACATATCTTCTCCATAGGTCACCTGCACGCGACCTCAGGTGCTATTAACGGGATTATTTATAATAATATCGTGAACAATTTTTTTTGTAGTTGAAAATAGTAATGCAACAATAATTGTAAATAATACGATTATTTATGTACAATAGAAAATAAACCGTACAATCGTAACAGCCAACAAAAAACTATAGAGGGTATCTCATAAGTCATTGATTTTTTAATTTGTAATATATAATTTACAGGGTATGTTGTATATAAAATATTTCGATATATAATTAGATTATACTATTTTAGGAAATATTACTGCCTAAGCTCAAAAACTCAAAGTTTTTGGTAATGTTATTGCTTTCAGTTTAGTAATTAAATTAAAAAACAAAAACATAAAGTCAATTTCATAAAAGTATGTATGTATAGTAAAAAATTGTTCAACTTTGGTAAAAACGAACGATCCATACCGATCAAAAGGTCATTCCTTTTGAAATTCCTAGTTTATTTTATATGATATTTCACCTCGTAGTAATACGTTACGATTGCTCGTTTGTTGACAAAAGAATATAATTTTCTTTTCTTTTCGTAGTTCTAATGGGTCTCGTTTGTAGTCTAATACTTTTGGCTATTTACTCCAAAGAAAATAATACTCATTTCACAATTGAAATAATTTTAATCGGCTCCCTAGATTAATCCGCAACTACTATCTTGTTATTTTGTATTGTTGGCAAAATGATTTATTGGTAATCAAATAGTTATGATGAATAAGGACAAGATCCTAAGGTCGCTGAAGCATTAATTTAAGCTTAACGTATTTCATATAAAAAAAAATCTACCCTGTGTGTCTAATAGTAAAAACTAACGTTATGTTGCATTCAAATTCGTCTTACGTGGTCTAATTCGTTAGAGTAATGACTATTTTGACTAAGAGAAACTCCCACGAAGCTCGTTTTCCGTAATTTATCGAATGCTGGCTTGACGTTTATTTCGAAGTGCGTGTTGGAAGCATGTCTAACTACGCAAATTCGAAGCCCATTTAGCAACCAGCGTCGGTTTCATATATCCGAAAATGTTTAATCACACAGTCACGCTTTTTGCGTTATGCTCAGCGTGTGGGGTTAAATATTTTGATTTCTTTCCTTGAATTGTAAATACCGTGAACGGAATGTGGACCAGAATATAAGAGTGTTGTGATAATTACGACTTTTGTTCAAATCAGCTGGTTTACTAAATATACTAATTTCTCAAAATTGTAAAATAAAAATAGATTGAACTGAGGTGGCTTTTAATTGATGAAAATCCATTTATCAAAATAAATAAGAACTAAAAGTTGAGATTTTCACGAAATTATATATTTTCACATGGCAATTGTTTCGACAACACCGTGTCTTTATCAAAGATAATATTTACAAACTACCTGCTACTATATATACGCCGAAAAATGACCACAAAACCTTAATAAACGTTGTCGTGAGAATTTAAGTTCAATAAAGGAGAGGTATTTAAATCTAATTTATTGTTAAGCAATACATTTGAATGTCTCATTTTGTTAATCTCCATGGTTTCCAATAAATTTAATTTTCTACTTTTTGTGATTGTATGTAAAATACCAAAATTGTTTAAGTGTAGCATAATTAGAATCTAGACTATTGTTTTTAAACGCTCTTTTATGTTCGTTAATGCGTTTCTTGAAGGATCTACCTGTTTGTCCGATATAAATTTTAGGACAAGATCCGCATTTCAACCTGTAGATACCTGATTTTTGAGATTTTGGACATTTCATTTTATTGTTTTTTAAAAATTTTCCTATTGTGTTGTTAGTTCTGAAAGCTATTTTTAAACCACATTTTGATAAATATTTTGAAACTTTTTCAGTAGGTTCTCCTATGCATGTAATTGTTTTAAATTGTTCGTGTTCTGTATTAAGTTTCGGATAAATAGAGTTTACTGTTGTCTGGATTTGTTTTTTATTTATAATTTTATCTATAATGAACGGATTGTAGCCGTTGTTCAGTGCAATATGTTTAATGATATTCAGATCTTTGTTGTAATTTTCTGTTGAGAGTGGCGTATTAAGAAGTCTGTGTATAAAAGAGTGAAATGCAGCCATTTTGTGTGTATAAGGGTGATTTGAACTGTTATGTATGACTGTGTCCGTGTATGAAGGTTTATGATAAATGGAAAAATCTAATTTGTTTTGCGTTTTCGTAATAGTTAAGTCTAAAAAATAAATAGTATATGTAATTTAAAAAAGAATGCAATTGTCTGTCCCTTCCAACAAAGCAAGCAAAGACATGTGGGTTTCCCATAATCAAACCTTCCTTAGAGATGTAAATCTGTCTATTAAATTCAAAATAATTTTGGTCTAAAGATACTATTAAGCAATCCAATACATCTTGTTTCACCAATGGGTTAACCTGTTTCCGAGTTAGGGTGATATCTACTAAATCTATCTTGTACATCATGTTGCGCTAGAAAGGATTTTGATTCTTTAATTTTGTTGATTAATTCAAAAGAATTTTTTATTGCAAAATTTTGGTTTAAAATAATAGATTTAATTCTGCTATTATACACATGAATTCCTATATTCATAGCATGCCTAAATTCCAAATTAAACCAATTTAATTGACTAGTATATGGCGTACAAGCCATGTAAGTTTAGATGCGGCGTTCTTCCGGCAGTATTTTCTCAAAATATGCCTAGATCTCGTTAAATTTTCTGGGAAAACGAGTTAAATGTGTGGAAATCGCAGTTTAGAATGAAAATGGCACGAAGTGCAAGTTCGTGTGCCCGGAATTTTTACCGTAGTAGGTCCACTATATATATTATCTAAAAGTTATATGGTCGAAGCACAACGAAGTAGAAAATATAATTAAATTGTTGTTGTTTATTATTAGTTGTTTATGATGTTATAACAGCTGTTTCCACAACAACCTGTCTTTATCAAAAACAAAATATGATAATATTATTATTATCATATTATATTATTATAAATTTAAATTTATCAACGGAGACGCATTGAAATCCATTTGGTCATTAACTAATAGATTCCAATATCTCATTTTATTAATCTTCATAGTTTCCAAGAAATTTTGGTTTTTGCTTTTTGTCTCATTATGTAAAATACCAAAATTATCGTCAAACTTTTATTTTTATACTCTCTTTTATGTTCGTTAATGAGTTTCTTAAATGTTCTACTTGTTTTTCCCATATAAATTTCCTAAACATAAATTTTACAATAGATTTATGTATTTAATTAATACTACATTTTCTAAGAAACAGTCTGAATTACTAGAAAAGGGTTTCAACTTTATTTTAATTTACTCAAACATCAATAAGGAGTTGAATTGTTTAGGAGTCGATCACGAGCTTGCTATTAAGGTAATAACAAACACGTATTAGCTAATTTAATAAAATCTCTAGTGACAATTAATAGTAAATTCCAGGATCTTTCACATATGTCTATGGTAAAATTAATTAAAAATGAGGCTTTCCAAAATAATATAGTATTTACAAGAGCAAATGAAGGAAACACAGTCATGGCTATCAATTCTCAAAAATATATTACAAAAACCAAACATATACCAAAGTATACAATATTATCCCACTGAGTTTTACCAAAAACAAACCAAAACGGTAATTCCGTATTCATCACTTTTGAATGACAGGGAAAAATACCAATTGATAATTATGAATCCTCAACCTCCAAATATATTTTTTAATTAAATCACATGAACAGGATATGCCAATTAAGCCTGTAGTATAAACTTTCAACCAGATTAAAAAAATATTGCCTTTAAACCAAAGGTTTAAGACATTAAAATTCCTCCTAATTCAATTATAATTTCCTTTGACGTCCAAAATCTACTTCCTAGCATTCCAACGACTCACGTCATAAAGATAATAGAGAATATTCTTATTCAGAGATAAGTCAACCCTATCATAAAACAGGACTCGTTAGATATTTTAATAGTTTGTTTAGATCAAAATTATTTTGAATTTCACTGTCAATGTTATATTGCTAAAGAAGGATAAATTATGAAAAACCCATTTAGTCCACGACTTGCAGATATTTTTATGGACAATGTGGAAAAAAGATTTCTTATTTTTCGTATTTTATTTTTTGATCCGCAGACTATTTAATATACCACTTTCTACAGAAAATTTGGGAAAAAAAATAAAAACAACAAATAGCATTTAACAATGGTTACGAACCTTCTTTGATATATAACATGATAAGCAATAAACAGTTTCAAGTAACGCGGAACTCCATCTATTCCATATTAAATACCGAACCCAAAATTTATAAAACGAGAGAACAAAGAAAATTTCGAAACATCTATCTAAATTTGGTCTTAAGATTAATTTTAAAACTGACAACACAATTGGAAAACTTTTAAAAAACAATTAAACTAAATCACGAAAATCTCCGTCCGGAGTCTACAAGTTCACATGTGGATCTTGTCCTAAAATTTATATCGGACAAACAGGTAAAACATTTAATAAACGCATCAACCAACATAAAAGAGCGTATAAACATAAAAGTTCGGATTTTCAGTATGCCATCCATTTAAATTGAGAAATACATGAATTTGACGATGATTTTCATCTCTCACATAATGAAACAAAAAACTAAATTTGTTAAAAGCTATGAAGATTAATAAAATGAGATATTCGTTTCTATTGCTTAATGACCAATTGAATTTAAATGCGTCTCCCTTGTTAAATTTAAATTTATAACCCTATACCGGTAATTAAGAATCTATTACTACCTGTTTTTATATATAGATGTTGGAATATTGTCATATTTTGTATTTGATCAAGGCACGGTGTTGTCCAAACAACAACATTTTTTGTTTTAATTTAATGGTATTAAATGGATTTTCATCGATTAAAACTCAATACTAGAAAATATATAAAAGTTTTAATTTTTCAAAGAAACTTCCACAGACTACTGTAATACTTTTTACAAAACTTCTAGATTCCTCCTGCGTCGGTTTTTGCTTGACTGAAACTGTTTCAGTCAAGCTCTGAAGAAGCCAACAGGATGATTGGCGAAACGTCAGCAATTTCGACTCAGCAAAACCCGACGCAGGAGGAATCCAGAAGTTTTGTAAATAGCAAATAAAAGTTTTGTCTTTCCCTCCCGAGATTGGCCCCTTAAACATTATTCTAATTAAAAAAAAATAACTTTGTTAATACAGGTTTAAGTTTAAGAAATTTTTGTTAATTGATTTATCCAGTTTTAACCTTGAAAGAATCAAGATCAGCTATTTAAAAACTAAAAGCTAAAGTAGTCTTTAAGACACTAATCAAAGGTTTGCAAGCTTTCAAAATATATTAATGAAATCAGTGGAATCTTATCACCACCATGTGCGTTCTTTTTGTAATACTATTTATTGCTTGTAAATTTTTATTAAGTACTTTATTCTCTACTAATTCCAAGAGCAGTTCTTGCTGCAACAGTGCCCTCCTGAATACAAAAAATCCAATCTAATACTAGATCAAACTTACAACTATATATACAGTATTAAAAGTTTAACAGATATGGAAAATTTTTTAGATTTATTTATATAAAAAAAAGTGTGGTGTTAATATTTCTAATAGATATTTGCTAGATATTTGGTTCTAGAGTTAAGAGGTAAGTGAATAAGCTAGAATGGAGAAAGCATCACTGTCATGTGTATGTTTTCAGTCTGTAAAAAAGCGACATTTTTGATCGTTTTTCGTTTTCCTTCCAAACCCAGCGCAACAAATACAACGAATCCTGTTTATTCATCGCAAACAATTAATCGCTATACAAACAACTGATTTTGTAGCAAAATTAACCAAAACTTTTTCGGATATTAAACATACCGAATAAAGAAAAAATACGTCTGGTAATCAATATTGATTTGGTTAATGTTATGTTTGTTAATGACATGCCGGTTCAAGTTTAGGATCTCAGAAATGATTTATTGTACATACAGGTTGTAATGATCGACGAAGAAAGCATCGTTGGCGGCGTAATGAGCAATTGCTGGTGATTCATTACTGTATTAGGTTTTCTATTCTAGAAACGGCTTGGCTATGTGAATATCCCGGGTTTGAAAATCAGGGAAACTCACACATAACAATTTTTGTTTGTATGATTATTTTAACAAAATGTAAGGCCCGTTTTTATTTGAATACATAAAATTAAAAGAAATAAGTCTTATTTTACCAACATTTTAAAATTTAGGCAAATTAAACGTACCAAAATCGCCGTTTAATGGATGCATCATCCAATCATCCATACCGGGAAATGCGACTTTAATTGATTCAATAATTTCTTATTAATGTAAGCAATAAAGCATTTCTCGTAGATTTTTAACAATAATTGCAGTTATTACGTTTTGCTAGGTAATTGTGACGTGTTTGCTATAAATATACAATGATAAAGATTAAATTGTAATCAACTTTATTTGCAACGGATAGCCTAATGTAAATGAAAATTAACATACCGTTCATATTTGAGACGCGTATCTGGACAATAAGCTTGTCCAAATTTGAAAACAAAAGAACTTCAGCTAAATTGACAATTACAATTGTTATCGCAGTCGAATTTAACGGATTTTTTCTGCAATGCAAATACGTGGCCGGGATTTTGATTAGGCGGGTTAGAATGTTGCTCTATGTTCTCCGAGGATGTCAAGTGAATAACCTAAATACGTATAATTCCAAAACAAAATTTAGTCGCCCTCGTTTGTCCTTAACACCAAACACGTTTAGACACTCGTTCAAGTGAGGCAACAACTTCCCAACGTAAAAAAATAAGTGCAGTATGTATACCCTAACTGTTATATCTCGTTTAAAAGCATCGGTGTAGGCGTAACCCCAAGCAACGCCCTCTGCGCTTCAAAATTCTGTGCGCATCATATATTTACTTGTCAAAATCGTTAAACATCTCTAATAATAACCGAGAGGAAGACTTTTTTCTTGTTACACATACCCGTTGGTTTGACATCAAAATTTCGTGAGAATCTTTTCCTGCTACTCAATTTAGTATGCCAGGTCGGTTTTTAAAAAAATGTGCCAGATCGTTCTGATAACAGGCCATTTTGTTTATCTGATATAGTTTACGTTATCATGCTATCCTTACATTAACAGATATTAGGTACCTATAGAACTCTCCGTCTAGTTTATCTGACGAGAGAGCAAATTTTCAACAAATTTTTGAGATTTTAAATTTGATTGGCCTAATATAACTGATTTGCGATTTTTGGATTCGGTAGCGATAATTCTGCCATAATATTTGTTGTTGTTTTTTTAGTTAATTTTAAAAAGTGAGATTCGATATTTTGAAATCAATTAAAGAATACGATATGTCTGTATAAATGAATATAATTTTGCTTTCATTTTATTTTTCTAGAACTGCTAAATCTCGATGCCTACATTAGGTTGCTAAATAAATTTTGCTCAAAAGTTTTCAAGATACTAAAGAAATATAAGTTCGTCGTAGTGTTATCTACCAAAAAAATTATATTTGCGGTCAAATCCAAAATATTTCAAAAAATCGTTAACGGCATACGAAATATATCGAAAATAAAGTGAAAGCTATTATTTTTCATAAAATTTGCGAGAACAAAAAATATATTTTTATCGGTATCTATTTAAGGACCGATTTTTTCGCATCGAAACAAACGGACCTCCTGCCAACATAGCAGTATTACACGAATGGCAGGAATAAGGACCAAAGCTAGTCAGAGGTCAAGAGAATTGTTCTGTGGCAATTTTTACCGGAGCAGTAAAGACAATCGGTCGCCGTTGCCGTTTGTTTTTGCTGCTGGACCACACGTTGCCAAATTAGGTCAAAATTTTGATTAAGATTAGTCACGACGTGACGTATATAGAAATGTTGAAGGTTCGTCTTCGGTTTAATGACCGTGGACGTTGTGAAACGCTGTCTTTGAGAAAAGCGTTAGATATTTTGAAGCTCCGTGTAATTTCGCCTGTAAAATTATTATATATAGCTATTAAAATTCATTCATAAATTCCATTAATGTAAATATGCTTGGTTTTTAATAATGACTTCAAAACTGGTGGCCATTTTATTTCATAGGAATGCGTTTTGCGATTTATCTGTACTTGTGCTGTTGTTTGCGCTTCTACGACCCATAACGCTAATATTTCTTTCACGACAGTCTAGAAATACCGCGCTTATTGGGTAATGTTAACCTTTTAAAGTGATTTTTTAAACAAGCTAGAACTTGACATTTCTCGCGGCAAAAAAAGACACTCAAACGACGGAGTTGCGACGGAAAAAATGTTTCCTGGCTATCGGTCGTTTTGGGTGTTCGTTGACGGTACTTTCTCCGAAAACGATTTAAATTTGGCAACGATGTATGGACTGGCGATTTCCTCTCCGAGAGAGTACTAGTTCAGGGCGCTCCGTTGGATCTATATCGAACCATGGGGGGGCGGTGATAGGAGTCGCGAGGGGTCAGAGAGGGGGGGGCTTGTCGGGTCAGCGCGTGACCTCAAGCCCTGGGGTACGCCAGCTACTTTCCCACGAAAAGACGCCCGTAATATCTACCGCTCTTCATCAGGGCGCTAGCCTGTCATTAAATATGGCAATATGTGTATGTGTGTACGTTGCGTTGATCGGCCTTTACTCGGCGAAGTCCGATCCAGATAAATGGGCCGAACTGGATCGCCTGGTCCCACCATTCCGAGAACTCTTCGCGAGGGTGGTGTACTCTAGGGTACTGCCTCTGCACGCCCTCGTCCAGCAATATAACGTAATTTTATTCAATATTCAACATTAACTCAAAATTTTACTGTTTTTCGAAATCCTACTAGCACCAATCCACGAAACATGAGATTGTACCAAGAGACAAACTCCTAATATCAATTGAATCAGATTATAAACGCCCATGAAATCACTTCCTTAAAACTTATGTCGCATTAGTTAAGCTGAAGATTTCACCCGACCTGTATATCATTTGAGCTGTTGTCAGCCGGTTTTCATCTTAATCATTAGCAAATTACTTCCTTATTGCGCCAGAAAACTCTTAACACGTGGATTAAATTCAAAACAAACTAATTAAAAGTAGGAAAATTTAAGTATAATAAAAATTAATTGTAAGGTAGTTGTTCCATTTTTTAATTGACTTGCAAGCTCCATAACATTTGTTTTTGTTTAATATTTATTTCAAATCTATTTCGATATTTTTAAAAGATATTTCTGCGTCAATTTATTTTGTCTATTATTATTATTTTTCGAATGCAACTGTTCAACGAAAGCAATCAAAATCATAAGAAAAACATTTGGAAAATGTACCAACTACGATTTTTTAAAAGTCTTTTTGCTAGATAGATTCATTTAAAAGTTCTAACACATTTTTTTAATCTCCATTTACGGTGATTGCAGTTTTAGCAAACTTTTCAATTGTTTTCTACAGTGGATTATACGGTTTTGACCTCGATATATTCGAAAATATTTTTAAAACACTTTAGCGTATTGGAAATTGTATCTCCTAATTGCTTATTTTGATGCTCTTCCTAATTGCCTGTTATACAACATTATCAATAAGTTGAAGGGGGCGGGGACGGATTATTAAGCATATTTTCCCACAACGTCCGACGAATGTCAATAAATAAATAGAGGAAGAATATACAGCGTGATTCGCGACGAACGTTTCATTCAAAATTCTGAAAAACTAACAAAGGCAAAATTGTTTTAAATTATTTGTATATTTAATGACAAATTCTGGTGCTACACATTGTTTTACGAGTTTAAACGAACTATTTTAGCACACGTAAATCACTCTGTATATCACAGAAAAGATTGGTATGTTCATTAAGAAGTTTTCTGTATTTTTAAATCAACAGTTTGTCAATTTTGATGGATTTGTACATTGTACGCATATTGTTATTATCGATTTCGTGAACTTTAAATTCCTTTCTTAAAGTGAAGCGATATTACGAAATTGCACCATTCTACCATCTGGCATTTGCAAAGAATCCAAATCTTTAATAATGTCACAACAATGGTTTATATATAATTGGTTGTCTAAAGTCCAAAACTGATTTTTTTATATTTTAATACACCCGGTATATTTAACCATATGGGTTATGACATTCACTTATCCATAATCCACTGACAGGCCAGCATTTACTATCGCATATATCAGGCCCCACTGACAGCTGTCAAGTATACGCAACCAGTTCTTCTTTTTGTTCTCACATTTGATGTGCCAAATGTATTAGGCTTTTGGTACAAAAAAGTAATCGTATTACTGGGATAAAGGTCAGCAGTCATTCGTCCTTTTTTAATCGGACAAAATTTTTGAAAATATGGCATTTTCCTTCAGTTTAGGATATCACTCGATCATATTTAATGTTACATATTGAATATTTTTTATTTTTAGGAAGTGGATTAAATTTAAAACTAAAATTCTATTATTGTTACATATCTTAAAGTATTTGTGACTTGTTTTCCAAATTTTTATTTTAATAAAATCAGATTTCGTGTAGACGACATGATTTATTGAACCCCCACCCAGGAGTAAATAATTTTGCATTACGTAGAATAATTTCCACACCCAAAAGCGGTCTTTGTTAATAATATAATTTTCTCCTCGCGGCAACTGTTATGTAATTTTAAAATTTTGTATTTACGCAGTATTCGCATAAATTTCCTATTAAGTGATAATTTTCTAAATCACCAGTTGTACTGAGTAAAACGTGGTGCTGTGTATCTTAATTTATGTTAATCGAACAATAAGTCTGATAAATTTTACACCATTCCATTATTTGTTGCTATTGTTTTTGACGATTGAGAGGGAAATGGGGGGCGAGATTTTGTGAATTAAGAGATGTACAAGCTGCGGATATTTGCGAAATAAATAACAGGATTTTCTTAAAAGGTATCGTGAACTCGCATAAACTTCTTATACTCATAAACTACTGTATATTGAATCAGATAGAACCTTTGTACCAATTTCAACATTCTCTTTAAACGATACTGTTACTCTTTTAAAAAAATCACATGCAATAGCAAATGAAGGTTACATGAGTGTGTTTTACACAGATTTAGCATAACTTTCTATTTTAAACATCAATTTTATAAAATCAGTACCGAGTGTTTTTGTTACGTAATGGTTTCTCATTCGGGTTAAATATTTTACATATGAATAAAGTTCATTTCTGCCGAAGCGTCTACTCCATTATTATCATTAGACTTCGGTTATAATTTGAGCCCCTTTAACATAGGATTAAAATATGCATATAAAATTTATAGGTGCCGCTAAGATTAAAAAAATGTCACGCAAATTTGGGACAAAAGTCCTATTTAGTTTTTATTTTTTAAAATTGCGTATATCGTTATGCATAATGAGCTTAATTTCAAATAGATGAAGAAGAAGAATTATAATTTAAGTTGAGGAATGTATTGTCGATTTTCCGATGTTCGTTTGTTCATCATTCGTTAACATTTTTTTTAATACTAATATAATAATACAAATACAATAATAAAATTACGTTTCTTAATTGTCACAAATTCTCTGACTAACATAATTTAAGTTAATTACTTTATTACACTTTAGACTATAATTTTTGTATACTTTATGTACTTAAACATAAAGAATTGTATACTCTTGGTGCGAAATAATTCTACAGAGCGTTGTAAAACGGTTTTTGATACGAAATTAAATTCATGGTTAATATTCCTTGTTGTTGGATAATTTTTTATTCTCTGTTGCAGCTTAATTCTTCCTCTATAAAATTTCCAAACAATGAAGCTCTCGAATATCCAATATTTCTGTTTCTTGGAAAAGTAGTTTCTTGTTTTACTATATATTATTCTCCAGGATCATTACTGCGGAATACTCAGTAACGTATTTCGTTTAATGCATTTCTTAATTGTAAATCCCAATTCATGTAGTAACTCGTAAATATTTAATTGATTCTGTTTCCGTAATTTTTCTATATTGTTTATTGTTAAGGGCCAGAGTTTGGCAAATGATTGTTGTAGATTGCAAAGGGCGAGTATATTTTTTTTTACAATTGTTTATTTGAAACCAGGATTTTATGAAGTTGAAATCTTTTTCAGCTGTACTTTTTTATTCCTTCCAAGCTTATTATTTTAGTAATAGTTTTTAGTTCTAACAAGTCATTTATTTATACAATAAAATTTATACACTCTTTCTTTTCTGTTACTAATGGCATCATCAATGTCAACATAATTATTTATCTTTCGCAAAGCTCTAGAACTTTTTCCCTCTCCCTTAAATCATGCTTTTCCAGTTTTGACAAGAAAAATTTATCTGAAATGGTATTAAACGCTTCAAAGAGACCAACAAACACGCAAAGACTGCGTTAGTTGCTCTCAAGAGGATCTGTTATTTTTGTGTCGATTCTCCATCTCTAAATCCATATTGAGCGTATGATAAGACATTAAATTTTTCAAAAGAAACTCATTATTCTATTTTTTAGTGTCTTCCCGAAAAAATTTGGTCTATAGTTCTCTACATTGTTTTCCTCAAATGACTTCAATAGAGGTTTTACTTTTCCCATTATTATTGATGTATTTATTTATATTAATTGATTGAGGGATCGTATAAGTATTTAATGATTCTGGTGCGGTGTGGTGAGGAAAGTATGTTTTGTCGGACTTAATGCGTGATTTAAATTTTCATATTCATGAAATTTGTTCCATTGCATCGTATGTTTTACTTGGACTCCGTTCCAGTCGAGTTGTCGGCAAGATTAATAGTTGTCCGTTAAACTTTTTTCACTAAATAAACAAGATAAGATAACCCATGTATGATAGGTATTATGTGGTGCCTCAATATGCATTGGCGAAGCTATAAAACAATTTTCCTCTTAACTTAATCTCATCGGTACTTATCCTAAAGATAGGCAATCTTGATTTAGATGATACTGTCGATGCCAATCTGATATTTCGTGTTATACCGTCTTCAGTTACCGGCAGCTTATTTTCGAGTTGAAAAAATTGACCCTCGAGCAAATTATGCATATAGATTCAGCCATTGCAGGCGGTTATAATGTAATTGGTATTTGTCAGAAGAATCGCAGCATCCACATAAGAGTGGAACATCGTGGGAAATCTCCCGGTTATAGTTTTTTAAATGAAACAATTACCAATGTGCGTGTTTGTAACACATTATTGAACCATTCTCGCATGATATTTGTTTTATTTTTCTAAAAGTACGCCTTCATAAATTCATATTTTCGGCGATCCTCCTGGTCTTCGTTCACACGGTATTAAGTTGCCAGTTATTATCGCTCATTTGTTTACAAAATATGGTAACTTTCCTTAATATTTTATTTTGTTTATATCATACTAGAACATCCTTTAGGTAAAAGTTTTCTATGGTGGTATAGGTACGTGGATGATGTCTTTACTTGCTTTGTTGGAACGGACAGACAACATTAAACTCTATTTATCCGAAACCTAATACAGAACATGAACAATTTAAAACAATTGCATACATAGGAGAACCTACTGAAGAAGTTTCAAAATATCTATCAAAATGTGGTTTAAAAATAACTTTCAGAACTAACAATACAATAGGAAAATTTTTAAAAAACAATAAAACGAAATGTCCAAAATCTCAAAAATCAGGTGTCTACAGGTTGAAATGCGGATCTTGTCCTAAAATTTATATTGGACAACCAGGTAGAGCCTTCAAGAAATGCATTAACGAACATAAAAGAGCGTTTAAAAACAATAGTCTAGATTCTAATTATGCTACACACTTAAACACAGATAAACACATTTTTGTAGACAATTTTGATATTTTACATACAGCCACAAAACGTAGAAAATTAAATTTATTGGAAGCCATGGAGATTAACAAAATGAGACATTCAAATGTATGGCTTAACGATCAATTAGATTTAAATACATCTCCGTTATTGAACTTAAATTCTCACAACAACATGAATTAAGGCTTTTTGGTCATTTTTCGGTATATATAGTAGCAGGTAGTTTGTAAATATTACATTTGATAAAGACACGGTGTTGTCGAAAATATATAATTTCAGGAAAATCGGAAAAAAGTTTTTATTTATTTTGTTAAATGGATTTTCATCAAGTAAAAGCCACCTCAGTTCAATTTTTAATTTCTTTCTTAAATGTGTTGAGAACACACAAGCAGCTGTTATTGCTATGCAGCAAAAATGGCGGTGAATTGATAAATCATTTCTTCATATCATAAATAAAACAGTACACCGCAGTAGCAGGTAGTTTGTAAATACTACATTTGATAAAGACGAAACATTGTCATGTCAAAATATATAATTTCGTGAAAATCTGAACTTTTAGTTCTTATTTATTTTGATATTTTGTCGCTAGTATTATTCGAATTGTTTTTTGTGTCGCTGTCAAATTCATGAAATAAATCGCTAGTAAAATGAGAATAGAATCCCGTAATATTATAATTTATAATTTGAGGCTTTACACAGGAAGTATACCGATTCCATTATTTAGTATTTATACATCTTGTTTACTTTACTTTTACTTTACTCTTAACTAGCATTCCAGTAAACATTTAATCAACGGTTTGCCCGAATAGCCCTGTATAAACGATAGAGTTATGAAGATAATGCGATAATTCTATGTTGTAATGACTAAGTACCGTGCAATGGTTTACTATTGAAACCGTAATGAAACGTATCCGAAGCCATTAATATAGTTAAGAACAAGAGGGACTAGGAATAATTATTCAATGGGAAACTCACCTTAGAGAATCCTATATTGGGTGTTGGTGTTTGATGCAATCCAACGTCGTGGCATTTAAAGGCTGCAACAAATAACACAAATTTATTATTTTTCGCAGCAGATTCGCCATACAATATGGTCGAAATACACGCCAAGTAGTACTGGGTGGTACCTGCTCTAACTTAGAACAATTAGTTACGTGTTTTAACTTAATAAACATGGAATAAAAATTATTAAATAATAAAATCTGCTACAACAATCGAATTGGTTATTTGCTCGCAAGAATTTCCTAACGATTTACTTTCATGGTTAATTAATTATGTGAATGGGATTCGATTTAGAACTAGCAACATTAAATTTACAGTTTTACAAAAGCTAAATTATATGCGGATGTTTTTATATTCTTTAGTTTTGTTAGTAGGGTGTTATTTACTTGGTTATTCTATTTATTTATTACTAGAAACTAGCAAGATTTTCTGTTTTTAACAGTCAGTGTGTTATGTCTTGTTTTTCAATTATTTACGCCAATGTGTCTTGTCTGATGCTCTTTAGGATGCATCGGAACAAACCTCAAAGAAGCTCAGACTATCAATTACATTCCTGCTCAACTTTCACAATAATACAAATCATTTACATCACAAAAGCATCCAGAATTTATGGAACATTATAGACTTAATATTTTATTATGAGTTTATCATTATAATTATCAATGGGATACAAACTTTAGTCCCAAAAATGAATTTAAGCAGCATTTTGTTTTAATTGATACCAAATTTGAAAAGTTCAGATTATTTGTTGACTAAAATGTACTCTATGGCTTTTTTTGTACATTACTTTGCTAGAATGTCTATTATTATTTATTATTTAATTTTGATTAGTTTTTTATTTAGGTTTTAAAAAATTTATCAAGTTTGATATAAGGCATTAGAAATTTCGGCCAAACTTACTACTTACGTTCTGAATTCCAGCTTGTTTTTAAGGTAAACGAGATTTGCTCGAGGTAAAAATACGATCGCACGTGGGCGGTAAGGTAATATGTTGATCGATATCAATTAATGAGAAAATTTTAATTTTAGTGCTTTGGTATAGCAAAATTTTATTCTTTTTTTTACTTTTTCGCGCCGATAACAATGAAAGGCAAAAAGGATTATTAGACGAACAGCCGTGTGCAAAAATATTTTTTTAATTTCCACTGTATATTGCTGTCGATTAACCAAAATTAAAAAATATTAATCTCGACGTACTTTTTTGGCAAATTTTGAACACCGGGTAGTTTTTAAACGTAACAATAAATTCCGATTCCTCGCCCGTCGTAAAAAAACTAATGACTTATGTACACAATTAATCGGAATGAAAATAACCACCAATGAAGGAACGAAAGATACAGATGTTTAACCGTCTCTCATATTAATTATACGCAATATCATTCCCTGGGAAACTATATATATATATTATGACCAATAGCTAAAACAAATCCAATGATCATAAATACATTTACTTTACTAATTGATAATTATAGAACTACAAAAGAGAGAGTAAAAAAAAAGTTCTCTGGTATTAATGATCGTAATGAAGAATGGGCCCCGTATAACGCCTGCGTACAGGCAACGCAGCGTTATTAATGTATCGTTAATGATTTTTTTTTTGATCGGCGGAATGTTAAAGGGAATAATTTTTCGAAATTTGCCTTGCACGGATAACATCCGAATATTGTAACATTCAGATTAACGTTGTCGTTTTCTAAGTATAAATAATGCGAAACTCGTAAGTCACGAGCGCAAAATCGGTTTATTAAGTGGTATAGAAAAAAATGTCCCTCATTTTAAATATGTCCATGCAGATAAATCGGTGTGTAAAAGACGTGCATAGGCGATTTTCTGCAATTTTTCTGAATCACACGATCCTTATTCATATAGAGGTTGCCATTGATTAACTTCACAGTTTGTACAGCACGACCAACACGACACTTTATTAAAAAAAAAATAGTATACTCAAAATCACGGTTCATAACGGTTTCATACTCTCGCCAATGTTAAAAGTTTTTTCACTTCCCCTTCCTTTATTCAAATTAGCCTCAGTATATTCAAAGAAAACTTGGCTCATGTTGGGCGAGGGCA
This sequence comes from Cylas formicarius, assembly GCF_029955315.1. Lineage (NCBI taxonomy): Eukaryota > Metazoa > Arthropoda > Insecta > Coleoptera > Brentidae > Cylas > Cylas formicarius. Next base: position 13,067,947 of record NW_026844225.1, read on the forward strand.
GTTTAAATCAAACCATATCCTTTTAAATAGGCACCTGGAGCATCACTACTTCAAGCTTTTTTATTATCCATTTTAGTGTACCAGTGGCCCCCGTCCCATTGTCACTTGACGCATCTTGACGCAAGTATCAACAAAACAGAAAAATCAAAATTATATCAATTACTAGAAACTCGTGTGCAAACTTTTTCAATTCTAACTCAAATAGATAGTACGATTTTTGATGAATCCTTTTTTTTTAAACCTCTTACGCGACCCTCCTCTTACTTTTGGCAGATTGGCTATCTGCATCAACTAACTTTTGATAACTGTGTACCGACCAGCGCAGGGATATTAGGAAAGGAGAAAGTGAGAAGAGCAGAAATGGCCCAAAGATTTTTTTAAAATCATTGAGAAGTGTCTCTTTTAAAACTGCATTTGTGATGTATTTTCGGAGAAAAAATTATAGGAATATATTTTGCATGTTTTACGATATTGGTAAACTCGATGAGGTTTTATATTCCAGTCATCAAAAACCTGAGACTAGAATTCTATGTCATATATCTAAATTGTCGGAGAATGAAAATGTTGTAAATTTTTCAAAGAAAATTAAACAGGCTACTGTAATACTATTTACAAAAGTTCTCTGCTTCTGTTTTTGCTGACTGGAACTTTGCGATACTCTGGAACTCTCGCATATTAATTATTGTTTCACAGTTTACTGTCGTTCAGAAAAAAAAAAACTGAAAAAGTGCAAAATTTTATTTTGAAATTTGCATATAATTTACGAAACGGTTCAAAATCCAATAGAGGTTTGAATTTCATTTCTGTCGTTCTTTATGCAAAATATTCAAATGTCTACCATTTTTCAAGATTGCTTTTCTTTTCAGATCCGTAATCATAAAAGTAAATTTATTATTAGGCTTAAATATTTTTCAAGTCTGTAATATTGTATGTTTCAAATAACTTACACAGAATTACTCGAGAGATATATCATAGCAGGCTTGCAAATGAACTGCTCCAAACTCAAAACATGTAGTTTGCAAAACTAGTCACAGAAGTTTTTTAAATTGTTCAATGTTTGCTATACAGGAATGTAAAAAACACACCGCTAATTACAATTAAGTGACAGTCTTTTTTTTTTTTAAATAAAAGATTTCTAGTCTCTTTACCAGTTTCTAATTAATTTTGTTAATTTGGCGTTTATAACTTTTGATAATTTTAAGTCTTTTCAAACCTAAACATCAACAAGAGTTATGTATGTGTGTCGTGGGCATAGAAATTCAATTCCAAAATAAAGGGAACCAAATAAATACGCAAATGACCATATGTCTAAAATTGCTGGACGCGTAGCACATTTATATTTGATTTTAGAAAAGCTCAAACAGGTTTTCCAGGTTTAGGATCAACGAAAATAAATCAAAAAATAAACCTTCAAAAAACCCAGCGAAAAATACACACTGATATAATTTACAATATTTGGAAAAGTTTAGAAAGAGGTAAATTAGTTTCAAAACTGTTGACAGTGTTTTAGTTTCAGTATGTGTTCTTCGTAAACTACGAAAAAAAATGTTTTAAAGGTTTTGAAAGTTTCAAAAAAATAACAAAGTCTAGTTTCCACCCGATATGTAACAAAAAATCAATTTAGAAATCCTGATGATACCCAGTGATAAAATGAATGCTAATACACAGAAAGTGCCTTCCAAATATCTTTTTAAATGTTGCAATTATGTATATTCATTCCGTAAAACAGTACACAATTTTTGTTTAACCGATTTTTTGGCAGTAGTACAAAAAAGGCCTGAAGCAAAATTATAATACACGTTTCAGCGGAGTAAAATTTTATGAATGAATTGTTAAAAATGGTTATTTTATATTACCTCTTGTTTTCTTTCTAATGAAACACTTATTTTATGCTGAAGACCCAAACAAAACACTTTATTATGCTTATGCGCGTACCTATGGTACAGCACTGACTGCAATGGCAAATTTATTGTGAAAAGCGTTTCAAAATACAGTTTATTTTATAGGCACTTATTTGCTGTGCGGAAAATGCAGCTGCGTTCGTCGCGCAGATTTAAATAAATGCCTGAGAATTTTAAGAAGTCGTTATACACGAGCAATTAACACGCTTGCGATAATTGCGATTGTCCATGTCGTTACTAGTATTAACTATTAGTAGGTAACATAGACTCGCTGATGGCCCGAACAATTGTTTTCTTGTGCTCGAGTAAATAAACGTCTATTGTCGTTAATTCCCGCTTTGGTTGTTTATAATTGTTTCATTATTGTATGTCGCACATGATTTTGAAGCGGACACATTTAACGACCATTTTCCAGTAAAGGAAATAAGAATTTGTTTCGCGCATGACTCGAAAATCGACATGGCTACTAACCACCTCATTTTATAGTTTTTACGTGTATATTTCTATCGAAGCTTTTTCGTTTGCCCTCAATAGAGGCAAATATTTTAATCATCACACTCAGCATTTTATTCATTTTCCTGCTTAACGTACTTCTTAATGGTCTGTTTTGTTTGTCCTGCTAAAAAAGCAATCGTATCTGTTTATTTTGTTTAATGTACGAATTTTGAATGATGTTTATGTTTATCTGTCGCGTTTATCCTGCTAGACATGCATGCATATTTATTTATTTTACTTAACGTATTAATTACGAATGATTGTTTTATATTTATCAATGAATATTATGTCATTCCTGATACAAAAATCTGAGTATTTATAATCTTTATAAGGTAATGTACCTACATATTATAAATTATTCTACTGTGTTTACTTTTCTGTTATCTCTCTTGCTCAACAATCGTATTATCAATTGTTATATTGTGCTTATCCTGCTAGACAAAATTTATTTAGTTTAACGTACGAATTATAAATGATTCCTTGTTCTTGCTTAATTGCTTCATTTTTTGCGACACAAGCATGCATATTTATAAATGGTTTGCTTCCTTTTTTGCCCTGCCTATGTGTCATAAATGGTTCCTTTGTATTGATCCTAAAGCTTACATTTTTATTTACTACGACAAGTTGTTGGTGTGAAATCCTGCTTATAAGTTTGGGTCCGGAGCAAGTGAGGTTTGTGCCACCCAAGGGAATGAACAGTGTTAAGGCTTGGGGAAAAGTGCAGGAAATCCATTCTTTGTCAACTAATAATTTCTACAATATTTTACATATAAATATTCAAGCGCTACATAATAAAATTGATGAAGTTTCACTGTTTGCAAGATTAAATAATATTGATATTTTGTGCCTCTCTGAGCATTGGCTGGATGGCGGTGGGCTTGAGTCGGTTAAAATGAACGATTTTACTTTAATTTCGTCATTTTGTAGACCAAAACTTAAACATGGTGGCGTTGCTATTTTTTCAAGACCGCATATCAAATACAAATATCTAGATGTCGGCGGATTTGCTATTCAAACTCATGCAGAATTTTGTGCAGCGGAAATTATTGATAATAAGACTGTTTTACTTGCTCTTTACAGATCTTCTACTTCAGGCAATGTATCCATTTTTATTGATCATTTGAACAGAATGATAAGTTTTCTTCATAAACGTTATGACAACTTAATTATTGTTGGCGATTTTAACGTAGACTTAACACAAAAAACCTCACAATCAGAGGAGTTAAAAAATATATTCTTTTCGTTTGGCTTAGAGTTCTTTGTAAAAGAACCTACCAGGAAGTCTAAATCAGTAGATTCCTGTTTGGACAATGTAATTTCCAATTTTCCTAGTGACCGGTTAAGTGTCCTAGTCTGTGACCCCGTTTTGTCAGATCATTTGGGACAATTAATAAAAGTTAATTCGTCAGTGCTTTGTCGTAATCATGATAAAATTAAAAGAAGGTTAATAAATAATAAACGTATAACTGCGTTCGGCAACAGTCTGGAGCACATTGAGTGGTCCAAACTTGTCAGTAACGAACAAAGTGGCGTTGAGTTTTGTTCTATGTTTATTGAACAACTTAGGGGAGCTGTCGACAGTTTCTTTCCCATTGTTAACTCTACCATCCATTGCTCGCCAATTAAATGGTTCAATGAAAACCTTAAACAAATGCGCCAGCATCTTTTATGCCTTAAAAAAAAATACCATAGTTCAAAAAGTAACCAAGACTTTCATGCTTACAAGCGGTTCCACAAAGAATATCGTCACACTATAAAGGTGGAGAAAAAGAAGACTTATGATGACATAATTCTGAGTTCAAATGATAAATCTAAAACGACATGGAATATTGTTAATTCGGAGAGACGGTCTAAGCACAGTAACTCTATTCAATCATCTATTACTCCGTTGGAGTTCAACAGATTTTTTGCTTCTGTGTCAGCGGAGATAACGAAAACCATCACACCTTCAGTAGTAGATGCTATGACCTACATCTCCAGATCATCTAGACCCAATTTCTCGTTTTTTATGTCGGCAGTTGTGGAGAGTGATGTTAGGGAAGCGATTTTAAAACTAAAAAACTCTCGTTGTCTTGACTATTATGGTCTAAATGCCAATATTATTAAGCAATCAATATCTTCACTTCTGAAACCTATTACGTTACTAATAAACAATAGCATTGAAGAGGGATGTTTTCCGGATGAATTAAAAGTGACAAAAATTCTTCCACTCCATAAAAAAGGGGATACTAATATCTTAGATAATTTTAGACCAATAGCAATCGTTCCTATCATTGGAAAAATTTTTGAGTCGATAATAAAAGATAAACTTATTGCTTACTTTGAGGGAAGGAAATTGTTAACAGATTCCCAATTTGGTTTTCGGTCAGGTAGGTCCACCATCCGTGCCTTATACACAGTGATTGAGCATGTGATTGATGGGTTTGAGGAGGGCCTGTCGACTTCGGTAACGATGTGCGACCTCACCAAGGCATTCGACTGCGTGGATACTAATATACTTCTGTCTAAACTTGAGTACTACGGAATTCGTGAAAATACCTTAGCCCTTTTAAAATCTTATTTGACCGGAAGAAAGCAATATGTTGTCTGGAATAATCGGGAATCCACTCTGTTGGACATTACTAATGGAGTGCCTCAGGGTTCCATCCTTGGTCCACTTTTGTTTATAATATATGTCAATGATGTAGTATTTGCAACAAATGCTGCTCGCAGTATACTCTATGCGGATGACACATCATTGATTGAATCGGAGAAAGATCTAACTAATTTAAATAAAAAGGCTGTCACTACACTCTCTATGATTGAGCACTGGTTCTCTGCAAATAAACTTAAATTAAATTCCGATAAAACAAAGACTCTAATTTTCAATACCAATCGAAGAAGTAAAAAATCTGAACCGGTCAAACTCCTTGGTGTTTACCTAGATGCGTTTTTAACGTGGTCGCCTCATATAGACTACCTGTGCGGTAAATTGTCATCTCAGGTTTTTGTTCTGAGACAACTGCGAGGTTCGATCTCGCAAAGCACTCTCCGTATAGTTTATTTTGCACTGTTTCATAGTATCTTATCTTATGGTCTACTACTGTGGGGGAACGCGACGGAGGCCGAGAGAGCCTTTAGATTGCAGAAGTCTGCGGTTAGGGTTCTTGGGGGTGTTCCGCCGTCCAGCCACTGCCGCCCAATATTCAAAGAATTGAAAATACTTACGTTACCATGTATGTTTATTCTCCAAACTTTAGTTGAAATCCACTCAAATTTGTCTGTTTTTCCGACTCATGGTGGATATCACAGTTACATGACGCGAACAGCTGACAATATCAAAACATTAAGATCGAGGTTGTGTACTACACAAAAAAATAAACTTAATCTAGAATTGTATAATATTTTTGCAAACACTATTTTTCGGTCCAAAAATATTGATATTAAACGACTTTCCATCAAAAAATTCAAACAATTATCAAAAAAGTTTTTTGAAGAGCATTGTTTCTATTCCATAAACGAATTTGTTACTTATCGGGCACAGTAGATCTAAATTATTTTAAGTTATTTTATAAATTGTTATTCTTTTGCTGACTTTAAAAATACGTTTTGTATTTGTAAATGGTCAATAAACGATATATATATATATATATATATGAAGTATTTTTTATTCCTTGAAAATGCAAAATAATTGTATTCAATAAATATATTATTATATTATTTACTAGTAATACTAATTTCAATTCGTTTAAACGGCCTTCATCGAATAAATATATTATTGGAGTCGAAGAACATAACAAAACACTCTTCAACATTTTTCCTTATTCAAATTTAGATCCTTTAAGATTAAAACCGTGTAACGTACCGGTGAATTATCGGGGACAATTTTTTATTCCTAACAGCATTTCAACACGCTTTAGTTAAGTATCTAACTCATTTTTTTTAAAACGTTTCCCAAGCACACTGCGTTAAATGATTCAGATGATAATCATAATCTCCCTATGATTCCTGCGCGAGTGCTCGCATATCATTAAGGATTTCGTCAAGCTATGTTGATACACTGATTTTGTTTACCGTTTTAGTGTCAGTTGGTTTATTTTTAAGCACTTTAGGTTACAATGCTCAATTAATCTCGGCTTCTCTAATTTATAACTCCGAAATGTAGGCGCATTGCAGTTTATTCGTGTTTCCGAGCGATTCTCTAAAGAAACCTACGACGAACAACTATTTTTGCGCTTATATTTATATATATATATATATATATATATATATATATATATATATATATATATATATATATATATATATATATATATATTTCACGTATTGATTCACGGATGGAAAAATTTTAGGAATTCTTATTTTCAACTTAAGAGTTTTGCATTAATCTAAAAGAGTACTCCGACTGATAATTTAAAGCCACTTCATTATAGAAGATTTATTTATTTTTGTATTTTCTTCATCTTCACCAGGCCTAAAACTCACGTTTTGTAAAAATAATATTTGAAATTTAACTTTGCGGCAAGGCAAATAGTCTATCTAACACCTTGGAGCATTGGAAAGATTTTTTTTATTTAAAAATAATCTTTGATATAAATTAATGAGCAAGTAGACGATTAAAAGATAAAAATAGCTAAGCAGAAAGGGTGAATTAGTTAATACGAATATTACTTTAACAGGGTGAAAAAACTTTAACTAAGCTTTGAAAGTTATTTTTTTAAATTCAAATTCAAATTTCGGCCTACAAAGTCACAAAATCATAAATATGAGTGTCATTAAAATATAATTTGTGAATTTGTGCATAATTCGCCGTCGAGTTATAATCGCTGCTTTTTATTTTGGGAATAAGTAGCGTCTCATGCTATGGTCTTATATAGACAAACTCAATTGCACCAAATGTCGGTTGCAGTTCGATTTTCTTGTCGAAACGTTCGATGGAAAGCATCGCACAATAAGAAAACATTAAATCACGTATATTTGGCTGACGAGTATTCCCAAGTATACAAATGAAATTACCCATTGTTTATTGAAATTGAACTGGCCAATATTAAGTCAATCAACGTCTTTTTCAGAGTCTTAGTGACAAAATCCTCCATTGATTGGACTGTCAATTAACTCTCAAGTCGACATGTATACGTGCTTACAGACGCTTCTTATCTGATTTGTACGTCACTGAAATCCTGACGCTGAAATGTTTATGGAATACTGAAGAATATGTCTACTTGGCGTCATCTATCCCATTCGCAATTCTCATTTGGCATCCTTAATCTTGTTCTTTTTTATCCACCCTTTATTTCATTGCTTCGCGTCGATTTTTTTTTATTTCCCATTCGTTTCAGTTCCGTTTCTATCTGATTCATGTAGAGTTCAGTTTCTAAAGCGATTTTAGATAACGAACACGATGTATTGCTTACGAAATTGTTGAGGATTAATTAATAAGTTATAGAAATAGGAACGGCTAATACAGGGAAAAATGTTTATTTTTATATATACGATCTTTCGTGTTTGATGTTTACGCAATAATAAATAACATTGCAAAAATTTGATACAAATTGGTATACATACATTATGTAAAACTTTGTTATGATAGTGGCAGCAACTAGCACTACAAATGTTATTTTATTTTTTAAGATATAAAAAAACAGGCTGAATTAGTTGAAATGTTCGTTGAAAACTCCTACAATAAGTTTTGCTTATTCATACCAGCATTTTTTCATTACATATTTTTCTTTTAAAATCGAAGATTCAATTGTGTTAATACTATATCGGAGGCACCCTGTAGAAGAAAAATGATGACAAAACATTTGAAAAATTCTCGGTAAGAGAAATCGTTGAACGGGTCTCTGCAGCCGTGAGAATTCTGTTGATATTGATACGCTGTGTGTTACGACAATGTTTATTGCTATTTAGTAGATAGGTACCGCTTTTACACTCATTAAATTAATTAATTTTGTTTCTTTTGGCTTATCTACGATGTGAGGCCTTACCACATTTATCATTCCGTTACACTTCATTAAACATTTAACCTCCGTAAGGCAAAAAATTGAAATTCAAAAAACGAGAAATTAGTAGATATTTCATTTAGGAAATGAAGGAACAGCCATAACACCATATGAAAATGCTGATACTCGTATATTATTTTAATTTCCACTATTAAGACAAATTTAGAACTAGGTTTATGCCTAAATCATATAAAGAAATGATTTATTTCAAGAAAGGATAATTTTTTGCATAAAAATGTTTTTAAAATATTTTCGGCTTTTTGTATAATAAATAAATATTAACAAAACAATTGTTTCGGTTGATTGCGTTGATTTTTTAAAGCATTTTTTTTATCATAATTTTAATTGTTTATGATAAAGATGTGGTTGATAAATAAATTGAAAAAATAATTTTTGTGTAAAGCATGACTGGATTTTAGGAATAATTAATTTTAATGATGGGTGTAAAAAAATTAATACCTATGTCAATAAGCTTTTGGTAATGTCTTTTACGCATTTTAATTAACATTATACTAATCACACTGCTAAACTTTATTGAATAAACATAATCACAACCAATGGTATTCTAGTAACATACTGCCAAGTAATTGATATATTCATGTGTTTATTTAATATTTTTTTCTCCAAATTGTTAGGTTTCAGTTTCATTTATTCATTATATATATTTTTATATTTCTAAAATTATAATTGCTAATTGGATTAAAATATTACTTGTAATAGATGCTTTAATCAAAAAACTATTCATTATTCATTAATAAATATATGGTTTCGAACAGAATTAACTTAGTTTTATATATTTATATCATATACAAAATCAATAATGTTACACATTTTCTTAGAAAATGTAAACCACAGGTTTAGATTTAGAATTTGTTGTACAAAATAGATGTAGTTTTTTTTACAAAGGTTTGTGCTGGACAGAATCGCAGATTTTGGTAGAAAATGTATTTGAAACTATTTAAATATTTTAAATGTCGATGATATTATTAAGAAGTAATTTTATAAAGACAAGCGCAGTGTGATGTTTGCTGTGTCATTAATTTATATGTATTTCTTAGAATATTATAATAAGTAGTTTGTACAGGGATGGATTTATGTCAATCAGACGTCAGGGCAGTGAATGATGAAGAAAAGTTGCAATAGTAGGGTTTATAGTGGAATGTAGATATCCACAACTTTCTTTTTTTCTTGTTGTTACGTAACTTCCACAGGTTAATCGAACCGCAATCACGATTTCAATATTTAGAATTTTAGAACTAATATAATTTTACGACTTGTATATTTGCGCTTTTACACCCAACTTGAATAGAGCGCGGTAGCTTTGAATGTCAATAAAATAAATTGAAATCGACATACCTTGCTGAAAATAATTTGCTTTCCTAACGTAAACGCAGACCAAAGCCATGAGCTGAAGCTGAGATAGTCTTTGCCTAGTTGACGGTGGTAACGGTAACAGTTCTCGCAAATTCGCTATTTCCGCATTAATAAGGTCCCTTCTTAATTTGCTGGCACCTTTGGTTGATTTGTTTGCGTCGAACCTAAAGACAAAACAGAAAATCGTGTAATTACAAATAAAAGACAGATGTTTCACCCCACGGGGTTGATACACGTTTTGTCGCAAGTTTTTTGCCGTCTCGTAACCAATTTTGTAAATTTACCTGCGCAATTCGATGCCCTACGACGAAAAGCGCTAAAAAATGGAAATGGAATGCCACGATTTTGTCGCATCATTCCTGTGACAAGTTTTTGCCGCCATTAATGTCAGACGAGAAATATTTAAAATTGTTAAGATCGGCCTTTGAGAAAAAACTCGAAAGTGACAGTTATTTGATTAGTATAACATCCAAGGGTGAGAAATGCGTTTGGTTCCGAAAAATCGATGATAAAACCTTTAATTTAATGGTATATTTAATTATAATTTTATTTTTCGTCGCCAGGCTATATGTCAGTCACAGTATAATTAAATTTGATTTACCGCTATAAATAGTATAGAAATTGAATTACACAAAAAACAAACGTTTTTAATTTATATTAACGTCATGTTGTCGCCTTGTTTTTCGTATCGATGTTGTCTCGGCATTTTTAGTCGCGCTTATATATTTCATATGTTAATTTCCGGAGCAATTTTTGTTATGTTTTCATTTCTTAAGAATAATGCTGAAAAACGACGAAAAACTCGATCGCCGCTTTTTTCTTCCTTTGTTGACCCAAGATGCAGCCTCGGTAATTGAGTTAATACAAGCGTACTAAGTTGCATTGTATTTTTTAAAAAGTTTTATTAAATTGTGGCAATACGTTTTATTTTTGCACGAATCCTTTTGATGAAATCGATAGTGAATAGAAGGTTGCAACGCTCAAATAATGCTTCGCCATTAAGGATATTTCACGAGAAAAACAGCGTCCAGTATTGGCCCATTGTTGGGATATAATGTACTTGTAAGTAGATTAGTTACACACGATGGATGTCGGGGTCCGATCCATATCTATTATCCCGCCAATAATATAAGCAAACAGTGTTAAATTGTGGTGAAATTGAATTATCCATAACACGCAGTCATGGTTGAGGGAAACATATTTTTTAAGCAGATTATAATAACGTTTTTTACATCGGTCCTCGTCGGTTACGGTCTTGGTAAGCTCTTACTTTGTAGTCGATTTAATGGAAGCTGTTAAAACTTGGAAACTTTTAAAAATTGATCTAATTAAACGTGTACCAGTAGTGCGACATCAGTTCCACGGGTTTGGTCAACGGGAACTGCATTACAATGGTCGTATTTCGTGTTCAGGATTTAGTATGCCCATTTAAATGTTCGCATTTGTAACGGTAGGCATCTATAAATATGTGTTGCGATCACCTGGGAACATGTACGTTGTCTCTTAATAAATCCTGCACTTAATTACTGAATGGTACTATCTTTGCTTCGTGCTTAATTATTTATATAGGGTTAGCCACAATACACGACGTTATACGAAAAGTGCTTTCAATACCTTTATTAGTATTAGAAATGGCCGACGATTTCAAAACTCAAATTTAGGAACATATAACAATTTTATCACCTGCTTTAGATTAAAATACTTTGGAAATCAGGATTCAGACGAACCATTCGTTACCAAAAATTGCAAAATATTTTTAGTTTTGGTTAGTTGAGTAAATTATGAAAATGTAATGCTATTGAATGTGAAGTTCGTTATTTAATTAAAAGACGATTTAAACATTATGACAGAATTTTCACAATTATCAGAAATATATGCAGATTTTCCTGCGAACTACTTACCAAGAAATAAATAATTTAGCTAAAACGTTTTTAAAATATTGGTTTGGCAAACATTTTGCCTTCAGTTGCCTCGAAAACCGTTGCTCCGAGCCATTTGCACCAAAAGTATCTATTTGTAAGCGCAGTTTCATAATAATTTCACAAAACAACCGATATTGAAAAAAATATTTTCTAAATCGCCCTTATAGGAACTTTTTTTGTTAGTAAGAGCATTATGGTTCCTTGAATCTTTTGCACTTCAATAATCCACTGTATGGTGTTTCAAAAAATCCTCTAATTTCTAGAGTAAATATAATATTAAAAATAACGATGTTGTTTCTGAAACAATCTTCAAATTAGCGACGCTCCGATACTTCTATACCATGTGGTGCCAATTTTATTTAGGTGTCTGTGTGACAAACCAGATTTCGTATGGATATCCACAATTCGAATCTCGATACTGTGCCACAGCATCGAAAGGAGCATTTGAAAAATTGTAAATTTGATTAATTAGTGTGTTTCCTTAATAGAGTTTTATAGGTCGCTAATGGCCCTGAAAAATAAGTTTTGGGTGAGCGAAATGCATACTAGCAAGATTTCATTTTCATTTTTTAATTTGTCCTTTACTTAAATACTTCCTTGGCCTAAATTTCCCCCCACTTCCATTTCAAGCCTTGTCTGCTCCCGTCAGTCAATTTAATGCTAAATTTTAAGCTGCAACGTTTCTTGCTACCAAATTTAATTCGGGATAAAATTTTGTCAATGCCGGTCAATGTTGGTTATGTTTAAAGCAACAAAGCTTTATTATTATTATCTTAAACTGTTCCAAAAATAATAAAATACGATTTTTGGGGCCTCTTTTATTAATGTTCGGACACATGTTGATTAACCAAACTAATGTAATTTTTTAATATTCTATATATCTATTAGGAACTAGCCCAATATTTTTTGATACACCCTGTATAAAGGTATGGTGGAAAACTAAATTTTTCCCAACATTTGACATTTGAGGGAGGGATTTTTGGTTTAACTAAATTGTTTTCAATAGTTTTGTATTTTTTAAATATTTTCGGTGACTTATTATAATGATAATAATAATAATACATTTATTCTGCGATGTTCACTTTACAATACAATAAAACACCAATGAACCACATAAACTGCAAAAACAGGAGATAAAAGCAACTAAAATTGTTCCGAGTCAACCCCTATGAAATAATACACAGCAACTGTTTTAAAATTATTAGTTCGCATGAGATAACTATGGCAAAAAAAGAAAATGTGTACGTGTATATAAAAATCAAAAATTGGATGGAAAATTTTAGGGAACTTACTCGAAAATCACTTACAATTTGCTTGTTGCCTGAACATTTCTTGTCTTTTTTGTTTTTTTGAAGTTTAATGGTGATAAGGCTTTTAAAGATAGAGGAACGGTAATTGTAAAGTTTTTAAACGTTATAGGAGAAGCTTCTTTGAAAAAGAGACGCCCTGTGTGCAATATTGTTAAATTCGTGATCCACAGGGAGCGCGAAACACCCTGTATCGCTTGGCCGTCGGTTCTATCCGGTACCGAGAGACGATACCGTACGCGCGGTGGTCGTACCATAAAAAATACTCCTCGAACACGTTTTTCACAACCTACAACATATTTTAAAGGCTGCAATCTCTAAGTGACCTATAAATTTACCTTAGATTATAAATTAAGCAACAAACTAAGAGTGCCGCAACCGCAGCGTTGCGCTCTTCTTTTTTTCTTTCCTTCTTCTTTATTTTTAACTCAAAGTGTTTACGTCTTCTTTACGGGTACTTTTAATTACCGGGGTTTGCTCTTCCTCCTGCGGTTTTCTACCACGGATGTTTTATTCGCTTTCGCGTTGGCCGCTTTGCTTTATATAATAACCTCAATCGAATATTTCGAACGAAAGGTGTTTTATTATATTATATGCTTATTACTTTGGCGCATAAGCAAAAGTTTTCGACCAACCTTCAATTGGCAAGTAAAATTGCAATTACTTTCGTATCATTTTTATGTCCCTTTAATTCAGTAATTTGCAAAATTGCTATATAATAGTCCCACAAAATTCAAATTAAATTCTCTATTACTGTTAGCATCCCCGTTGTCAATTTTTTCAGTCATATTGCTTGATTAAGGTTACACGGATAGATAAGATAATAAATCATTTATTTGTTGTGAAGACAAATCTTTGTAATTGTATAAGACGTGCAAACAATTTTTGGCAAACGCCTCACACACACGCATATTTCAATATATCATTAATACTATACCACACTTTAATACGTGGTATATTCTTAAACATGGTAATGACCTTTATGGCTTATATTATAACTCAAATACGCAAAAAGTTTATAAAAAAAAAATGAAGAATAAATAAAAAAATTATTAAAACGTTTTTATAAATATTAGAAAATTCTTGTGTAGACCATCAGCCAGATCATTCCCTTCGCCTCCAGATCTGGCATACTTTTTAACTAGTAGCGTACATTCGGAGTTGCTCAAATGCCATAAGAAATATTAATTTAGGATCAGAACTTACTTAACTTTAAGTTATAAATAATTTTGGGACTAAAATTCAAACCACTTAAAAAACTGGGTTTAAAAAATTTCTCATTGCATTCAGCTTACTTTTGGTTAGTTAATCGATTTTATTATCCATTTTTTTCATCCAAGCAGTCTTCTGTCATTTGATCCAATATCTTCTCTTCTTCGCCTGGGTTATCATCAGGAAGAAAGGTTTACAAAAAGGTTATCATTTATTGATAAATAGAACTAAGAAAGATCAAATTCACTTCTTACCTATGTAACTTTAACTAATGTCAAAAACCATATTAACAAAAGGTAAGGACAAAAGTCAGAAATTAAAACAAATAAGAAACGAAAAAATTAAATTTAAAAGGGTGTAACGAAAAATACAAAAATAGTAAATGAAATTTTATTTATAAATATACATTTTTTATTTTATTATTCATTCATCCATTTTATTCATTTAGGATCAGAACTCACTTAAGTTTAATTAATATAATTAATTTTCGGCCTAAAATTCAAACCGCCAGCTTAAAAAACTTTTTTTAATATTTTTTTTTTTTTTTCATACAACCACTCTTCTGTCATTTGATCCAATATCTTGTCTTCTTCATCTGGATTATAATCAGGCAATTTATCTGACATATTTTTCAGTGCTCTCTCTTCAATAATTTTCGTTGTTTTTCTGCTTTTATACGTTTAATTGAACAATTATCAAACTTTTCGTATGTTAATCTCAAGGAACCGTAAAATAAAGAATAGCAACAATTACAAACAAAAATAGTAATTATAAGTCAAGTAATTTTCTTGTAGGCCTTAAATATTTTTCATTTCAGCGATATAGAGTTACCTTTTTCGTAGATGCTAGTAGCGATTCTTTTAATTTTATTTCATGATCATTTTCACTGGTTTAAAATTTAATTAGTTGCAATTTAAACAAAAAGCTTGTGTTACTATTGCACTGTGAGGGTCATTTCTTCTTCGGTGTTTACTTTTTTGATAAAACTTGATTCTTTACTTTCCATTCGTGGTGAAATGAAACCGTTGGCAGCAGCCGTAAAAATTTCCCTTTATTTATCGAAAAACCGCAACAACGATCAGATAAACCCGAGTGGCAAAGTAAACAAAAGCAGAACGGCCATTAATACGGGCTTAAATAACATAATTATACAAGCGATAATGGTTAAAGAGTACTGATGATGCTCAAACTGCGTGGGACGTAGATTTTTATCAAGCATTTACTGGCCAGAGTTGTTCGAGAGATAATCTCGATCTTATTTAATTATAAGAAATGAACATGTTAATTAACTTTATGAGTGAAGTACATCGCGTAATGTAAAAGGTGTAAAACCGTGCCAAAACGAATTTATACGGTTTTTAAATAGCAATTAAATAGACAGAGACGCATCTCGGGCCCTAATGGCGAAGCATACGTTTGATATTTTTTTATTCGCGAGTGTTATGTGAATACGGAAGATACTTCGATTAACTTTGAAATAAAATAGGAGCAACAAAAATTATTAATACCACAATTAAAGGAAATTGAAGAAATGAATTGAATAAGATGATAAGAACGAGCTTTTTGTTTTACTACAATAATTATCATTTTCACCACTCGAAGTCAAGATTTACTACCTATAAAAACTTTAGCACTAATTTTTACACGTTCTCATGGGTCTAGCTGAATGATTTTTATTTTTTTTTAAAGTTCTACTACTACTACCGGAAATTGGAGCTATTATTTTTTGCCATGTAAAAATGGTGGAATTTTTCAAAATCGCGATGAGGCTCGAGATGTTTGTAAGTATTTACAAGTTCCAGTTGTATCCCTGTGAATAATAATAAAATAAATTAAATGAAATAAAATTAATAATATACAGGAATTCGAAACAGATATGGAAAACTTTAAATATGTTGAAAATTTGTAATCGACCGACTTTGGAAATACCACCTAACTTAAAATATCCGAGTGATATTAATTATTATTTTTGCTTCTGTTTTTAGCAATATTAACAAATGTTTCGACACCACTTCTTTCTATGAAAATTGCAAGTTTAACTCGAATGTATCATTTGCATTTAAACTCGCAACTATTGATTCAATTAAAGGCATTATTTCAAACTTTAAGTCAAATTCTGCTGGGGTTGATTGTGTACCTACTAGAATGCTTCAGATGACGCTCCATATTACCGCGCCACATATTATTAATTGCTGTTTGGAAGTATTTGGAAGTTTGCTTTGATCACACCATTGGCAAAAATTAACAATCCCAGCCAGTCCTCAGACCTTCGTCAAATCAGTATTCTTTCAACCTTATCTAAAGTTGTTTCTAATCATATTGTCACTAACAGTCAATCTGGACTTTGTAAAGGTTTTAGTACTATTAGCCTACTTTTACACATCAACGGTCAGATTATTAGTTCTTTAGATAATGGTCTTGCGACTGCACTTATATCTTTAGATTACTCTAAAGCCTTTGATTGACCATAATCTTATGTGATATCAGAGAGTTACCCTTGATAATGTAAGTTCTGAATTTCTCCCTGTCTCATCAGGTGTACCGCAAGTTTCCGTCCTTGGACCTATATTATTCTTAATTTATATTTCTGATATTTATACATCCATCGAATATTTGAATTTGCATTCATTTGCTGATGAGACTCGGCTATTTTACTCCTTCAGTCCTAAATTATTTGATATTGCTTCAATTTATATCAATTTGGATTTTCATAACTTATTTCTATATTCTTCTAGGCATAATCTTCAACTTAATGCTAAAAAATGCAGTATAATGTACTTTTCTCCTAAACCTAACATTAAACAAGTATCCAAAATGTATTTATTAATTAACGGTGAACATTTAAAAATTGTGAATTGTAATAAAAACTTTGGTGTTATATTTGATTGTAGGTTTAGATTCGTGGAACATGTATCTTTGTTAATTGTTTGTATTAATAAATATAGATTGCAAAAATTCAAAACAGCTATTGCAGATTTATTTTCGGCTTGCGTAAATTTGCTAGGATTTTCCACAAAACTCCAGGAACTCAACTGGCTAAAAATTGACAGTACTTTCAAGTACTTTTTGGCGTCTATGGCTTTCCAAATTATTAGCACATCCAATCCGTCCTATTTACGAGCTGAATCATAGTTTCGTAATATTCAATCAGTGGCTTTAAGGCACCCCTACAGATTCTCACTGTCACGGTATCGTTTATCTTTGTTCCGCAGACCATTTTCTTATAACGCGTTGTAATTTTTAATAGTAAAATCATATTCAATTAAATTCTTTAACAAATATTTCAGGTTGACATTGCTAACTTCTCAAATGATTTGATTTTCAATGTTATTCGTTTTATTTTCTGTTTTAGCAACTTTCTATTGTTCCATATTACTATTACATTTATCTATTATACTATATTTAACTTATCAATGTAATTATAACTTCCTATTTAGTTTTCAATTCAAACATTTAAGAGGTTAAGTGGAGTAGCTTTTGCTAGACTTCGCCTCTTCTCTACCGTATGTTTGTATATAACAATATACAACAATAAATTCAAAGTATTATTATTATTGTTATTATTATTATTATTACACATATAAGAAATATAGAAGATTTGATAAAGATAAAGATTTGTAGAAAGGTCAGGAATTAGCGCAGTTAATAAAAAACATAGTTAGACTTCGCCTCTTCTCTACTGTTTGTTTGTGTATAACTATATACAAAAATAAAGGCAAATTATTATTATTATTATTATTATTATTATTGTTATTATTATTATTACACGTATAACAAATATAGAAGATTTGATAAAGATAAAGATTCGCCTCTTCTCTACTGTATGTTTGTATATAACAATATACAACAATAAAGGAAATTTATTATTATTATTAATATTACAAATTTAAAAAATATAGAAGATTTGATAGACATAAAGATTTGTAGAAAGGTCAGGAATTAGCGCAGTTAATAAAAAACATAGTTAGACTTATTAGTTAGAAATTATTATTATTATTATTATTATTATTATTATTATTATTGTTATTATTATTATTACACGTATAACAAATATTCTTCTCTACTGTATGTTTGTATATAACAATATACAACAATAAAGGAAATTTATTATTAATATTATTGTTAATATTACACATTTAAGAAAGATAGAAGATTTGATAAAGATTGTAGAAAGGTCAGGAATTAGCGCAGTTAATAAAAAACATAGTTTTCAACAATCTGTAAAATTTATAAAACTGGAGGCGTAGAATATTGGCGAACGCCTGTAAGGATTTGTCCCGTAGAATAGTTAGATAGTTACGAATTCTAGTTATTAGCCGCTGTGAGTAATAGAAATTTATGGAGAAACGATATAATTATAATTAATCTCTGGTAATGAGGTGGGGAATGCGAACGGAAACGCCTCTTAGTCAAACCCACCAAGGTGTTTCGCTTAAACGAAGTAACGAATAAACACGGGTGTTGTATTATCGATTATTTTATTTTGGTCGATAACCGCGTTCTAGAAATCGACGGTCCAACCATTATGCAAGACGTTTCGCGACCCAAGCATTTTTTAAAACGCCGATTTAGCATAATTTAAATTTATTAATCATTAAATCAATCGGCTACGTACTTATTGCACCGAGTGTCGCTAGAAAATATTATTTTGCGCCGGTCATAAATAATTGCCTAGCCAAAGTAGTTATTAATTTATCATTACCACGCCTATCGAAACGTCCATAAACCGCAGAATTTAAAATTGTAATTTTTCGAAGCGAACTATAAATTTCATCACAAATTTTCCAACTGAAAATTAACGACAGGCCAACAACCGCCAGAGAGAGAGATATACGTTAACTATTTATAGATGGTTTTTCGCCAAATATGACGGCACGCGCAGTTTTATATTTACCGCTAAAAGTTTTGCGGCAATCCAACGATTTTCCGAGATAAGTGGCAACAGCGCACCGCCCGAGGCTAGAATACGCTCGCGGTATTCGCGCTTTGTTCCTCCCCCGCTTTGTCAGATCCGTAACATCGAATATGGGCGCATGGCATTCTGCGCACACTGGGTCACTACACGCGCCTACTATCCATTTATTGCTAAATCCTTGTTGCCTCAACTTAAGCAGGCTGGATCGGCCGACGTTGCCGACTTGTGCAAATAGTCGCATTTCCTTCAAATATTTTGGGTTTTTTCATATTAGAAA
Organism: Cylas formicarius; assembly: GCF_029955315.1. Taxonomy (NCBI): domain Eukaryota; kingdom Metazoa; phylum Arthropoda; class Insecta; order Coleoptera; family Brentidae; genus Cylas; species Cylas formicarius. The sequence continues at coordinate 13,087,331 of NW_026844225.1, forward strand.
TTTCGCTTTATTAAAGGGAAGAGGCGCAGTCGTATAGAATAAATCCAGAACACTTGTCTTTTGTAGAACTTAATTTTAAAAAAATGCAAATATAAATTGTAAAAATTTGAAAGCTTTTTATTGGTTGTTTTAACTTGTTTTGTATATTTGTTATTATAAAATATAAAATATAAAAGTTTTCCGCGCAACGATATCAAAATGGTAAGATTTTCTATTATTTCAATAAGTGTATAAACTAAATACAAAGCAGGCACTAAATATTACAAACGAAAAATATCTAAGTATTTAATAATATTTAAGTATATCAAATTTTCTGCCCACGCTATAATTTAGTATATTATTTTGTGCGCTTACGAGCTGCTAAAGTATGTGCGTTTTAATCGTTATATGGGGTGTTTAAAAGTACAAAACGAATTTCGAACTTGCCAAATGACTCGAAGATGATGAATATTCTAATGCTGTGGTGGAACGTTTTAAAGCAGACATTGTAACGATTTTATTTTGCTTTTAACCAGTCATGGTCGATAATTCAATATGGTACCAGCAGTGATGCCCTTGCTTGCCACATACCACGAGGGTTCCCGATTTTTTTCTTTAAATATGTACATACATGCATTGCTATAAGATGGCGTTCGGAGAATTCCGCGCTGTTTTGAATAAAGTTTTATGCTCAACGATCGTTTTCCTATTCCTTCCTTCTATTTGCAATATGTATTGTTTTTGATTTTTTTCATTCGGAAAACGAATCTAAAATTTGGTATTTTTTATATATTAGAATTAAATTGTTTGCTATTCAAAGAAACTTAAGTATATGCAAAGTAGCCCGTGTAGTGTACAATTTCAGTGCGCCATATACGTAAAAGAGAGATGACTGCTGGTAAATGCTCTTACCGTTAGCTAAAGGTAAATTTATTAGTTAAAGGCAAAAGTTCTTATAGGTATAGAGGGGCTTTAAATTAAAATGCCAATAGCGAACGTTTGGGTTTTCGCGAGATGCTTAAAATACTGCCTGCAAGCAACGACTACTATTAGATATAAATCCGAAAAGTAGTTATAAGAAACCTGAATGTTTTCGGCATACACACAATAGATTAGTCGCAGTATTAAATTTCGCGCGATATTTATTGTTATGTGTTTTTAAGACTTATGTTCCGATAGTGGATAACCGATGCCAGTGTGCATTCAAAACGTAAAACTTATCGGTATTTCAGAACATAAAAGGAAGACAATTAAATTTTATATACAGCTTAAAGTTGCAAATAGTTGCAATTAGTCGATATCTGTAAAGCAATGGCAATTTTAATTGCGTATTTGTAAAAATAAAACTCAATGGCGTCAGGGTTTTAATATCTCTTAAAAAATCAAACACAAAACGCGCATTCTGGCTAACGCCAAATGTTCCCCAAACGCGCATGTTTAGCTCCAATAAATTGCAAATCCGCATTGCATTACCGGGAAAATTGTGGGAGATGATACATAGAATAAAGTATAATTATTACGAAGATAATTTTCTATTTTCTACGTAAACATCTGAAAACCCAAACTATTAATTTTGCTAAAGGTGACTATGGCATTTCTTCGAGAACCGTATAATTATAGCACATATTTACAAAATTATCTCATACATCGCATCATTTGCACATCGGCTTTGTGCAATTATACTTTGCCGTTAAATTCTAGGATTTATTTTTCTTGTTTTTATGGCATGCATCGCATTTTTTCCGTGCCAAGTGTTTTAATGTAAATTTTTATCGATATTTGAAAATATCAGAACGGATATGTCGTCTAACGCACTGTTGAAGTCTCCCAAAAAAAAAAATTACATTTCCGCGGCTATTTTATTTTCTATTTTGTTATTTTTCGCAAAAATGAGCTTAAATTATTTTATGCGCTTCGAAATGACGAATTTTTAATTCAAGGTTTTTTTTGTGCTGTTCAAATTTATGGATTGTGTTTGCGATCAATGTAATTATACCAACGTCTATAAATTTTCAATCGCGTGCATATAGTAAATCTTGTTGTTATTCTTTTGTCGATAAACAATATATTAATCATGTTTGTTGCCGACTGGCGCCAAAAAAATTGTTGCCTCGCAACAACTAAACCTGTATCATCATAAACGACATAAACACAAAAATAAAGCATAATGAAGAGAAATAAATTTAAAATAATTACCGTGTAAACATTTTGGCTATCGAAAAATTGGGAGAAAACAGGAACTAAACACAATTGCGCACCACAGCCGTTCAAAAGTCACACAAAAAACCACATCGTTCGCTAACCGTTGTCGTTCATTTAGTTAAATTTTAGATGTACTAATTATCTTCTTCATTGATCGAAAATGAAAAAAATAAAAATAAAATTCGAAAAGATCGTATACCAAACGCGTGCGGTCGTATAATGCGCAGGTGTTGCGGTATACCACGTGAGTTTCGGTATTCCACGGTGTGCGTGTTTAGTGGTGATAGTTCAAGAGGTACCCGTCAACTGAATGCCCTTCCTCATCCGTATAAGAATAAATGCAATGCTGACCCCTTCTATAGTTTTCGATAGATAATAATTTGCTTTTTTTCTGCGGTTTTTACGATGTTTCTGATTTTTTTTCTTTGTTATTATTTAATTGCCCGGCTTTTAGGAATTGTGGGTAAAAATGGTACAGCGTATACCAACGATAAATTAATTTTTATGCGTTTGTTGACAGTCGCGTGAACGCAATATGGATTTACAAAACAACATTTTAAACTTTTACTTACTTTATTATGTTTATGTTGTATATTTGACTATAGAATGTTTAGAAATTAGGAGTTATGCAATATTATAAAATTCTTCCATTTCGTGTGTATGAATGTGGTTATAGAAATGTCAGTAATTCTTTATTCTACTGTTGTGTAAAAATTAAATTGGTCATTTAAATTATTTTGCATTTTTATAATTGTTATTTTGTGTCGCTGATGAGACTTATGTTGATTTTTTAATTTTGATGTGTAAAAAATAATAAAGTTTATTTATCAAGTTGAGTTTGAATATAACACTGCCATATTGTGAAAATTTATGATAAAAAGTCAAAACGAAAGCTTCTCAGTCAAGTTAACTAAAGTATATTTTAGTAGAAGTAGAAATATTTATAAAAATTGTTAATAAATAGAACTAAAAAAATAACAAAAAAAAACTTCTTGTTGGTGTAGCTTTCACTCATTCGTTTTATATAAATATTGATGAATTAAAAAGAAGACTGAGGATTAATTGTATTAATAGATGGTAATGATAAAATGCTGAAATTATATAAAATAAGAAAGAACAAGTTTAATTTTAAAATGAAACTAAATTCAATTTAAAAGGGTATATTGAAAAATATACGATTAACAAACGAAATGGCAATAAGAAGAGCAACGTAGACAAGGAGTTATAAAACTAAAGTTAATTTACTGATATATCTTTTTAAATTTAATGAATTTGACGTATTTTTCACAGATCGAGTTAATAATAATAATAATAAAATTTATTTATGACATTGAATTACAGTATAATGCTGCCAACCCCTGTAAAATATATAATAAAAAGCAAAAAATAAAATGCTTCAGTAAAGTCAACTAAAATATTCCTTAGTAAAAATATTTACAAAAAGGTTATCATTTGTTGATAAATACAACTAAGAAAACATAAAAAACACTCCTTGCCAGTATAACTTTAACTCATTCGTTTTATATCATTATTCATAAATTAAAAAGAAAACAAGAAGATATTGCTGAATGGTTTGAATATAAAGTTACATAAAATAAGAAAGAAAAGTTTAAATTTAAATTAAATTAAATTTAGAAGGGTATAATGGAAAATATAAAAATACCAAACGAAGTGAAAATAAGAAGGAAAACAAGGTCTGCTAAGGTAGAGATATATAGTTTTTAATTTATTTAATTTGACGTATAAAAACCTGTATTTTTCACAGATTGTGTTAAAAATTATAAGAACAAAGTTTATTTATCAATTTGGGGTAGAATATAGATATAATTTAGTATTCTCAACTAAAATATCTCTTAGTAGAAAGATTTACAAAAAGGTTATCATTTGTTGATAAATAGAACTAAGGAAAATCAAGAATCACTTCTTACCAATGTAACTTCAACTAATGTCAAAAACTATATTAACGAAAGATGAGTACAAGAGTCAAAATTATATAAAATAAGAAACGAAAAAATTAAATTAAATTTAAAAGGGCATAACGAAAAATATAAAAATAACAAACGAACTTTTATTTATGGATATACATTTTTTATTTTATTCATTTATTATTCATTCATCCATTCTATTCATTTATTATTCATTCGTTCATTTTATTCATTTAGTATTATTATTTATTATTTATTAGGTTTTAGTTTTTCATAATCCGGTATAGTTTATTAAATTAATTTTCCAGACTTTTAATTATCAGAGCAAGGATTTTTAATCTTAATTGACGAAATGACCATTTGTTGGCAGGATTCTTTGTCTAAGTCTTGATTTTAGATAGCCTGTTATTGCGTTGAATCTTGTAGTTTGTAATGTGCCCTTTTTGTTATATTGTTATATTATATCCTGAGGTTATCATTTGTTAATAAATACAACTAAGAAAAATCAAAAATCACTTCTTACCTAGGCAACTTTAACTAGTGACAAAAACTATATTAACAAATGGTAAGGACAAAAGTCAAAAATTATATAAAATAAGAAACGAAAAAATTAAATTTAAATTAAATTAAATTTAAAATGGTATAACGAAAAATATGAAAGTAACAAACGAAATTTTGATTATAGATATACATTTTTTATTTTATTCATTTATTATTCGTTCATCCATTTTATTCATTTATTATTTATTAGATTTTAGTTTTTCATAATCAGGTATAGTTTGGTCTAGATTAGAACATACTTGTCACATTACTGAAATAATTAACCATACTTTTAATTAATTAATTAATTGACGAAGCGGGCAGTTGTTGGCATTTTTTATTTCAATTGGTGAATATTTGGGCTAAAGTCGAAAACGATTCTTCTAAGTGAAGTCTTGATTTTAGATAGCCTGTTATTGCGTTGAATCTCATAGTTCATAATGTGCCCTTTTTATTATATTGTCCCTTCCACCAAAAGTTATATATATGATTTATCATATTATAATTCCGGTCCTTTCGAGATAAGGTCATTTCCGAATCCGAATTAATAGTAAGTATGTAAGTTTAATTTGAATGATATAAATTTATATTTTTTACTAACCACAATTTGTTATTCCTATTTATTAATTCCATTCGACTGTGAAAAATTTGGAGAATTTTGTTTGTAATAACTCACTACAATATGAATTGAAAAATACGTTATTATGTAAGTTATTATGTAATTTTTGACTTTAAAAATGTTATAACATTTTTGATAATTTTTAAAAATCCCAAGCTGGTTTCGTACAGAACAATAAAATTATTATAACCTGGTGAAATATATATATATATATATATATATATATATATATATATATATATATATATATATATATATATATATATATATATATATATATTCTCACGTATTGATTCACGGATGGAAAAATGTGATGACACTATATTCCGGGATATCATCCGTTCGCTCGTTGAACTCCGACTGGAATCCTGCATCCGACTGGAATCCTGCAAATCTTGCATCCGACTGGAATCCTGCAGACGTTTCGCCAAAATCTCACTTGGCATCTTCAATGCTCGCGCTCCGAAAACACTTCGAACACTGTGTTCGAAGTGTTTTCGGAGCGCGAGCATTGAAGATGCCAAGTGAGATTTTGGCGAAACGTCTGCAGGATTCCAGTCGGATGCAAGATTTGCAGGATTCCAGTCGGATGCAGGATTCCAGTCGGAGTTCAACGAGCGAACGGATGATATCCCGGAATATAGTGTCATCATATATATATATATATATATATATATATATATATATATATATATATATATATATATATATATATATATATATATATATATATATATATATAGGACGGACCATAAAAATAAAAACTAATGTTTGATAGTCTTGTTAGTTAGTAGATTTCTTGACAGTACAAAAAAATGATAATATTACATTGCGTCAAGCGGCGATGCGGATGGTCCAATATTTAACGCAAAAAAAAAGTTGAGCGGAACGCAGCGATGGGGACCAACCTTAACAGTGGCGTCGGACAATGACCAAGCGAAATGCTTAAGATCTGGGTAATAACAGGTTTCAGTGCGGGTGGATATATATCGACGATTCTCCGCTTCACATCGCAACGGCCAGCTCAGAGCCCTCGGGTTCAGGTGGACCAAATGTGGTTACCGGACAATTTGCACGAACGGACGAGATTTTGCAATAGGGAAATTTCTAATTTTTCTTTCATCGATAATGTTATTTAGTTAGATTTAAAAAGAATAATCCCCAAGTATTATTATTCTTCTTCTTTTAGTGCCTATCCTCTATGGATGTTGACAATCATGTTCGTCCATACAATCTTGTTGACAGCCGGCTTGCGCTGCAAGATTAGTTGGATAAATTGATATCTTCCTCACTTTTATATTATGTATGACTTCGAGTTGCTTTTACATTCGCTGGATCACGGTGGTGTTTGTGACATGGTAGGAGTATGATATCCTGAGCATGCGGCGATAGCACCACATTTTAAAGGCCTCCAAGCGATTAGATGTAGCATCTGTCAATGTGGAGAATATATAGCATCTTAGGATTTTGCAACGGTCTTAAAAGTGCACCTACTTGTGTAACCGTAAGGTGCATTAAAATAATTATTTGTAGTTAATTAGTTAAAAATTGCTTAATATACTCCTTATATGCTTATACTTATATCCCTTGTGGTCTTGTACACCGGGAATGAAGGACAGGGGTAGATCTAGTTTTTAGATCCCGTTCATAGCAGAGAACATCTTTTTAAAACACTCACACTTCTTCATTATATATTTATTCGCTTTTGTTATGTGTTAAAAAAAAAAGCGGCAAACTTTAAAAATAGATAAGATGGAACTAGATGGTTTAATCAAGATTCAAATAATATTAGCTATTTTTTCACTTGAACCGAATTGTTGGTCTAGTAAATCTATTTTATGAGGTATCATATACTAAATTGTGGTGAGTTTTATTAAACTCTGTGTCGTATATACATGCTTGGCGGGCTGGTAATGCAGGAATTATATCTCCCCAAAAAATTATATGTAGCCTTTCGGGTTTACACATTGTATGTATATAATTCCTATAATGTCTTACCTTGCTTTTTTATAATTTAATATATTAATTGTTCTACTAAATCCATTGACTATAAATATGTTACTGCATTTACCTTGCTTGCGTTGTTATAGAATTCCAACCATTACAATCTATCCAAAAAACTAGTATATAATTCTCACAGAACAAATTTGAACAAATAAACAGCTACAACAAAACTAAGAATTACCTATATTTAAACTTACAAGGAAAACCATCTAAGAATTTTACCAGACAAGTAGTATTTTGAATGACAAAGGCTGAATAAAAAAAATAGTAATAATAAAAATAAATGCATTGTAACATTAAGGCTTTGAACGGCTTGACCAGAACAGGGTTTGGACTTATTCACAACTTTTTTTATTGGGTGATTGAATTATCATTGGATACAGTTGCATTTTTTTACTATTCTAGGGTAATTTTCTTTTCTTTTCTTCTTTTCTCATTTATTAAACTAGCCTAGTACATGATTGAATTTTCCATGCATTTTGTTCTCAGACGAATTTCCTATGTAATAAATTTTAAAAATGGCTTTAAAAAATAATTTTGACGGAGTTACTAGGTTGTTTATCACTAACGAACAGCATTTAAAATTAGGATTCTTTTTTAACTTAAAAATTTGAAAGATACATTTTCACCTTGTCGGTTAGTTCCATCTAGCGGTTTTCTGGTGATATAAACAGCAGGATCAATTGCAATAATTTTAGCATTCTTATGCAACACACATTGCGTTGTTTTTATTATCTTAATTTGAAATGATTATTGCTTATCCTATCATAGAGTCTCGTATCCATACACATTATATCATATTATTTAAAAGAGTTAAATTATGCAATGGAAATTGTCCACGAAATTATTATCGGTATCTGTTCTGTAAAGAAAACCAACAACTAATTGCTAGTCACTTTATGGAATTAAGTTCTTTCTTGTACAAAACGAAACAGAAAACTTATTTGCGGTTAGCCAAGAGTATAGGCCGCATTGAATAATTGTTTATTAAAGCTTAAATTAAACAGAAAGTCAAAGTTGTTCTGTAGAAATCAAATATTTAAAGAATGTCCTTAGCACCAAGTTCCTAGTAGGCTGTTGCGAATGTTTCACTCATACATCATGATGTTTAATTAAGTTTCATTTAATCGTTAAGCTAGACTATCTTCGATTAGGATGTTTTACTTTTTTTATTGGATTGAATAGATATTGTCGTGGAGTATTTACAATATTAAATAGAAGTCTGGCAACGTGATTGCGATTGTTACAAGTCTGTGTTCTGTGGCAAGTCAACATGGAGTTCAGGTTACAACAAAATAATGTAGCATAAAAAGCGTTTTTCTTAAAAATGAAATGTTTATTCGATGTGTTTTATAAAACTTGCTACTTCACGTAATTTATAATGTCTTCCAAAAGGTGAGGGCACTTGTTTCCACGTTTCTGTCGTTGCACGGTATTTTTTTATAAGTTAACCTATCCGCGTATCAGCTTAGATTTTTTATTTTTTCTGGTTTTGTCGTTAAGTTTTATTCCACTATGATATAATTTATCTACTATATATAAAAAACATCTAAAATCACACGTTTTAAAAATCATTTATCTGGATGAGCGACAAATTTGCGATTGGTCAAGTAGGCTTTTTTGTAGTTTTTACTCAACATGAGTATTAGATGTAGATATGGGTAATTTGTTGTAATGTTAATAATTATGCAGTTAAGAACTCAGTTTATTCCATTATTGATTAAGTTTTAAGTTGTTCAGTACATCTCATGTTCATTTCAGTGAGTTAAAAAAACTGTCTGAAGAAAGTTTGACCAGACAACCAGAAGAAGTCTTCGATATAATATGCAAACTCGGAGAAGGCTCATATGGTAGTGTCTATAAGGCTCTCCACAAAGAATCAGGACAAGTATTAGCAATCAAACAAGTACCTGTAGACACAGATCTTCAAGAAATTATCAAAGAAATATCAATTATGCAGCAATGTGACAGCCCTTATGTGGTCAAGTATTATGGTAGTTATTTTAAAAATACCGGTAAGTTATTTACAATTTTTTGAAATAATGGTTGATGGGAACAAATTCGGTTGCCAATGCGAAATAGAAAATAAAATTAGGAACACTATAAATAAGTTCGAAATCTAATAATATCCAGCCCTCTCTCAAGAGATCACCATTGTGTTGGTAGATGTAATAATAATGCTCCTATAGATAAAATTGATTTTTTTCTTGCTTTCAATTGTTTATTCAACTAGTCATGTTGTTTCATTCTATCATAATTTTGTAGTTGTTTTCATGTTGTCTTGTTGAAAATCGAAATATGATTGAAAACCATTTCGCAAACGAATCTCTTATGGCGTTTATTGTTGAAAATAAAAGCTTGTACATTTGGTTGCTGAAATTGTAGGATTTTGTACCTAAGTTTCTATATTTCAAAAAATTTTAGACCTATGGATTGTGATGGAATATTGTGGGGCTGGTTCCGTCTCAGATATTATGAGGTTACGTAAAAAGACATTGACTGAAGATGAAATTGCAACAATTTTATCTGATACTTTAAAGGGGTTAGAATATTTACATTTACGTAGAAAAATACATCGAGATATTAAAGCCGGCAATATCCTTCTAAATTCCGAAGGACACGCAAAGTTGGCAGACTTTGGTGTTGCTGGGCAATTGACTGATACCATGGCCAAGCGTAATACGGTTATTGGTATGTGAGCCTTCTTTGCTTTAATTATTTTTCATTCCAAATCATATTTAGGCACACCCTTTTGGATGGCCCCTGAAGTCATTCAAGAAATAGGTTACGATTGTGTGGCAGACATCTGGAGTCTAGGTATAACAGCCTTAGAAATGGCCGAAGGCAAACCTCCATATGGGGATATTCATCCTATGAGGGCAATATTTATGATTCCCACCAAACCCCCGCCATCATTTAGGGAGCTAGATAAATGGTCTCCTGAATTTATAGACTTTGTTAGTGTTTGTCTTGTTAAAAATCCAGAAGAACGTGCTACTGCCTCTGATCTTCTAAGCCATGTTTTTGTAGGTGCGGTTATTGCGCAATGTTCCATGTACAAATGAATTTTGAGATATTTGTTGTTGTTTCTAGGCAATGCGAAAGCGCCAAATATTTTAACTTCAATGATACAAGAAGCACATGATATACGAGAAAGTCAGACGAATCGAAGCGTCTCGGCGGTCACAAATATTTCTGGGCCTCTGAGACAAAATAATGTGGCGGACTCCGTCAGTATTATTCGATTAAATTAAAGTTTTCCTATTTATAAAGTTTTCTTAGGATGATGTTGATGATGGTAACCAAACAATTTTGTCATGCGCTGACGAGGGTACTCTGGTACCAGATAAAGGTGGTACTTTAGTTCCGTCTAGCCCCAGCGGGACACTAGTAGAGTTAGAATCGAACTTAGGTACCATGGTGATAAATAATGACATAGACGATCAAACAATGAAAAGTATAAATTATTGCTTTGTTTTTTATTTCTATTATACATGCAGCATACAAATTTTGCAGGACATGACACGGACTCTTTAAGTAGTGGAAACAAATACAGGCCCATGTTTTTGGAGCACTTTGTCAAACGCGAAGCAGAGGAAAAGTCTGAAAATGATGCACCTAGCCCGTCTGCCCCAGAAGTCCAGCAAACTCAACCAGAAATGCCAAAAAAAGAAATTCAAGTGCCAGTTCAAAGCATGTGTCAACAGGAATCGCCAGCCCTGGAACAAAAGCAGGTTCATATTGCGTTTTCAGACGGAGATTTTGAATTCGTGAGTATTTTTGCAAAATATATATGCCACATTTTTATTTGTTTTATGTGCGGTGTTGGCAGATATACTCCTAACGTATAACAACGTTCCTTCCTTAATTGCACTCTCTCTATATTATTACATTTTTAGATTCTGCGAAACATTCTGGAACATTTTTGTGTAACATGTACCATACCTATCTTAAACGGTTTGCGTATAGGGCGTTCATTAGATGAAGCCCAATTGGCAAGATATAAAAATCTCTGTTACGTGGAAATTTTGAATGGAACACCCCATATTTTATATTGGCACGCAAGTGAGCAATTAATTTGCTATCTAAAAGTTCCAAGCTATGGCATATCTATTTTCACCGATGTCATTGCAAGCTTGATATCTAGTTGTATGTAATTAAAAACAATTTTTAATTGTTTATTAGTCTTTAACATTAGCTTTGTGCATATAAATTTCCATGAGTATTAAATTTTTGTTGGCATATGTATTTCCTTCCAGTTTCGCTGTTATAATTACTCCTTTGAACACGCTAATAACGGAGTATTAAGCTTATTTATGTCAAAGATGGCCATGGCCGGCCAGAGCCTGCTGCTCAAATACAATGTGATTACTTTAATTCGCTTTAATTGCAATATTTTGTTCTTTTGCTTATAACTCCAGTGAAAGTAGATGTACCATAGTTTGGTACATTTAGATGGCAAATTAATTGCACATTTACGTGCCAGTATAAAATATGCAGTGTTCCATTTAAAATTCCCACGTAATATGGATTTTTTTATCTTGCCAATTGGGCCTTATCTTATGAACGACCTGTACGCGATAAGTTAATTCTCATACTATATTATTATAAAGCATTTTAATAGGGACCCGCAAAAGTATTTTTGATCTCGGAAAATGTTCAAGATAGGTATTGGTACATAAGAAAGTTAAAGAATGTTTCGCAGAATCTAAAAATGTAGTAATTGTTCAATTTGACAAACAAAAGGCCCTGGCCAAAAATATTTTACATAGGTAGCTCATATTCGCTTACGTAAGTCACCAACATTTCAGGTTTTTACCGTAAGTTATTCTCCATAACCGTCTAATAGGACACTCACTATGTCCTGGTACTTCCTATATCTTTTTAACTGATTATACACGGTGGCTGCTGTTGCTACTGACCAAAACTCGAATAGTGTGTTATATTTATACTTGCGATTGTCGACTTGCTGAACTTCTTCAGCATATACTGCATTTCAGCTGAAATATTTAACTTACGAGGAATTGCAACAAAGAATGAACACTTTGGATGCCGATATGGAGAGAGAAATAGACGAATTGCGTAAGCGATATCAAGCAAAACGACAACCGATCTTAGATGCCATGGATACTAAAAGGAAAAGGTCGCAAAATTTTTGAAGGTTAAGGTACGGAGATATTCAAAAGGTATTTAAATTGGCCAATCAATCCTGTATTAATTGTTACCTCAGTTCCAAAAATCTAACAAATTAATTTTTTTTTTGCTTTCAAGAGAACGAGGTTTAGACCGTTTAGTTTTATTTGGGTCTAGTCAGATTTTAAAATTTCTAAGTGTGATTATACCGTGAGGAAATCCTCTGTTTTGAGTTAATAATTTGTTTTTAATATTGGCAGACCGTGTCAATGATTTGTCTGAATTATTTTCGCTAACTTTAAGAATCGTTAGGCAATAAGATTCTAAGTGCAAATTTTTAAATTTAAAATTTACACTCTCCATTTCCCAATAGTTTTTTAGAACTCCACAACCCCTTTGATAGCCAAAGCAACCTAGTATAAGTATTTAAGAGAATCATCTAATAATTATACCTAATAAACTATCAGATAAAGTTCTGTACCTATCCTCTACTACTTTCTTTGTTTCAAGATTTATGTGAAGGGTTGCTAAAGATCTGCATTATATCTTACTAAACATTAGATTGAATCTCAATTTTTAAGTGAATACTCGAATTGACGGTGGAAGAAATACTTTTTGAGAAGGATGAAGTGTTCCTAAATGTACTTAATGGTTTCCCGTTTGTCGTCTCGTCTGCCCGTTTTTTTTTTGTTACTTTTTTTTTTCTAAACCTGTTGGAATTCCTTGGAAAAGCGTTTGTAAAAAGTGAAGAGTTTTATATATATTTTCTAATTTTAATAATAGTTTTATTATCTGCCGTTTCGAAGTTCTGTTACATTAAGTTTTGGTTTCATAAGAAAGCTTGTTATTTTGTACAGTAAACTGAAGACAACTTAGATTAGGATATAACCTCTGTACGTGAAGTACGCTTGCTGTGCCTTTAAGTAGATTTAAATAGATGTAGAAAATAACTAGTTATGTAATCGATATTTTTTGATCCAGAATAAACACTCAATGACTATACAATTCTTGTTAATGCGTCGTAAACCTATGCCTTAAAAAATTTTTTTGGCAGAATATTTTTCTGTCAGAAAGTTCATTCGCGGTTCTATTTTACCCAAATTATAATCGATCACATAAAGGAAATTTTGTGAACCAAAAGTGTCGAAACTTTTTTGTTAAGCCTCCGCAGTTCCCCTTTATTTTATCCACTTAGGCGACCTAGCGGCCTGGCTTGGATTTATTCAGATTAAACACCAAACTATCCAACTTTCCTTCATTCTTTTTGAAAGAAGTACTTTCAAGCAACATATTTTTCTGCTTGAAACGGATTTCTTTCTAACAAAAATTCCCCTCCTTGTTTTTTATCTTGAAGAATCGGTAAAAAGGAAATTTTGAGAATCAAACACGTTGAAACTATTTAATTCAACCTTTTTTACCAATGTATTGTGCAATTTCGTATTTATGTGTGTACTTTTTACCATACAATTTCAGGTTTATAAGGGAAAGTATTGAATAATTTTTACCATAGTGTAAACGCGTAACAATTAAATTGTTTAAAATGATTTTGCAAAAGTTATTGCGCAGTTCTTAGCGAAATTTATATAAATAATACATATTTTGTAAATCTGAACTCACGAAAAGCGTTTCGTGATCAATGCAGCATTTGACCTCTTTCTTCTGTAGCGTAGGTGTTGATATTTTCCTCATTGATCTTAATCTCGCATCGTATTCCACCAAGAACGTTTTTAAACTGATCGTATTTTCTTCAATTTTCACAATTAATATGGTTAATGGACTTTTGTATTCACTTTTACTGTTTGACCCGTTTTTCTTTGATTCGTGATGTAGTTGATATTCGCTTTAAAATAAGTGTTAATTATTGTTCTGAAAAATAACATAATCACCATAATTTGAAGCGTTGCCTTTTTCCACAGGATCCCTTATGTAGCCTCTCCGATAGAATTATTTTTTTGTTTGGAATGTTGAGGAATATGAAGCTGAGAATATTTGGTTTCATTTTTTGCCTGCGCTATGAAATCCTTCGTAGAAATTTTTTCGTTGGTGACTTGCTTGACATGTTAGTCTTCATTTGAATTTTGATTTATTTTGTTTTCGTTTTCCTTCTCCACTGCTTACAGAAGGCGTTAGTGTTATTTATGGACTCATTTTTTTCTTTTTTAAAATTGTAAAACTGATTAAAATGAAACTATGTAATTTTAAAAATCACATTTATTTCTTAACGTTGCTCAAACAGAAAAAATACTAACAAATCACCTTCCTCAATATTTTTCGATACAAAAATAATTTATGGAACTATTTTTACAATAGCAACTTGCTTTACACAGCTCGCGGTATGTAAATTAAGAGTAATTTTCAGAATAACTTAGTTTAGGCTAAACAATATAATAATTTATTATAAAGAAATATAACTAAGACATTAAACAACACCTAAAATGTTCCAATTTTCAAGTTTTTTTCATAAAAAAATATGGGTAATTTATTTGCTTGTCATTTCCATGATATGTCACATTTTTGCGGCCCCTACAGTATAACGTATAAATTAATAATTGAATTGGTAACTAACTGAAGGAAAAAATAAGTTAATTGAAAATTTGCCTAAAACTTTCTTTAGAACACAACTTATCAACAAAAATTCAATCTGTAGTAGATAGAAGAGATTCAGTTTGTTGTTAAAAATGGTATTCACATGTACATATCATTTCACAGGGCAATAAAAAATCAACTTCTATAAAAAAAAAACCCAATCACAAGCCTTATTCTCTAAATCTAAATTTCTTAGGGTGATAAACTTATTGCCGTCTATTTTATACCCTCCTTATAATTTCATAAAATCAAGACTCAAAAATTGTCATTACATGCCAATTAATTCAATCACTTTCAGATTTAATTAATATGAGAAAATAAATGGGGTTCGAAGGGTGTTAAAGGGGCCTAAAAAATTAGTACTACAAAAAACTTCTGTTGATAATGCATTTTAAAGAAAATCCTTATTAAATATTATTTAGCTAAGTTTTAGTTAGTGAAATTCTCATATATAAGCATGACTAGGCAGATGTTGGGAGTCACATGCAGTAAGTAAGGTGCCAGTCCTTTATAAAAGCCCCTAATTCGTTCATATTTCCAAGTCTTCTTAATACAATCTACTGTTCCCTTATAATTGTGATGTTGATCTTGCAGTCTAGTACGTAATACTTGATAAGGATATGTTGACGCGGCAGCCAACAGTTTGCTTATAGCTGCAAATCCAATGTATTCCCCTGTTGTCTGCAAATACAAATTACTTAAAATTCTTCTAAAGGAGGCTATTTTTTTAACTTACCAGTTTATTATCGTGGGGTAGTTTGCGTTTTTGGTTGTAAAATGTTTTCATTTCTTCATATGTCATAAATTGAATTGCCCCATGAACGACCCCAAACATACCAGGAACAAAGCCCTACAAATATCAGAAAAGGAAACTCCAAATCCCTACCCGACTATGACTGTTCTTAAGTCATATTTTGTGCCATCCCTGGCAGACTGACCCTATATAAACCTCGCAACCCCTCGGTTTTGTAAATTTTAACTAAAGCATCTCCCATTCCGTTATAAAATGTAGCGGAATCTTGTGGAATATTCCCTCTAATGCCATATTGCAGGCATAAACGAGTCTTGACCACCCAAATTGGATTTGTTACCAGCAGCGTGAGCACCCCAGCTTCAGCTGCTGCTAACATGTGGAGGGTAGGGCCTAATGGATATCGGCTATCGCCGGCTTGAATATAGTTTTTTATGGAGTTATAGCTAAAATGAAAAAAAAACCATGGGCGTACATTAACTAGACAATGTTCACAAGAACACTTACAAGAGAAAGTAGAAGCCCCATGCGCTACCAGATCCCCATACATTAGGTGCAACTCCCTTATACAAGCCTTTGACCCCTTCTTGTTGGACCACAGTATAAAATGCACTTGATAAACTGCTATATTGAGGAACTGCAGAACGACCGTCACTGACTGCAACAGCACATCCATTGTGTTTAAAGAATCTTATTTATAAAACCTTAATTCACCTGCGAATCTAATTTTCATCAAGTCAAGAGGGTGTAGTAAGAGCGTGGATATCGCTCCTCCTGAAACACCCGCCAAAAGATGTTGATATTTGATATGGTTAAGCAGGGACAAGCTATTGTTATTAGAATGACTCTTCATTGTTGCAGTACTTGTTGAATTCAGCTGTTGACTAGAATTATTGGTTGTTTCAATATGGAATGGCACATCAACATCTTTAACTTTCACTGCAGACATACAAGACAGCTTGTAGTGCAATGATGAATTCTTGGAATATCTTGTTCTTCTTTACTGATGAAGGTTATGTAATTTCGATAAAATTTTCACCATTTCCAAAAGGTTTCTGCGATGAAATTCACTACGAAGTTGCACGAGACTTGAAATTAAATTATCATTTTTGATAGTTCGTTTTAAAACGAAAACAATGCCAAATAAATTTTACAAAATGTGAATGGAAGCACCAGTTTGTAATTTCATCAAGTTGACGTATTCCGAAAAATTCTAGTGTCTGGTCGAAACGTTGTCTCTGTTAGTTACCAGCAAAAACTCATTAACTTATCTCCTTTTAAGAACTGATCTATTCTATTTAGGTATGTTATTGATTTTGTGGTTTAGACAGATGGTCACGTTGGTTCGTAATAATATTTATATTAAAAGAAAACATGTTTTGATTTTGATTTAACTGTTCTTTTATTTATCCAAGATTCTTTTACGGCTACTTTTGAATCCTAATTTTTTTTGTCTGATCTGCTGTCCGTTCTGCACTATTATTCTCTGCCATAATATGGTTGGTCGTTCTTGGTATTTTTGATCTAAAATTTTTACCCCAAGTTTTTAAATTTCCTAATACAAATCAGTAATCCGTCTGTGCCTATATTACATTAATATGAAGGTAAAGTAACGTTTCAGAATTTTTTGATTTTTTTTATATGTAATAAATTTAAATACAACTCAACAACTCTCATTAATTGTCTATGCATCATCTTTTTCAGTACAATACCAAAATGACATAAATACTTGTGATTTGTTTTAATACTGATGCAAAACTCTAAACCTGTATTTTCTAAACCAACCCTCTATCCAAACCAAGTTCTTTTATTATTTTTAAAATATCAACAATCGTCGTCAACTTTAATTGCTTGTCCAACAAAAAATGTCCTTGCACTTAAAGACTTGTTACAAATTAATTAATTGTTTATTCTCGCAAACAATCTTTTCACATTTTTTAGCTTTAGTTCAAAATCAATTTTTATTTCATTATCTTTAAAACCGTTTAATTGTGAATACCCCTAGAGTTAAGTCATTAGATCCATTTTATTGCGATTATAAAATTTTTACCTGGTACATGTTTTGATCTCTACAGAATAGTATCAGTGTTACTCTTTTAATTTTCAACGATTAAAAGATTTATATATATATATATATATATATATATATATATATATATATATATATATATATATATATATATATATATATATATATATATATATATCCGAAATTTGTAGTGGAAACGTTAAAAAAACAGTTGTTTACGGTTTATATTTATTTAAAAGCCAATAGATCTAACAAATTTTCGCCAATATGGGCTATTAAAAAATCCTACCAAACCTAACATAATACAATAGAAAATCAACGCAATCCAGAAAAAGTTTTTTTTAATAAAAGGTTTCATAAATGGGGTACTTTTATATGTGTATACTAACAAATATTTTACCTTAACTAATTCGCTATTAGTAACCACGTAATATTTTTCGGGTATTTCACCTAGGCTGTTGGTGTTTACTGCTCTCTTTTTGTTTTTTTCATCTGAAAATATAGTTTTGAACTATAATGTAGAAATAATACAATGTCATTTAATTCACCTTTACACTTAACTTCATTTTCGTCATTGATAATTTCACATTGCGCGATAATACTGTGTCTATTACCGAGGATACTTTTCGACCAGGTTGAACAAAATGGAGCATAATTTGTACAGACCGAGAGTTCTGTGGATAAGTATATGCCATTTCCAAATAACACTTCCTGTAAAAAATTGTTTTTAACATATTTGCATCTTAATGCTCATAGTAAATATACTTTTCCAGTACTAAAATGTTGTTGCAGCCCGAATTTCAATATCGAATAAAAGTTGTCAGTTGAACTGCCATGAAAGGCATAAAACACTTCTCTTTGTTTAATGCGGTTTTCCCAAGTTTGATTAACCTTTGGAGTGAAATTGACTTCAAAAACATATTTTGGTGGTGCTTTATACAAATGTTTCTCATTCATTAGGGGGGTGTCTTCCTATATTATAACATAATTCATAATACTTAATCATAAATTTCCACCAGGAATGTACTTACTATTTTACACAGTTTCAATACCGGTAATCCTGAATCCGTAAATAACCAAGTTAATATATTCGAAACATCATCGGGACACTGATTTGGTGGTTGCTTAAGAAAATCTTGAAGTGGTGGTATTTTATTACAGGCAATTCTCTATAGATTAAAAAGCAATAGGAATTTTTCTCTAATTAAAAGCTACCTAGGCATTTGCACTTACTAGTTTTTTAAAATCTTTTTCATTTTCTCCTGTTGTAAAACATGGTGGAAATGGACGTAAGCAACTTTCAACCCTATATGAGCGTACGGCCGCTTTGAATATGCATATAGTCAGGTCACATCCTATCAAATTTTCTTGAATTATCTCTTTTAATCTATATACCCTGTTTTCCGATTTTTCGGGTGTTAATTTTTGACCGACCCTGTTATGTATTTTACTACATGATTGCCCTCCTAGCTTCAATTTGTTTTCATTTTCTACCTTCAAAATATCTCTTTCATTTGACATCATTTCGTCTTGCTAGTCGTGCATATTTGATGAATAAATATATCTATAACAATTTTAGCCCATTTTATTTTTTTGTGTGCATAACGCAGAACTCATATCGCTAACAAAACATTGATCTTTGGTCACCTGGTTTTATTTAAACCAAGAATACTAAACCAGTAATCAATAAGTCCATTCCAATCCAATCAATTAATTAACAAACGTTATTTAACATTACCAAAAATGATTGTTTCATTGCTTGAGGCAATACAGGAGCTAATCAACGTGTTTTAAATTGACTATCCAGTTAACGTCAAGGTTTAACGAATTCTTTGTATGGTTGTGGGCGTAGGATGTGGATGCATTTCCCCATCTCTCCAAAACGTAGATATAAGTTAGGCGTTAAACACAAATGTTAGAATGTTTATGACAAATAAGTTGATCTTTTCAACAAAATTAATTCCCAAATTCTGTGAGGGAGCGATGAAAAAGGACAAAAACTTGAAATTAAAGTTTTGATGGTTTCCATAAATTCACTGCAAGGTGGCGCCAGCTGGAGATTTTGTCTCCAAAAGTCAAATAGCACTTAAACGAATATGTGGTGGAAAAGTGAAAACTGGCTCATTAGTAATCTGAAAATTTTTTGAGATGCCAATTAATGCCCGTAACCCCATCGTGACTAATATTCTCTGTTATTAATAATTATTTATATTATATTTGGCATCGATTTTGCAATTTGTCATGTCGCTATGTGTGTGTGAAAAATACGCGCAAAAAATGTCGATTGAAAAACTCGGAATAGGTATTTTTAAATATCCTCTGATAATCGTCAGTGCCTATTTTTGGCAATTTTCGCGTTTTTCGCTCAGTTTTGCGAATTTCAATGTGGCAACAAGGTTGCGCTGTTGCAAGTTGTCCCTTGTCGGCGAAATGCGATTAGAATGATGAAATTTCAGGTCATTAGCGATCACGCGTACAGCATGTTGTAATACCAATACGTCATAAAAATAAAAATTATCAGGGGATTTGTCAAATAAATCCCCTTTAAACAATTTTCGTGATTTGTCACTTTAGCCATATGCAGACATAAGTAAGTACCTAATTGCATTAATTGTTTTTTAAGTGCCAATTTATTTCAATTAACGTTTATTGGATGACATTACATTTTAACCATAACGTTTTTAAGTTTTGTTTCTTACGTCGCTTCAAATATTTCTTAAACCAAAGTGAATTTTGAATATATTTATTTTTCAGATTTTTTTTTTAATAAATCGCTATTGGAAATTACCAGAGACATGAGTAATGAACAAGAATTTTTGCCATTTCCAAAAGGCTTTGCCACAACCGCAATTCACCACTCACAAGAAGCTGACC
Source organism: Cylas formicarius (assembly GCF_029955315.1). Lineage (NCBI taxonomy): Eukaryota > Metazoa > Arthropoda > Insecta > Coleoptera > Brentidae > Cylas > Cylas formicarius. Next base: position 13,107,973 of record NW_026844225.1, read on the forward strand.
AGTGGGACTCGATGGCTATCGTTCCACCACTAGTGACTTCTACAACATTTAAGCAATATGGACCTGCGAAGCCTAAGCAGTATGAATATGGAAGGTCTGGAAATCCAACTAGAAACATTTTAGAGCAAGTGTTAGCAAACCTAGATAATGCAAAGTATGGTTTAACATTTGCTTCTGGATTAGCAACACATTCAACATTATTGGGGTTATTTAATAATGGAGATCATGTTATATGTGGAGATGATGTTTATGGAGGAACTGGACGACTTTTTCGCCAAGTAGCCACTAAATTTGGTCTGGACGTGAGTTTTGTAGATTTTACAAATCTAGCAGTTGTCAAAAATTCAATTAAATCAAACACTAAACTTATATGGGTCGAGACACCTACAAATCCTTTAATGAAAATTGTCGATATTAAGGCTGCAGCCAACCTGGGTAAAGATAACAATATAATTGTGGTAGTAGATAATACATTTTTAACACCCTATCTGCAGAGGCCAATAGATTTAGGAGCAGACATTGTCATCTACTCTCTATCCAAATATATGAACGGTCATTCTGATGTTATTATGGGTGCACTGACAACATCTAATGAGGAATTGTATGAGAAGCTTAAATTTTTGCAAAATGCAATGGGAGGTATCCCAAGTCCATTTGACTGTTATTTAGTTAATAGAGGCTTGAAGACTCTGGCAATTAGAATGCAGCAGCATCAGAAGAATGGGTTGGCAGTGGCTAAGTTCCTTGAACAACATCCAAAAGTGGAAAAGGTACTATATCCTGGTTTGAAATCTCATCCACAATATGATGTCTTTAGGAAACAAACCAGTGGGCATAGCGGTACATTCTCATTTTACTTAAAAGGAGTTTTGAAAGACGCTGAAACGTTTTTAAATGCTTTGAATGTGTTTGCAATTGCCGAAAGTTTAGGTGGATATGAATCTTTGGCAGAATTACCTTCAGTCATGACTCATGCCTCTGTACCCCCTGAACATAGAGCCGCAATTGGTATTACAGACAATTTGATCAGGTTATCTGTGGGGATTGAAGATGTTGAAGATTTAATAGCTGACCTGGAACAAGCCTTTTCTAAAATCGATTAATATATTTTCTGTGAAATTTATATATTTGGCAATAAATTATTGAATCTTTGACCGTTTCATAACTTATTTAATTGTAACCCTAATAGTCCATTCTTATTTGTTGGGTAAAACTTAAAATTCCGAAGATTAAACAGATGATGCTTCGTTTTTCCTGCATTTGATATAAATAATAAAAAGTTTGTCCTGGTACTGCACTTTCCTAAGCAAGTAATCTAAAATCTGCATATATTTTTGTTCTACGTTAGATACCATAGAACAAAATATTCTGTTCTGCTTACAAATTCAACGCTCTCTAAACTACGTATTTTCTTTGTCTTGCCGTAGATTTCAAGAACAACCAGTTAATTGCCGGTAGATACATCTCCCACTTAAAGTAAAACCTGTTCAGCGTGGCATTAACTTTATTTTTTCTAAGCTTTAGCAACCTATTATAAAAGTATGAGTCGAGAAAAGGTTGGTTATTATTGGAAATCCCGGCGCAAATTTGTAATTGCTTTATTTAAAAACAAGTTTATTTGGTGCGCGATTTCACTTGCGTAGTTAATATAATAAATGATGGGGAGAAAAGTCAGCTACGTAAATGAGAATGTATTTCCAAAAACCGGAAGTTTTTTATGTATTAATATAAATTTTGATCGGAAAGGTTTTTTAATTTTAAGTTAATGTTTATGATTTTTGTTTTATGTTGTAGTTTATGGTACCAAGTGTTTCCAAAATTGCAATACAGTTTGTTAATACATAATATCAAATTTCTTGAGTTTATATTGCAGTAATAAAAACCAGACATTAAAAGGCCAAGATATGCATTTCTTTTGTGTCTGTTTTAGCTCATGACAAAATAGTTTGGTTAGGATTATGGAATAAACACGACTATTTACTATTTAATGTTTTTATATTTTTATCCAATGAACACATTGTCAATAATAGTAATAATAAGTATAATTAATAGGAATAAATAACATAATTAGCCATTTAAAAAATGAACAAAGAAGTAGAGGTCACAATAAAATTTGAAAATGGTTTAACAAAGTCCATATAAATTAGGACCTGGGACAACAACTTAACTATCTAAATACGATATATAATAATGATGGCACAATACAATTTTCGATAAAATTTGAATGTATCTAACAGAGTACGAAAACAACTATATATCAGGACATTTTGGGTGTCCAAGGCCCTATTTTCAAGAGCAAAACGCATAAATTCTTGTTCATCTACATGACACGCCACGATTTAAAGTGAGAGGCACCAACAGTCATAAATGGTTGATGTAAAAATGGCGTTATCCAAAACTAGCTACCAACTGATTAATTACCCTATTTAATAAATATTGCATTTATATCAAAATTAAAAAAAAATAATTTCCATAATTTAATAAAATAAACTTATCTGATGAGACGATTCAATATTTATTTTTACAAAAAGCTAGCATGTCGTGTAGACCGCGATCGAAACATTAATCCAGATTTTCTGTAAATAGCAATAGATTGTTTTATTGCCTTAATCATAAGATTGCTGTGAACTTCTACTCAATAATGATAGAACAATTGGAAAATGCAATATTAATATTCAAAACTGTTATCTGCTAAACAGGTTAGAAATCTCGAACTATATTCAATATATAGAATATGAAATCTTTTTGAAAATGATTTTTAAAAATCTATAAGCACTAAAACGCGCAATGAACAATTATTTTTTAATAAACACCAGAAAAATATACTTGAAAATGATTAAAAGATTTAATCAGAAAATGGTTAATGGAAGAACCTTATGAACATTTGATTAAATACGTTTTATATGAAGTCATAAAGCTAACCATTGTGAGAAATAATAAATATATTAAACAACCTTTATGGTCATGGATTCTCAATGCAAATGCAATAAATATTAAATATGAACCATTCGAATAAGACATCAATATAAACAAAAACGTCAGTATAGTAAGGTACCTTTAAGGCTAGTTGAGATCACTATAGCACTACCATTCTCTACTATGCGAGAGTAGTTCATGTTATGTGCCACCTAATCGCAGATTTTAACACCGAACTCTCAAGCTGTCTGAGCCTACTCAGCTTAAGATGGGCGTATTCCCGATTTGTTCTTATTCATCTGGGCATTTCAAAATGGCTTTTATCAAAATACTATTTTACCAACATACAAACAATATTGGTAAACATAGATAAAATATTTGGCACAAGCTTGTCGCAAATGAAAAATGCAAAACGTTTTGATTACCATCCAGCACAAAATTTTGAAATGCCAAGAGGACGACGGTAAAATATCAGCACAAGAAAATACTATTTTCTTTGTAGTACGGGCAGAGGAAAATTATCTCACACTGCTAGACACGAGTTAACATTGCACAAGTTTATCCTCAGAAAACTCCCAGCTAGGGCTGGGATTCTGTTTTCCCGACAAACCTGCGTTAAATCCAGATATATATTATAGTAAAATTTTATCACTCGTAATTTGACATTTAGATACAATATAATATAACATTATAAAGTTAATATTGCTCAAATGTTTTCTCTTAAGTTTATGATTTTTAGTTTGTTTACCTTTTTACGCGAAAAAATACGTTTTCTTAAACCTTACAAGTATTAATTTTATATCATTCTACGTTTTGCATGCATCACTTCAATGTTTATTGAATAAAAATAAATATTCCTAGAAAGTTTTTAGTCACTGTATGTAAAATGAAATGGCATGGTGGCTCGTTATGTGAAATTGTTGAATGGCTATATTGAGTAATGTTTACAATCTTGAACAGTTACTAGTCTAAAAGTCTAATAAAACGCCTCGTTTTCCTTTGAAACACAGATTGGCCGTTTCAATTGAATTTTGGAGAAAACAGCAATTAAACGAATCACTAATTCCGGAGTTTTCGGAAATCATTTACTGAAAATTGTGCCAGATCTGATCGTATCGACAGTGGCACTTATAAAGTGTACATCCAACAAAACGCCTTTTTTTGCAGATTGCGTATGTTATATTTTTCAACTACCAATAAAATCACAACTTATAGTATAAAATTAGAAAAAGTCGGTTATCACGTCAAGACAGCCAGATAATCAAAATCACAATAAAAATGCAAAAAAAAATAACTAAGCCGACGTTAAAATTTGTCCAAGCTTGAGTTCAAATAATTCCGACATCAATCTCCCAGGTTGCGCGTAAACTTGGCCGGTGTGTGATACCTCGTAGAAAAGTGAGCACTTCATGGAATATCGTGTTGTGATTGAATAAAAGTATAGAGGAGAAAGAAGATTCGACTATTAATTGTCGGATTTGAAAATGCGATCTATCACGTTAAGAATAAAATAATCAATCTCTTTGGTTTCGTTCGCTATTTCTTAAGTCAACAATCTATTAAAATTACTTTTAAAATACTGTTAACGCCTTACGGCTCTTGATTAACTAGCAATAATAATTGTCCTTTCATCAATGATTTTGGTTACTGGAGTTTCTCACCAACGCACTTGGTGACTCATTTCTCAACGCATCCCGTTAGAAGATTACGAGTAAATGGTGATCACTTCTTGACCACCTCCTCGCACCATTAGCACTCTTTCCAATCCTTCGGTTAGAACTTCCAAAAATTCCATGTCTACAAAGTAGGTTTATGTGGTGTTAAATATTATTTCTAAGTCTATTCGCTCACAGTTTGATTCTCTTTCCGGTTTTGTATCTTTTGGAGGGCCCGGCAGGTTCAAAACAACTAGTTGAGCATCGTGGGATCGGTTCACTATGACTTCATTGAGTCTCACGGCGGTGTGCATGCGTCTCACGTTATCTTCATCTCTGGAAATAAAGGAAAAGTTCATTTCCGTAGTTTCGTTGATTGTAGCACGAGATTTGCTCACGGCGGTTTTGATGGCGCCTTTTTGCTTTCGTCTATTTTCTTGTTAACATTGTTCACATTGGTATACTCTTTTGCGCTCTCTTTCTCCGATAAATCTTCTTTCTCTTTTGTAGAGTTTTCGCACTCTTCCGCCGCGTTTGGCTAAAAATAAAACCGAAGTTGAACGAGTCTAATTAGATTTAATTTTTGTGATAATGTTGGTCAGCGAACCCCGATACCTCGTTGGTAGGTTCCGCGTTTTTGTTGTCGTCACCAGCGCTGGGTTCTTGAAACCGCACCTTGGAAGGTATTTTGGCGTCTATATTCGGGTGGTGTTGATCGACCAAAGATTGAACCTAAAATTAACGATATTTGTCAGCCGCAATTCATACCACCTTATAGATCGATGGACGAATGATCGAAATTAAAGTAAACCGTGCATAAAAAAATAAACGATGAGACGATAGGGCGCGAGGCGATCGAGATTTACCAGAGGAAGTTTGTCTTCTGTCGCCAAGTGATCCAAATCCGCCATAGTCTCGACCTTGTACGGTTTAAATAAAATAATTTCAATCAAGAATAAACCAGCACCTTTCAAATAAAAACTATTTATCATTCTATAGAACTTACCACACCCAGACTTTCCTTTTTGTTCAATCGAAGTTCCCTCAACATCTGATTGCGCTGTTCCATCATCAGAGTTCTTTCGTAGGTGTAAGCGGAAATATCGCTATCCATCTAAAACCGCGCCATTAACACCTAGAAATCCGGGAATATGAGATTACCATTTCAACAACTTCGACCTCCGCCTCGATTCTCAAATGGTACAAGAAGGTTTTTAGATCTTTCTTCATTTGGATCGAATTGTCTTCCATCTGGGCCACCGTGAAAATTCGCAGCTTGCAATTTTTCCATGTTCGGTGCTGTTTGAGCAGGAACGGTAGCAACATTAATAGACCACCGTCATGTACTATCCACCAGATGTCGATATTTCCGTTCATTTTTTCAGCCGAATCCGGGAAGAAATTAATACCTTTCGGCACCAACAAGGCCATATGGGCTGCTGTTAAATTACGAACCGTTTGCAAGAACACTTGCCAAGTTCGATCGTCTTCTGATTGTCTCCAGCCATAAGGCCATCCAAGAATAACTGTGTTAGGCTTTAGACCACCCAAACCTGCAGTCTGGACCCTACAACGATTCCATTATCCGGTTGTTCTAACTTTATAATGACGTTCGTACAAATTAGAAAGTCCTTCCGATATATCTTTAGCGACTAATATCTCGGCGAAACCTTTCACTCTTTCTTCTTCCATGGTTTTTCCTAGGCTTTGTTTCGCCGCCATTGCTTCGCCGTAACGACGTGTAAAATCACCTCCGATCACCGATCCACAAATCGTTAAACCTTTCCCTGCCTTCAGTTGGGCAGCGAATGCGAACAGTTTCCGATATTTGGGTAAATAATCTTCAGTCAGTTTCACGAAAATTAAAATCTGCGGTCTCCAGTTTTTGGTATGGGGAGGACCTTCTTCTAAACGCAACAAGGAATACCGTGCAGCAGATAGTGCCAAACCTCGGATACCATCACCCCATTCTTTCTCAGCTCTGAAATCATCGCCAAACGTTTAAATATCGAGAGGTGACCTCCGAGTTCTGCTTACCCTCTGTATTCGATGTACTTGTAAATGAGACCGGCCATTCCCATAGCCAAGAGCGCTAAATACCACGACGTCATGAACATGACAGCTACGCATAGTGATAGACCCAAGAAGGAAAGGAACCAATGATAATATTTGAAACGGGGCCTCCAGTTTGGAGTTCTGAGTAATGTTTGCAAGGCACAGGCTAGATTTACGAATCCATAACACATCAAGAAGAACATCGATAGAAGGGGAGCAAGAACGTCGACATTGCCGAGCAGAATACCACATTCACAGATTAATAACGTGAGAATTAAGGCCCTGGTGGGTTCGCCTCTGCTCGAGGATATAGCGAACGGCGCTAAAAATGGAATAATCCCGTCCTTGGCGATCGCTTGGAGCAGACGAGGAGCACCAGTTAAGGACTGCAGACCGGCGCCCAATGTTGACAAGAACGATCCGATTAATATGACCCATTGGTTGGGCCACGCGATATTGGCAACGACCAAGCGTCCGCCAATAGATTCTCCAAACCTAAAATACGGGACAAAATCAAAATATATTAAAGCTACTTTCGCCTAGAACGTAGTAGCGGTACTTACTTATCCCTAAGAAGCAGATTATCTACAGTACCAGCAAATAAAAGTACCGAAGACAAGTATACCGTCGATGTAGTTAAAATGGCACAAATGGTTCCGATCGGGATAGATTTTTGTGCGTCTCTGAGATCACCTGATCGATTTGACCCTGCCATAATTCCAGTTACAGAAGGGAAGAATATGCCGATCAGAATAGTAAAGGAGGTGGTGATGTCGTTCAACACTTGATTATACGTTTCCGCGCTCAAGTTGTCGACATCCTGGGGATGATTTCCTTTCGCGATGAACTGTCCTTGTTGGAGGAAACTGTTGTAAATGTTTTCTGAAAAGGTCGCAACGATAAGTTTTGCGTTCGGAGCCACACGACAATCCTTACCGAAGAACACACCAGATGCGAGGCCTTTTATTCCACGTTCGATTTTCAGATCGTGACCGGCAAAGTACGGATCGCATGTTTTATTCGGACAGAATGTTTTGTATAAAAGCCCCGTTTCGTTTTTGTGGCAATACTCTATTGCTTCCAATTTTAGAACTCGATTGCCCAATACGCACATACTACAAATAAATTAACGCTCTATTAAACACCGAGAAACAAGGAGTTTGATTTTAATTTTAAAATTGTAACGTTGGTTACTAAGTAAAGGCAGACGTTATTAGATCGTTAGGTTGCTATTTGAACCTGTGTCCTATTGATGCCTGAAGAAATAAAAAATTAAATAACTAAAAATAGTTGGGTTAAATTGCACCTTACTAAATAAGTCATGGTCTAGGGAAGCTCCATTAACATTTGGTATACACGGTGTTTAAAAAATTATGAGCCAACTCTCGGCTGAAGATTTGCCATTCACAGAAAAGAAGAAAAGTTCATATGAACGTAAGTTCAGAAATAAAAATGGCAACGTCATTTATAGTTATATAGGGCTACTTTACTAGGTTAAGTTAGAGTCCCGGACGGTATCTTAGTAACTAACTTTTTTGTAGCTTTTGTTATTTACTTTGATTGTGTGCCTTTTTTTAGCGGAAAATTAAGAGTCGCGATAATTGACACAACGCATTTTTGATGACCGGTATTTTGCTTCCCAAACAAAGGTTTTTATTTAGGTAGCAAATGAAAACTTGTGTCCGTCGATGTGTGGAAGTTTTACGCATTTTTTTCCCAGAATTTATTAAAATGTATTGCGATAATTACTATCTGTAATACTATAATTTTATAATTACATAAAATTAGATAAATAAAGTAGCATTTTCTGAAAATATTTAGTAATAATAGTAACATGTCACCTGAAAGCTCTCAAAAGCTGTTAAAACGAAAAGATATCGTGACAAGTAAGAGGTTGCAACGAACCGGGAGTTCCATGTTCACAGGAAAAAGTTTTTCAGAGATTTAGATCCGAGCACCGACGAGAATTGGGAAATGCCCCCTTGACCGAGAAAAATTTAAAAAATACTGGAATTCAACTTGGTCAGAGGGTGAAACTTACAATAATGAAGCAAACTGGGTCAAAATAATTGAAGAAATATTTCAACATGTTCAACAGAAGAACATACAAGAATTCACAGTACAAGAACTCTATAAAATTGACCCTAAAATAAAATGTGTATTGTAATACGCATCATGAAGACCTAGCGAATAAACCTACATGTTCGAAGTGATAAGCTGGGTATAATTGGGATATCAAAAGAGGCATTTTTTCCAAGGCGACTCCCTTTCATCCACGTGGTTCATACTGGCACTTAACCCATTGTCAACCCTTCTGAATGAATCTTAGATAGGATACAAGCCACCAACCAACGGCAAATTCCAAAATAAACCACGTGCTATTCATAGATGACTGAAAATTGTATGCAGAAAATCGAACAAAACTGAACAGTCTCATTGCTACCGTGAAAACATTCAGTGACAATATTAAGATGTCATTTGGATCGGATAAGTGCGCAACAATAGAAATCAAGAAAAGAAAACTTGAACCATCAGGCGAAGAAGAAGAATCTTTCGTAGGCATCACAGACCTAGAACCCGCTCTTTGTACAAATATCTTGGTATACCACACAACTTGAAAATAGACCATTCCCAACTTAAGCAGCAGTTTACTGAAAAAAACAAGGATGACTAAAGTATTGAACATCAAATTAACCGGAAAAAACGTCGTCGCAATTAATAGTTGGGCGATATTTATTCTCACATGTTCCTTTGGAATAGTTAAGTGGTCGAATACTGACTTGGAAGGCTTAGATAGAACAACTCGCCAGATGTTAACAAAATTCAGATGTTTACATCCCAACTCACCAGCATCACGGCAATAGAAAAGAAGGTGGCAGGGGGCTTCTAAATATAAGCTAAATTTGCAGAAACCAGGTCTCTAAAATTAATGCGAAATTATTAGGATCCACAGACCGTATCATCCAGTCTATAAAAAATGCTGACGAAAACGTCACACGTATCCTGAAGCTGAGGGCTTTATGCTCGCAATACAAGACAAGGTAATTAAAACTAGTAATTATGAAAAACACATATTCAAAATCAACACCATTGATAACTGTAGGAAATGTAGCAATACTGGAGAAACAATAAAACACATCATGGGTGAGTGTAGGGCACTAGCAGATAGTGCTTATTTAGGAGAGCACAATCAACTCGCAAAAATCATTCATAGAATGGAGACTTTTGTGGAAAGATACGCCTGCATTTTACAAATATGAACCGAAATCAATTTTCGAAAATACGTCACATCTGCTATACTGGGATGATCCGGTAATAACACATACAACGGTCGTTCCCAACAGACCAGGTATCCTTCTCATTAATAAACAGGAAAAAAAAGGGACAATTATTGATATTGCAATAATTTTGATCCACAATTTGAGATCTACAGAAGCTGAGAAAGTTGGAAAATATGAAGACCTGGCTATCCAGCTAAAACAAATCTGGCGTCTTAACGCAGTAACCATATTATGTCTATAATTTTCCAGACATGTCACATTGTGTGAAAAATTTTTGAGCGTAGGTGAAGTAGGATAGGAGGAAGCTCCTCTCTACCAATATCACATCACCAATATCTCCAAAGCAGAAAAAATTGAGACCGACAATAATAATGATAATAACAATAAGAACAACAATAATAATAATAACGTTTATCTAGTAAAATCCAATACCTGAATAGTGACAAAAAATAAAATAAACGTGCAAAAATCCACTAAAGCATCAATAAAATGCTTGTTGACTATAAATAGGCTATACCAGGCGACACAATTGGTATAATTCTCAGGACCCTGGTAAGAACAGTCAAAGCTAGATATAATTAAAACAAATCCTACCTACCTCTCCTAATTTTCTAGATTTGTCTCTTTCACTTAAGTGTTTTCTTGGAGAATTAATTAAAAATTATTATTATATTAACGTTTCAATGAACTCTTTTAAAATTCGTTTAAATTAGTTTTGTGTTAACCGTCAGTGAAAGACCGTGTTAATCAGCTGTTAATTACCTTTTTACTGGTCCGATACCTTCGCTTTATATTTAATACAAGCGTGCCTGCTGATTGTAGTCATTGCTTATTTGGTTATTCAGAACGGAAGGCAGCAACCTTAATTTCTGGAGAATTTTGTGTAAGATGAAAATAGTTCTTTGATTGTTTATTTCCAGGTGAACGTTGTTTAGTGTTAAAAATTCAACAATCTCATCATTTGACGAACCTGCGTTCATATGAAACTGTTTTCTCTTTTTGGGACGACGAATCTCCAGCATGGTAGAATCACCCGGTTTAAATTAATTAGTTCTTTACGAATTTATTTTCATCGTATCACCGAGTTAAAAAATATGGTACCCCGTCCATATAAGTTGTATTGGGCGGTATTTGCAGACGAACGATTTAATCTGTTTTGCATTGCGTATAATTAATAAGTAATGATGAACGGTCTTTTTATACGGTCTTAAAGTCGCACGTTTATCACTGAAAACCAATTTGTTACCCAAATGGAAGTCGAAATTGCCACATTAATTAAATAACTCTCTGGGGAGTTTAAAACGCAAATTTGTTTTCCTACAACGATGGCTAATTCCAGGTAGCCCGAGAAAATTATTGTTATTTTGTGAAGGACGAAGTTTTTATAGTCGATGAGTCTGGCGGATCAGTTTTGACCCCAATCTATTTTTTAACTTATTCCCAAGGTATATTACATTTGAAATTGCGAACTGAATCCAATCAATTTTTACATATAAAGGGTTGTTTGTATTTAAATGAGCTGTCCGATTCGAATTTATCTCCCATGCGAATACGGTCAAGTAATTCAATAATTTATCGTGCGAATTCATTTTTATAAATCGATGGAAATAATTCTCCATTTTTATGACGTTTTCGATAATTGGACCATTGTTTTCCAAACGATCGATAGGCGCCGTACAAAAAAAACTCAAAATGTAATTAACGGCCATCGTTTCCAGCTGGGTACCATTTGGTTATGCTAAGAATAGTATACGAACTGTAATTTATCGTTTCCGTTAAAATTGACAAATATTCCAACGTAGACGGCCACAATGGACAAAAGTACGCATGCCAAAGCAACTGCTGCGAACTTGTTGACAAATTTCACCCCCACGAAAACGATGGTGCCCATGACCAGAAGAAGGCAAGTCCCGTAGACGCGGAAATTGTTAAATTTGACAACCTCGTCGGAAATTTCACCGAACAAAGTGACAGATGGGGCCATGTAAACCTGAAAAAAGTAGCGTTCGTTGTGTTTCAGTAACAACAACGCCATAATAACCCTTTGCACTTACCAGAACGATCTCGACCGCACCAACGATATACATGGCCCCCGCCAAAGTCGTACCGGTATAAAAGAGCATACCAACTGCTCCTCCAAACTCAGGACCGATAGAACGTGATATCATAAAGTAACTACCGCCACCGGGAACGACTCCGTTAGTAGCGATGGCGGACATTGAAATAGCCGTCAACATGGTGACGCAGCAGCACGTAAAAACGATAGTCCAACCCCAAATGACACCTGCGGTACCAACAACCCAAGTGAGACGGATAAACAAAATAACACCAAAAATATTTTGAATGCATGGGAGGTAAACTCCGATTAAGGTGCCCATTCGGGCACCACCTCCCGCTGGTCGTACTGCGTCGGGGTCGTTTGTAGCCGGTGGTATTGTATTTGAGTAATTCGCCAGCGAATTAATGAGGGTTGAGATGCGGGGACGATCTTCCATCTCCTCTGAATAGAGGTACAAGTTCGTTTCGTATCCGGACATCTTGTCCGACGTGAAGGTTTGATCTTCATTTCCTGCAACAAGTAATCCTCTCGTTAAGAAATAGTTATCGTATCGAATTAACGAAAGTGCACTCGCCTCGTGATTATGAAACAGTAATAAAAACGGTTTAAGGAACCCCCAATTACTTAATAGCCGTCTTCTTCGGAATTCTAATCCGGCTCTTTAATTAAAACATTAGTCTTACTAGTGAACTAAGAACCAAAGGGCTATAAAGTAAAAAATGTATTTTTCTCTCATATCCCCTCAAAATCGATAATAGCATTGCATTATCATAGATTTATTCTAGATCTTCTATGAAATTATTAAATACTAAATGTGATAGTTCAAGAGCTGTAAAGTAGAATATATAACCCATAAAAACAAGTATTATTTAAATTGGTTAAGGCTTTCGCGGCCCGTTGATAAGCTATTATCTTGGTTCGGGTTTAAAGGCCGTCGTCGATTGGAATTACTTCCTAACGTTTCGCTAGCACGAGTGGCGAGCTACTTCAGAGGTCCTTCCATCTCCGATGTTGGACGTAGACTGACGATTTCTCCTGCGCAGGTTGTATTTATGCCGATTGGTGGTGGGCGGGACTTGTTCCGCTTCGGTTGGTCTCGGGATATCGATCGGTACTGCTCGAGCGTTCCTAAGGATCGGGTTCCAGATTTGGTTGAGTCTAAGGGTCTCCTCCTTTCGGTTGAAATTGTGTGGGTGTTTTTGTATCTCAATGGCTTCCCTGACTAGTCTGTTGTGATAGCCGTTGACCGATGCTAGTAACTTACAGCTCTCAAAGTGTATCCTGTGTTCCCCGCTGCCCAGTGCAAATATCGACAGGAAATATCCTGTTCACCAGGTCCAAGCAACAAACTTTTTGAAGTCTGTCTGACCGGTAGCTATTTCGTGTGGAAGGGAAACTTCTACGAACAGGTGGACGGAGTGGCAATGGGAAGCCCACTAAGCCCGGTTATAGCCAACTTATTTATGGAACACTTTGAGGAAAAAGCGATCGAGACCTCAGAGTACAAGCCAGCAACGTGGTTCCGGTACGTGGATGACACCTTCGTGATTTGGAAACATGGTATGGACAAGCTCAACAACTTTCTGCAGCATCTCAACAGTCAGCATCCCAGCATCCAGTTTACTATGGAGACTGAAAATGACCAACAACTTGCATTCTTGGACGTACTAGTGAGGAAGCGAGGTAAGAAGCTGGGCCACACAGTTTACAGAAAACCAACCCATACGGACAGATACCTGCATGCAGACAGATACCGAAGCGGAACAAGTCCCGCCAACCACCAATCGGCATAAATACAACCTGCGCAGGAGAAATCGTCAGTCTACGTCCAACATCGGAGATGGAAGGACCTCTGAAGAAGCTCGCCACTCGTGCTAGCGAAACGTTAGGAAGTAATTCCAATCGACGACGGCCTTTAAACCCGAACCAAGATAATAGCTTAAGTATTATTTAATCAAGAAATTCGATCAAGTCTTTAGGTTGGATCGATTCGCCATTCGATCTAACAGGCATTAGCCCAATACTCAACTTTTTGATAGTCGACCCCAGGAAAAGGAAATAGCTAGAACGTAAAATATATTTTTTTCCCCAGTCCCTAAAAATCCACAAAAATCCTATTAAATTAGTTAATCGAGATACTCCAAGTATTTAGATCTTATGAATTTGTCATTCGTTCTTAGCAATTTAAAATATATTTTTCTTAGCTACCCCCTAAAAACATACAACTATATTATTGAATTACTCAATCCAGAAACGTCATTAAGTATTTAGGTTGGATTACTCAATACTAGAAAACAGAAAACTGTTTTTAAAAGCTATAAAGTAAAAGTAAAAACGCACAATAGCATTCAATTACCATAGCCCTAATCTAGTCTAGTCTAAAGTAAAATATATTGCCCATAAAAATAAATCACGGTATTTAATTATTTAATGTTTAGGTGGACCGATTTGCCATTCGATCTTACAGGCATTAGCCAATACTCAATTACGCAAAAGTCGAACGCCATTTCATTGGATTGATTTGTTATTCAATCTTAGAGACCTTAGCAATTACTCACCAAAAAGCTGTGAAGTGAAATATATTTTCTTCCCTGGACCTAAAAATACACTTGGATTGATTTATTATTGAATATTAGAAGCCCTAGCAATTATCCAATAGTGGAAAGCAGGAAACTGTCTCCAAAAAGCTGTCAAGTGAAATATATTTTCTTCCCTAGCTCCTAAAAATACTCAACGCCATTTAATTGGATTGATTTGTTATTCAATCTTAGAGGTCTTAGAAATTACTTAGCAATCGAAAGCAGGAAAGTATCTCCAAAAAACTGAAAATTAAAATATTTTTTAATATTTTCTTCACAACACACAACAATGTTATTGAATTAGTAGAAACTCTATCAAATATTTAGGCTGGATTGATTTGTCATTCGATCTTAGAGTCTTCAGTGCCTCCAAAAGCTGTAAAGTAAAAACTTACGAATGTATTCAATTAGTTAATCAAAAAATTCAACTACTTTTTTATTTTATTTTTATTTAAATTTTTATTCCGTTCCCTCGTAATTGTTCTCCGCGGTTGTCTAATTAAAACTTTAGCTTTTCATACAATTGCTTAATAGTCGAAGCTGACGGAAGGAAACTGTCGCAAGGAAAGAGCCGTGCAGTTACGGAAAAATAATTTTCCCTCGTTAAACATTGGAAGAAAAGTTGCGTGTTTAAATTAGTTGAGGCGAAGTTCGCTTGTTATTTTCCAACGATACACCGCCATTTCCGCCATTAAAGACGCGAATTGCAAATTGCAATATTTCAAATTTAATTTAAATTGTAACCTGAAGCATAGAACTATTGCGCTCTCGGATAATACGTTTAAAAGTTGTTGAAACAGAACAAAAATAAAACGGCGATAACAAAAAAAGAAAACTGTCGCATATTTCCGAACCGTTTTTAACAAAAGCCTTTTAATCTTGTTGAAAAATCCTTTGTTTCGTAGTTTGCAAGAATTCCGGCTCATGCCTCGCTGAAATTAATCTCTAAAGCTAGAATCACAATGGGGAATAAATTAAAAGAGATCTTTAGCAAATCTCTCTTAAAGCAAATCGTTTTAAACTGGTTAAAAAGTTCCTCTACAGAGGTGCAGAAGAATTGCCTCGTAAGTGGATGCTTAAAAATTGGTTAAGGATTCGATAATAATCCATATCTAATATCCAAGGCGAAATCGAAAACTAAATCGCGAGTTTATATCTCAACGTTTCCTTCTAGACATTCGCTCCCCTTGACCCACCCATCTAGGATTCGATAAACGGACCTTACAGAGAGGGTTGCTGCTTAATTGGTCGGGCTGGGTTCGTTTACGGCATTCGAAATTGATATTCTCGTAATTAAAACACCCGTTTCGCTTTTTTTTTCTTCGTCTACGAAATTCCCGGAAATCGAGTTTCTTTAGAAAATTAATAAACGTTCGCCTCCCTCCCTCCGGCTTGTTTACTCGCTTAATGAACATTAAATTTAATTTTAACTTTAGGGGTGACTTTTTTAATCGCAAGTCGCCTTTGAAATTTTCTTTTTATGATAGGAATGGTTATTGAATATTAAAAGTTTGCATCTTTCGACAGATACGAGCCTCAAGAACTTCAGTCGCGAGAGTTATTTGCTATCACATTTTATAGCAGAATATTTTCATCCTGTAAAATCATATGCATATCTTTCTGTTTTACATATTTGTAATAAAAATAAGCAGTTTTTATTTTATTTTTTTGTTTGTTGCCTGATAATACCCACTCGCAACTACTTTAAGTATATAGCAAAGGAACTAACGGTTGGAAACGACAGATGCAGACTTACCAAAACCTAGCTTCAAATTTAACAGAAGGAAAAGACTCAATACTACAGCTGCTCTCCTGAGCCTATTCTGGAAAATGGCGCCTGTATTGGAATAGCACCATCCTAACTGACCAAACAGTAAATAATAACAATCTAGTCTGACCTGGTATTGGTTGTGGTATCGAATATCTGGCGTATGCGTAAGTGAATGTTCCCGCGAAAAAGCTGGCTGAAGCATAATAATAATTATATTTAATATCCCAAAAGAACAAAACATTTACAATAATAAAAGAAACTAATGCTCTTGTTCATTTCACGAGAGCAGCGCCAAAATTTCCCGACCTGAATATGAAACAAACAAAGTAGAGTAACAATTTACTTTAATTTTTCAATATAATCGCCCTTAACTCCAATACACTTATTACATCTCTTTATTAAAAACTCAATCCCTTTAAAAAAATATTCTTTTGGTTTGTCTGCAAAATGAGCTAAAACAGCCTCTTTTAACTCAACTTCGTCGTTAAACCGCCGTCCACATAAGTCCTTTTTCAAATATCCAACCAAATAATAGTCGCTGGGGGCGATATCTGGACTATAGGGAAGATGATCTATCTGTTGGAACCCACACTCTAAAATGGCAACTTGTGCAACACCAGCAGTATGGACAGGTGCATTATCGTGTAAAAGACGCATGCCTCTGATCAGTTTTTCTCGACGTTTTGCACGTATGCAGTCTCGCAATTTATGTAATAATGTTGCATAATATTTCCCACTGACAGTGGTATTAGTTTCTTTAAAATCTATCTAAAGAATTCTTTCACAATCCCAAAAGATCGTGGCCATCGCCTTTTTTGTTGACTGACAGACTCTGAATTTTCTTGGATGTGCTTCACCCTTACGACGCCACTCCATTGATTCTTTTTTCGATAGAGGGTCATAATAGAGAACCATAGTTTCATCTCCCGTCACAATAGTTTCTATCACAGGCATCGGTTCCGACCCACAGAGTTCCAAAAAAGACCGCGCGCACTCGACACGGTGTTGTTTTTGAATAGCGGAAAGATTTTTAGGAACGCATCTTGCACTAACCTTATGCATACCTAAATGATCATGCAGGGTTCGACAAACACTTGTATCAGAAAGCTTAGTAATTTCTGAGATTTCCTTGACCTTTAAACGTCGATCATTTAATATCTCCTCTTCCACAAGCGCAGCAATATCTTCCGTTATGGCCTCCACTGCTCGACCAGTTCTTGAATCATCTTCTTTCACTACAGAATGCGAAGGAGAACTTTGCCCGTGCACACCATCCAGCCTTTCTTTAATAATTTTAGGAGCTAACCCTTCTTTTGTCAAAAACTTTATGACTGCTCTATACTCAATTTACGTTATTTGCGACATTTTTCCGGACACGTCTTGTTGAAAATACTGTCAATAAAATACTATTTGACGCAATTTTTTTTGCAGCCTACTAAGATATATATTTAAAAGAAGAAAACGTTTTATCGTGATACTGGAGCTGCATCTATGTCAGGCCGGGAAATTTTCGCGCTAACCTCGTATGTAGATGCCACAAAAAATTGTATTTCAACAACCAATATTATAATGAAAATATGAGCATTAAAATACGCAAAATAAAGTACAAGATAGGAATATCAATAAGGGAAAACGCAGTAAATGTTTTGAAGTAATGATCGATCAAAGGAAAAAAAACATTGAAAGTGATCTCCAAGCAGTTCTGAAGTATGACGCAATACTAAAAAGTTACTATTAATAATGGAAAAAACGTGCTTTCAGCTTACAACTAAATCTGTCGCAGGATGATAAAAAGTTGACAACATTAAATTCATTTAAATACGAGAAAATACAGTACGAAAAATATCATTTAAAAGGTTCCATTCGATGTTTACGGATAGTAAGAATATTTTGTATTCTAATATTACCTTTATGAGTTTTCGATTTAACCAGTATGAAAAACTTCATTCAGTGTAACAGCTAAGTGAAGAAAATTATCTCGTATTTGGAGGAAATCAATACCCGGTTATTTTTATATTTTCCGCAGGCCTAATAAAAATTAATTCATTCATCGCAGATGCCTGCGTGTTAAGCTATGTTTAGGAGCTTTTATTATATTAATATTTATACATGAGCTTATATTTTGTAAATAAAACCGCAATGCTAACCAAATTAAAAAGCTAACCCTATCGCAAGTTATTAATATCTACCCCATTCACATACTTTATTTAAGTTAAACCGTTACCAAAGGCAACTGCCAACAAGTGTACACCGAAATAGCTTTCAAATTTCCCTTTTGCCAACGTGAAAACGTTTAACCATTTTGTAACCAGATTGTGTTCTGGAATGTCATTAAGAACTTCGCGCAGAATTCCTACGCAATACTGTTTCGGGTACTAAACTTTAATTTAGTTGTCGAGTTTCACCTTGCATTCAACGGAATTGAAAAAAAATTAATTGACAAGTAAACTTCGAAACAATTAAAGCTTAAAACAACTCACATTTGTTCTGGTGGCAGGTGTGGGGTACTCAGATCGCTATGAAGTCGAGTATTTTTCAATTCAGTTCGCAATCGAAAAAGTGTATTATTATTTTTTTTTACTACGAAAACTTCCAGCTGAAAAGTTTGTTTAGAAACTTTTATTAAAACTTCGCTTAATACGAAGTTGCAACTTAAATCTACCCGCATGTGGTTGAACAGTCGCGTTTCTGCGAAAGCTTAGAAAGCACATACCAGAGAAATAAATACTGAGACTTAAAATCTCATGTTTGGACTAGAAATTTCACTTTTGCAACGAAGTTTTAAAATTTCCAGATAAAACACTAAGTTTTAAGATTGCGTATTTATTTTTGCGGTGTCATTGCTACGTCTTCCTAGGTTTCAATAATACGTAGAAAATGTTTGTTTTATGGTAAAGCTTTGTCAACGTAGAATTTAATATGTGTAGATTGCTTTGTCGCGTATAAAATTAATAACGTAAAGTTTCGAGCTTAATATTCTCCACAAGTATAACTTGGCAAGATCAACTTATCAAATACTAGCAGGAAAATGTGGGAACAACGAAACTTCCAAGCTCCGACTAAATATCATCTGCATATTCATACCCGTATCTTATATGTAGAAAGTTTCAGACATAGGCGGTGTTGTTTTCGTTCTTCGTTTCGTAAAATCAGGTCTTGTTCTATCCATATCTACGACTTTACAATAGCCGTTCAAAATGTTCCGATATGTTTTATATATGATATATATACCATTTAACACATTGGGTGCCTTTCCCTGGATAATTACGACCGAATAAATTAATTCGTTTGTTTCGTTACAAATTGCAGGAATATTTGCATAGTTATAGATACGCGAATATTTCCTGTGTGCAACTTTACACTTAACATTTTAAGATCCAAAAACTCTTAGACACATTTGCAATCCCATTTAATCGATTAAAAAATACTTACAAAATGTTTTTGAGAGTCTTATAATTTTCCTTATGTTCTTTTTCTAAGATTCTTCTTAAAGTTTTATGAAAACTAAGAGAGAAACTTATAGTTGAGACAAACATTTAAAAAATAAATATACCTGTCTCAAATTCTTTCTTGATTGTTCTGCCCTAGTTCTAACAAATACTTCGCAAAAGACAAAATTAAATGTTTAGTACTGCAATTATTTTATGTCATGAAAAATGTTATGCTATACAGAACGTTGTAAGGCAAAACTGTCTCGTCAAACGAAAGATTTATACAGAAAGTTTTCGTGGGTCGATATTCTGTAATGACTAACATTATAGACCCATGCTAACAAGCAGTCGGCAAATTTGTCACATCAAATTTTATCGCTAATAAAATATAATCTTCTTCTTCGACATCATTAATATTGTCTAACGTCGATAAGTTTTATAGCAGTATTTAAATGTGTTATCGTTTTGTTTTTGCCTTATAAGCTGGCTTTCTTTGTACTCCTGGTTACCCAAAATATTCCGTATCGGATATAAAATAAAAGTTTCGCCGGGTGTGGCGAAAGCCCTTAACAATATTTTTTATTTTTTTACAACAAAAACTTGATAGCACACTTTTCAAATCCATGCCGTATTTTCCGAAAAGTTTTAACTTCTTCAATCAACGTTAACACCAAACGTAGCTGTTTTTAAATCATGTTCAAAGCAATATTTAAAATCCTCTCGATTGGATAAATAAAACTCGTATTTTTATTCCCGTAATCGGTTAGCGAAACAAACATTTCAAATTTCCCGTACACGTTCTGATCATTAAAGCGGAAAATGTTTGTGGGGATATCGATAATCATTCACTCGAAATTTATGTATATTCTGTATTAAAAAAAAACTGCTGCTTTAGGAATCGCGTTCGGAAGTTTTAATGATTTATTTATGATGAAAATACGTTTGATGATTATTGTTGTATCGTGTTAAATTGGTCGACTCCTCTGTCGGCGGCTTTTTTGAGTGGTTCTCACTTATCAAAATAAATAAGAACTAAAAGTTCAGATTTTCACGAAATTATATATTATGACATGACAAATGTTTTGACAACACCGTGTCTTTATCAAATGTAATATTTACAAACTAGCTGCTACTATATATACCGAAAAATGACCATAAAACCTTTAATTAATGTTGTTGCGAGAATTTAAGTTCAGTAAGGGAGAGGTATTTCTAATTGTTGATTGTTAAGCAATACATTTGAATGTCTCATTTTGTTAATCTCCATGGCTTCCAATAAATTTAATTTTCTACTTTTTGTGGCTGTGTGTAATATATCAAAATTCTCGTTGGACGTAGACGTAGACTACGTCCAACATCGGAGATGGAAGGACCTCTGAAGAAGCTCGCCACTCGTGCTAGCGAAACGTTAGGAAGTAATTCCAATCGACGACGGCCTTTAAACCCGAACCAAGATAATAGCTGAGTTAATGTAATTTTAAAAAGAATTCAATTGTCTGTCCGTTCCAACAAAGCAAGCAAAGACATCGTCCACATATCTATACCACCATAAAAAACTTTTGATTGATAAAGACATTGATAAAGACACGGTGTTGTCGAAACAATTGTCATGTCATAATATATAATTTCGTGAAAATCTGAACTTTTAGTTCTTATTTATTTTGATAAATGGATTGTCATCAAGTAAAAGCCACCTCAGTTCAAGGTTTTCACTTAAGTATACCTTTTAAGGCCGCATCTGAAACTTCGTTGATTATTTAAAGCAAAGCATTGCACCTGCGTACTTAAATATTATCAAAGCGCCGGGTTAAATATACTCATATTCGTGTTTGCTTGTCGTCGTTTTTCTGCAAGACTTGTTTACATGCTGTTTAATTATATGCAAGCGCATGGCGTTAAGGCCTTTTTGATCCCGGGATAGATGATTTTGTGAGTAATGCCCCTGAATATTGAAGATATCACGATGGCTAACATAAATCAACAAAATATTCGCACAAATTTTGTTTCGTTGAGTTTTCGCATTTTTATAATATAGACGTACCAGAAGTACAAATAATTGTGGTAAGAAAAAAATATGATTCAAGCCATCAAGAGAAAATGCCGAGAATATTTTTAAATAAAATGCCCAGATGGCATAATGTCATTCTAGGTGTTGTGAAACTTAAGAGTCGCTGAAAAGGCGTCTTAGGCCAAGAATCCTTCTCTGAGAGGATTGTTTTAGATTGCAAGTATTGTCGCTAGAGGGCCTTTTGCCACATCGCTGCAAATAAAATTAATATTCTTTTTTTTTTCTCTCAAAAAACCTATATCAGTAAAAGAAGAAAAAACTCGAAATAACTTCGCATGTTTGCGAATATTTTTAGACCATCATTATTAAATATTTATTTTCGTTCTTTTAGCAAAAAATATATAAATTTACTGCCAAAACGCCAAAATTATACGTAAAGTATTTAAAATCCGAGTGTCCTTTGGAAAATGAAGTAGCAAAATTGTAGTGGTAGTGTTTAAGAGTCGATCATTTTAAGACTGCTGCTATTTATTGTGTATTTTAGTGGCCTTGTTTGTAAAAAATGATTTTTCCACCTGTGAAAGTGTTTCGTATTTAAATATCATGATATTGCGCCCTCTAGCGATGATATATCAATCAGCTAGAAGAGACCTTGTCAACAATTCGAAAAACGATAAAATGCGTTCACCCGTTCTGAAGTTATTGACATTTATTTGCGAAAACGGTCGGGCATGCCCCACTATTTTCCGTTAAGAGAGATGGAGCAAAACTCATTTTGCTTTGCAATGGTGTCATGTAAAAATATTTCTCAAAAAAGGGGATTTAAAATTCAAAAATGCTATTGCGCACCCTGGCGGCCATTCTAAAAAATAGTTTCCAGCATTTTTTCTTGGCCGCTTTATTTTTGCACTTCAAGTCTTGACGACAATTGCTTTTGCAGATCCAAAAAAAATCCACGAATAAGAAGTTCCAATTTATACGAACCCATAATCATATGAGATGTCTCCTTTTTGTTTTATAACAGCAGCAGATGAATGTTGCTGGCATATATTTATTGATTGATTGATGAATACTGTAATTCTTGTTGAAAAGTTGTTGAAATTTCCTTACTCAGTTTATTATAAGTACAACTATTTCACAAGTAACTAACCAAGTTACCATTATCAGCACAGAAGTGCAGAACAGCACAAATTTTGTGTTTTTTTTTTTAAATTGAGAATTAACATTTCCTACAGGAATAAAGTATCAATTGAATTTTGCATTAAGTATGCCAGGGAAAACCTGGAAAAGTATATATATATATATATATATATATATATATATATATATATATATATATATATATATATATATATATATATATATATATATTCTCACGTATTGATTCACGGATGGAAAAATGTGATGACACTATATTCCGGGATATCATCCGTTCGCTCGTTGAACTCCGACTGGAATCCTGCAAATCCTGCATCCGACTGGAATCCTGCAGACGTTTCACCAAAATCTCACTTGGCATCTTCAATGCTCGCGCTCCGAGTGTTCGAAGTGTTTTCGGAGCGCGAGCATTCAAGATGCCAAGTGAGATTTTGGTGAAACGTCTGCAGGATTCCAGTCGGATGCAGGATTTGCAGGATTCCAGTCGGAGTTCAACGAGCGAACGGATGATATCCCGGAATATAGTGTCATCATATATATATATATATATATATATATATATATATATATATATATATATATATATATATATATATATATATATATATATATATATATATATATATATATATATATATATATATATATATATATATATATATATATATATATATATATATATATATATATATATATATATATATATATGTATATATATATATATATATATATATATATATATATATATATATATATATATATATATATATATATATATATATATATATATATATATAGATACTATCTTCGATCTTCAAACATTACAATCCTTTTTTAAAAGATAGGGTCATCAATAAGGGCACTTGAAAATATAGAATATTTGCGTTATTATTTTGTATTTGTTAAAGCCTGTCTCGAAAATGATTATGAGATTACTATTCTGAAATAAAATTGTGCCTTTATAGAGCTAGAATTAACCATTCGACCTCTTTTGTTGGCATCGATTACTGCGGAAATAAAACGCGTCTCGCGTTAACGCGACGGGGAACACTAAAAATACGAGGAAATATTTACGACGTGAAATTCGAAATGCAAATCTTCCAGGGCGATGAAAACGTATCGAGGTTTTTGCCACAAATTCTTGTATTTAACCCAGCAGTGTCTTGTTAACCCACGATTTCCTGCAATAAGATATTATCCAAGCATCGCATAAAGAGCATTGTCTTGATGCTCGGAGCCGTTAAATCGACAATAGTAATGAAATTATTGATAGCTGGTTGAATCTGTCCGTTCTCTGGCGAAATAATTGCCGTCTGAGGTCTACTTCAGGTCGCACCTAGGAAATTATTCGTAAAATTCCACGCGCCCTTTGGTCTGTCGTTTTTTATCGTGGTTTTCTTTTCCCTCTTCATGTTTTAACGTAATTATCGAACGGTATTCTCGATTAACAAAAGAGTTAAAACTGCAAAATAACGCGTTTTTACGGTAGCCGTCGCTTTGAATAAAATTCCACGAAAACAGATTTCGAAATGTCACAAAAGCGCATAAAAGCGTCGGATAATATTGGGAAATTTCGCAAAGCCATTCACGCGTATTTGATTCACCGAAAATGTGAAAATGAATTTTGTGTCCCTGCGATATTAGACGAGAGGATGTGTTATTTACTCGATATTTGTTTTTCGCATTTTGCCCTACTACGCCTTCGCAATTTTATCCACTTATTCGACGACGTCGCGAAATAAATTAGTAAAGATTTTTAATTGATCAACTTAAGACGTTGTTTTTTCCTTACTTGGCCGTTCGGAAAACCTTATTTAGAATCGTATTGTATGGCCGTTCTTGTTCTACGAAGGTTACCAGGGATATGGCATTATTTATTTTTTGCAGGGGTTTGTAGGTATAAATATAATACAATTCGTTGACAAAAAGTGAAAATATACTGTATAAGAACTCATTAGAGCTGCAACGCTACTATTTAACAGGAATGCCCTGAACATACAAAATACTCTGAAAATATGCTAAGACAAGGGCAAAGGTATATTTTCTTAGATGTAGATTACCCGTTTTTATTTTACAACCTCATTAATTACAACAGAATGGAAGATACTTTTATTGACTATGTTTCTACAATTTTACAGGTACATCATAGTAAGTAAAAAAAGAATATAGATAATAAAGAAACATCAAATAAAAAATACACAACAAGTAACACAAACTGTAAAAAACTATCACAATAAAAAAAATTCAAATATGATAAACAGATGTTTTGACTTAGTGAATACGGCGAGCATGGCGAATAAGCGAAAAATTTTATCTCTAGGTAATAAAGTTGTTTTAATTCGGGAGATAGAACGGGGAGAAAAGAAAAGTGATGTGGGACGTCGATACGAACTTACACCGTCGACTGTATCCACCATTTGGAAGTGTAATGAAAAAATCATTAAGGCTGAAGCGGCAGGCAGTTCTAGTAAAAACTAAGAAAGCCAAAATGTGAAGATTTGGATCGGGCAATGTTGCAGTGGTTCCAACTGCAACGTCTTAAAAATGTACCACTCTGTGGACCTGTCTTTAAACTAAAAGCAGAAAAGTTTGCTGAACAGCTTGGTATTATCGATTTCAAGGCTTCGGAAGGATGGTTGGGGAAGTTCAAACAGAGACATGGTATAAATTATGGACAGATAAGTGGCCAAGCCCGTGTTGTCGACAGAAACGTCACTAATGATTAGCTGGAGAAGACGTGGCGAAAATACAAGTCAAAGTACGAGATGCGTATTGGCATACTATAAAGAAGCAAAAGAAAATGACCGATTAATTGAAACATTAAATGTAGTTCTTAAATATTTATATAAAATGTTCCTAAATAGATGTTAAAATATGTAAATAAAATAATTAAATATTGCAGAACAGCAGCAACAGAGAGAGAACATATTTTTTAATACATATTTGAAACTCTTTAAAATTGTATTTTTTTATTTTACCTGGAAGACAGTTATACGTCTTGAAGTCTGAATAGTTTTTCTTACATTTGGTTAATTGCAACTTAGGAAATTCAAGATTACAATTTCTTAAGTGATAGTTATGTAGATTTGAGGAGGAAATGGATCCACCAATTACCTCAAACTAACGTAAACCGTCAGGCCTCAAAAAGAGGAACGTTAGTTCTGAGCGTTTATAGTCGCAATTGAGAATAGTAATAATAAAAAGTTTATAGGTTTAGGAATAAAATATGTGTCAATATTATCAAGGGCACATTTCAACCGGATATGACATTAATTAATTTAATTAATAAAATTTAACAAATTGGTAGGCTTGGTTGGTATGGTTTCCTACAAATAATTTTAAAATTCCATTTTTTTTATTAACGAAAAATATAATGTCTTCGGTAACCTCGCCGATAGATATTCTTTAGATATGTAAATTCAGAAGTCATGCATCGAACTTTCTTAACCTGCAGGTTCCATTTATCTCAAATGTTTCGTACACTACGAATGTCATAAATTTCGTTTGTTCAAAGTTGATTGTTAACGAACACAATTTTAAACACTAACTTTACGCTTTGCAACGAAACTGACTTCCGTAGCAGGAATCCAAGCTTATCATAAAAGAAGAAATCAACAAATTATTTTATCGGTAATCACAAGTTGATTATCATAATCGATAACTAAGTTGAATATTCTATGGGCAATATGGGTACTCTGCAGGTCATGAAAACCTTTACACAAATTTTTCATCTTGTTATATCATGAGTTTTATGCAATTTTTATACATTTGCATTCTCAGTCTGTGCGGGCCAAACTAAAACCAAATATATTCAATAGTTTTCCATTTCCATCGTCGCTATTACGTTACGATACCCACGACCTGCCAAGGTCTTCCGGTCCTTTTCGTTTTGAAAACAAACGCTGTTGCTGTTATCGTCACGTGTCAGTTTTACCGACAACGGGAGGCTCATCGATTTAATGAAAAACCAAACGTGTTTATTCTAACTCCTTATCAAATTGTTTGTTCCCTTCCCTGTCCTGTTATTGAATACTGACGGAGAAAAGTGCTGTTTCCGCTTTGACATTATTTCCACTTTCCAATATAGATGGATGTACCTTAAACGTGGCCCGACCCGTACGCGTATTTTGTCTTGAAGCGGCTCAATTTTCTCTGAATCTAATTTTAGAGGAATGAAAATCGATTCTGCCCACCTCATATTTCTGTTATTCGGCACGGGGGTAATTTCAGTTTGACGCAATCCAATTTTAGATTTGCAGTCAACGACAATGATATCAAATCCAAATTTGGATAATTGCATTTTTATATATGTTTTACGCGTAAGTATTAACTATACACTTTAACTATAGACTATTTAGGTGTAAGCGCATATGTAAGGAAAGCCTAAGTTAAAGAGAAATATGTTGCCGCATTAATGCAAAGTAAGCCCTCGGTGAATTGTGGACAAATAATGTACACGAACAAGAATATATACAAGTATTGTTCAAACTATATTGTTGTATGAATCAGTGATAGGGAACCAAGAAAAAGTAACAAAGACCGGAAGCCACAGAGATCGTTAAGTTAACCAAAAAAATTTTTAAATTAACAACCGCCACAGAAAAAAAGGGGAAGACCTCCAGACGAATGGATAATTTAAGTTTGGAAAAATATAAAGACCAGAAGAATGGAAGAATAGGCATGAATGGATAGGCATAAAAAAGAGATTGCAGGAGAGGGCAAACAGAGTTTTAAGAAATCGCTTATATATACTATTGGTAATAAGACATTATTTTACTCAGAGTGATAGTGTTAATTATAGAAAAGTAATAGTAATAACAGAAACATAAATAGAGCATAAATTTAGAGAAATAAGATACTGTGAGGTAGACAAATAAATTGGGAATACTTGGCTCGAAATTTTTAGAAATGTCCAGAGCTGATATGGAATGAATGCACTTATCCTGTGGTACAGAAGATGTTTATAAGCAAACAATAGCATAAAGTAGAATAACAAACTTTTGCTACAAGCCAGTGACATAAGAGAGGAATGCAATGCATAAATAAGTAGAAAGGGAAACTGCAATGGTGGTTGTTCAGGATGAATTAATCCTAGGAAAATGAT
This sequence comes from Cylas formicarius, assembly GCF_029955315.1. Taxonomy (NCBI): domain Eukaryota; kingdom Metazoa; phylum Arthropoda; class Insecta; order Coleoptera; family Brentidae; genus Cylas; species Cylas formicarius. Next base: position 13,135,990 of record NW_026844225.1, read on the forward strand.
ACAAACAGCAATAACGAAGTCACTCTACAAATAAACAGATCTATCCGAGCAAATAAGTCTTATCTACTCATTCGAGATCCAATATTTCGTGCATTCGTGGATGTAATTTTACGAGTCATTCTAGTTGCTATAGAACTGCGGGGTCCTGTAGGCACCCAGACATTCAAGAAGATAGAATTGAGGGATTAATTATAATAATAATTTATACCTGTATTAAACATCATCCATCCGTGGCAAAAACACTTAAATAACGGGCAAGGATCAGTTATAAGAATTTTCATGAAAAATGCAACTTGATGGTCTGTTCAACTAACCTAACTAAGAAGATACCATAACAAAAGCATGGAGAACATTAAAATGTAATTAAAATTTTCGTCGCCTTTAGTGGGATAAACGGTATAATAGAGAGAATGAAGTAAAAAGGGATAATGGATATTACGCTGGGTGTGTCGTGGCACAATAGTGAAATAGAGTTTTTGTTGTGTTCCAAAATTAACGCTCCTCTCTGGTTTATGCTATTGTTTCATAACTGGAGTGTTAAACGCAGATCAATACGATTATCTCACCATCCTCGTTCGACAAAGGTTGCCAGGAATGTGGAACAATTTATTTTGGGTTCGAAGAGCTGGGGGGTCTCAATGAGTCCGAGAGCTTTTGAGTCATAAATATGGAATTAAAATGAACCGGGCGTGTTTTCAGGACATTGCGACCCCAATAAAGATACACGACCGTAGCGTATAAATTCTTTATATCCATAGTAAGATTTTCTTTCTATACGGTTTTTTTTCGTAAACAAAATTTAGATACGGATTTATTTAGGTAGAAGTAAAGTCGAGCCAAAGGGACGGATCCCTTAGTAATTCCCTTTTGAGACCTGACTTTGGCGGAGAGGATAAGATTAATAGTTTGGGAAGGAAATAGATCCGTTAATGAACTCTTTTGTAGTTCGCAATCTTTTGGGAATGGCGGATGTATTTATATTCCGCTCTTAATTAAATGTTTCGATATAAAGGCCGTATGTGCAAAAAAATTAAATTAAAACTCATAATTCTTTGTTCAAAAATTAATTTTTTATTAATTTTTAATTAATTAATTTTTAATTTAATTTTAATATTACATTACATATTATTATTGGCGACGAATTGAACGGTATATATGGCTTGGCCCAAAAACGAAAATGTTTCGGGAATATAAAAAAAGTACTTTTTAAAGAACGATTCAATAAAAGTTAGCAACCTGTAAATGATACACAATTTTATTGAATTGTTATGATAATTTGCCCATAATATATAATAAAAAATTATTACAATGTTTAAAGATTATTTAAAACACTTTTTTTATTTTGTTTATTCAATTGCAGGGATTATTTGCAAATGCTAATACGAAACTTGTGAACTTAGATTAAATAAAAATGGACCCTTCAGCAAAACGAAACTTGCACGTGCTTCGAAATTTAATGAAAACCACAACTCCCGGTAAAAAAGGCGGCATTCTGAAAGATATATGTTCCCGTTTTCCGGCGTATCCGCAAACAAAGAAGTAATCTCAATTGCGATTGCAGACGTTTGAGACGAACACCCAATCAATAATTTCCAGAATATAAATTAATTTCATCAATTAGCTTGAAGACGACGATAAATTTTAAACCTCCTTCGAGAGGAAACGTGAGTGAGAGAGGGAGGGGCGGGAGAGGGAGAGTGAGGGGGGGGGGAGAGAGAGAGAGAGAGGGAGAGAATAATTGGGACTCGACAACTCCCAACCGCAAGACGTTTATAAAAACTCAATAGTAAACTCAATTTAAGATACTTGAAGCAGTTCCCCAAGAATCGTTCCAACACGCGATAACGAGAGACGTATAGCCAGGCTTCTTTCTATTCACTCGCTGGCGAACAATTAAGAAAGCGCAACGCTTCAGAATGCTTAATTAGGAAGAACAATAAAATCAAAATTTCATCCCGAAGCCAGCGAAAAAAATTCAGTCTCCGAGCTGAAGAACTGTTTTAACTCTAATTAATTTTCCCACGTTCCGGAAATGAAGAGGTTCGGTGCCTTTTATTCGGGTTCCTTAATTATAATTTGACTCGGAAAACTACCTTTTTCGACATCCGGGGAAACGAATTTCAAAACTTTAGTCCGATCCAAACGTAATCACGGCTGCGTCTATAGTTTAACGTTAATTGATCTCGCAACTTGTAAATCGGCCTTTACATGACGTAAACGTAGGATCGATCCATCCGTAGTTAATTAAGTTCCTTTTTACTTTGGCCTACCGTACGCTCGCATGGTAATCTAATAATGGATGCAATCGGCAGTAACTGTTCGTTGACGTTATTTTTTAATTTATTTTGAATCCGTTTTTTTTATTCGTACGGGGACCGCCGCCGATCTGCGGGACAATAACGCGTTTCGTTTTTCAATTTTTGAAATGTTTATTCATACCTTCGGCGAGACTGGAAACGCGGCGCGAGCTTGTCGCTTAACGAATTCAAAAACGGGAAATTGTCAAAAACAAAACGACGCGATTCCCCGATTATTTCGCTTTCACGTTTTTTTAATTCTTGTTTATTTATTAATTAACGGAAATGGCATTTAGCCATTTTGGAACAAAACATTGCAATTCGCTGGATGGTTTAAAAAGTAGAATACAAGTACAGAAGGAAAAAAGATCGACAAATGCGGTGATACTGATAAGAGTTCATGCTTATATTTACAGTTGAAATGTGAATGCCAATGTAAGAGCATTCAACTAATGAGTTGAGGAGCTTGAAGCGTAGAATAATTTTACGATGTATGTTCGAAAGCTTAAAAAGTAAAATTTGTTGCACTTAGAGCTATATTCAGTGGTCCTCAGGAGTTAACAGGGCCTTAAAAACTTCACAGACACACATTCTAAAGTCTTCCTTAACCGAGAAAGCCTCAAATATCAACTGTGAATTATTTTTTTTAAATGACTTGGGAAAACAATTATGATTTGCAATAAATTAAAATTTGAACTTGAATTCCGTTGGGAAGTTTATGAATGGTGGTTTGTCACGGCAAACAACATCTTAAAGATGATAGGATTTCTAATTAACTGTAAACATTTGTGTCATCCGCAAAATGCAGAGACTCGCGTGTAAATTTGACATTAAACTGCGGGAAGCTCTTTTGGGTACAAAATTTGCAGGAATGGTAGACATGAAATATTTTATCGTAAACAACGTTTCTGAATTTGAAAATAAAAATGGGGGTAACTATAAAACCTTAACTTATCTCGGTCTTTGTTTTTTCTGCGGTGCTCTACGATTCAAAATATAATCTTTACTTCCACTTTTCAAGATGCAGAATGTTTTGTTCTTATCGATTTCTGGAAAAAGCCTTAGGTTTAACGTAGCCATCCATGTATGACCAACTCTATCACTAAAGATGGTGATTTTCGTCTCTATAAAAATGTGACGAATCTTTTTTGTTTCGAGAAACAGTGTGTGCGTTTAAATATTTAATTCAGATTCTTTAGTTTCTTCTAACGTCTTCTCACCTGAACGAATAATTATATACTAATAATATAGTTTATTTTCGAAAAATCTAGGAAAATGTACTGCCGGGAACAAACGATAAACGGAAGTATTTAAGAATGATTGTGAGTGGAATCACCAGGTATAAATAAAAAATAGCTTAACGGATACAACCAGAGTTAAGAGGCGACAAAGGCTGTGGTATGGTACAGATATAAATTTGAACCTATCTATTTTAAATACTTAAGGCGATAAAATCATTTAAAAGCTGACGATCAGTCGAAATTATCCATTGTTTTTGTAATTAAATGTTTTAATTAATTTGTAATAAAGAAGCAGTGAAATACACGGCACTATTTTTGGTATTGTATACATGCTGATTATAATTTAATGAAATTTTACCTTTTTTATATATTTTAATACAAGTGCCAGTCTCCTGAAACAGTAAATTTGATGGGTATCATTTTGGTTTAGGTATTATTATGTTTATAAACCATTTTTGCAGTCTTAAGATTTTTAACATGGTTTTTCGAAACTCCCCAGTCTGCCGTATAATATGTGCGTTTCTATTAAGGACGTATACACAGTTGTTGGATTGTTAAGAAGTCTCTTAAGTAGTAAAATTGAGACAGTAACCCTAAAAGCTTTTAAACTACATTTGCGATGTGTAAATTACATCTACGCAAGCTGTCTATAGTAATACCAAGACATTTTAGAGCATATGTTTCAGGAATAGTAATATTATCATTTACTGTTAAGCTACCCAAATTTAGCAGATGATTCAATCCAATTGGTTTTATCAAAATTTGGAGTCAGTTTGTTGTGTTGGAACCAGTTTTTAAGAATTACGATATCGTCTTCAATTACAGGCTTAATGGTCTTTACGAATCCGCCTTATATCATCTGCATAAGTTTGTTTTTAGTTGTAACTTATCATTTATATATAAGGTAAATAGTTATTTATTCCAAAAATTGTTACCCATGTTAACGATAAATGAAATGACGTCAAAGACCGGCAGTAGGTACTGGAAGTACTTATTACTAGAACAATCATAATAGAGTTTTTTTAATTTCCCTTTAAAACGCATTTCTATTATTAATTTGTCTAAGATTCAGAGGTACTTTATTAAACAGTATTACACACATATACTGAGGAATTTTTTGTGTGTCGATAGCATTGTGGATATTCATTCTTGATTTTATAATTTATAATTCCGCTTTTGTATAAAGATTTTCTAATTCATTTTTGAGACACTTTGGAAAACACTCCTGCTGAACGTTTTTAACACAGTCATATTCAAGTCAAATCGTTTCATTTTTCACTTTTTGGGTATTTTAATTTGTAACCTAAAATCAGAATAACTGTTCTATTCTTTTGACGCACATTTTTCAAAAGATTGTCAAACGAAAAAAAACTCACGCCCCGAGGTCGGAATTTTCGATTTCCAAAATTGGGAAAGCGAAAAATGCGGTCCTTTTTTTTATCCCCCCTTGATCCCTCCCGTTTGGGAGGGGCTCAAAGAGGAAGGTATCGTAAGAAAGGCCGTTCCTTCGACTACCTCCCGTATCGATCCGAACCGGGCCGGACCTACCACGACCTTAATCGACGCGTTCAAAAACAACATTCAAAAAGGTCATATTTTTGAGTTTTTGAGGTAGGCGATTTTTGAGGGCGGATCCGGCGTTTCCGACCCGAAAAACCCCCCCGTGCCGGTTTCGAACCGATTCGGCAGGTAAACCTCGGAGATAGCAAACTTTTTGAATTTTGAGGAGGCGCCCTCAAAAAAAACTCTACAGACGGGTATAGGACATGGGCTTTTAGAATGATGCCCGAGTATAGGCGCGTCGACGTAGGTACTCGGATTTTCGATCCGTCCCATAGGAGACGAGATCCTCCTTAACCTCAAAACCACCTCAATTTTGAGGGGGGCTCTTTTTGAGGGTTCCGGTGCGCCTCGGGCCCCTCTACGCGAATATACCGTCCGCGCCCCGATCCGACCTCAAATAACTCCGAAAACCTCAAAAAACCGAAAAAGGGCTACCTCCTCAAAAGCGATTTTTGAGGTCACTTCCTCCTCAAGAATTTCTGAATCTGAGGTGGCTTTTACTTGATGAAAATCCATTTATCAAAATAAATAAGAACTAAAAGTTCAGATTTTCACGAAATTATATATTATGACATGACAATTGTTTCGACAACACCGTGTGTTTATCAAATGTAATATCTACAAACTACCTGCTACTATATATACCGAAAAATGACCATAAAACCTTAATTAATGTTGTTGCCAGAAATTACAACAAAGAACTTAATATCCTTAAACAAATAGCACTGAACAACGGCTACAATCTGTAGATAAAATTATAAATAAAAAACAAATAAACTCTATTTATCCGAAACCAAATACAGAACACGAACAATTTAAAACAATTACATACTTAGGAGAACCTAGCGAAAGAGTTTCAAAACATTTGTCAAAATGTGGTTTAAAAATAGCTTTCAGAACTAACAACACAATAGGAAAATATTTAAAAAACAATAAATCGAAAAGTCCAAAATCCCAAAAATCAGGTGTCTACAGGTTAAAATGTGGATGTTGTCCTAAAATTTATATTGGACAAACAGGTAGATCATTCAAGAAACGCATTAACGAACATATAAGAGCGTTTAAAAACAATAGTCTAGATTCTAATTATGCTACACATTTAAACACAGAAAAACACATTTTTGACGACAATTTTGATATATTACACACAGCCACAAAAAGTAGAAAATTAAATTTATTGGAAGCCACGGAGATTAACAAAATGAGACATTCAAATGTATTGCTTAACGATCAATTAGATTTAAATACCTCTCCTTTACTGAACTTAAATTCTCGCAACAACATTAATTAAGGTTTTATGGTCATTTTTCGGTATGTATAGTAGCAGGTAGTTTGTAGATATTACATTTGATAAAGACACGGTGTTGTCGAAACAATTGTTATGTCATAATATATAATTTCGTGAAAATCTGAACTTTTAGTTCTTATTTATTTTGAAAAAACAATAACCGGAATTCGTTTCGTCTCTAAAACATTGTAGGTGATATGAAAACTATCTATAGTCGGCAACGCGATTGTTAATAGCATTGCATTGCCATTTATCATTAAACACTAAAGTAAATTTGCGCTCAGGACATCAGATTTACTCCAAAATCCTATCTCGTAGTGTATGAATAAATCGATTGATACACAATTAATCAATGCGCTTTAAGCGAGACGTCACATTTCAGGCTATAATAATGGCTCTTAATTCGAATTCCGGTTCGAACAGCAAACATGAATACGAATAAATTCCTCTGAATAAATTCGTTTTACTCGTTTTTATACGTCAATTCCGTATGCTAATGACTACTGGAACACACACAAATATGAAATATCGTAATTGGAGCGATTTACATCGTCCAATCGCTGAGGGTTTGTTAAGGCAACGCAAACTATGGTGCAAAAGTGTGTAGAAGGGGGCTGTTAAATATCTTTTCGAAAAATTTGTCGTAGATCATTTGTTAGTGGCATGTCGAAAAACCCCAAACACGAATTTGCATATTTTCTTCAAATAATATTTAGGAAAAGCAAAAATAAAACTTTCCGCCTTCAAATTAACCAAAGCATCATTTCAGAAAGCTAAAATAAATATTTAATTTAAATATATTCGAGATTTAATTAAACGTTGAGTAGGGAACCGCAATTTAAATTAACCGTCTTCTCTTTATTATCATTTCGTGGATTCATTGTTATCGAAGTCGGATTTGGCACGATATATATCTAAGCCTGTGTTAAGGATGTCCGCATATGTAAACTATAGTCATTTTGCTTGAAGTGGAACAGTCCACATCTCCGGCATATTCCCCATAATGAAGGTCAAAGGTCAGTACAGCAGGGTTTATAAAATAGAAACAGGAGCGGTCGGTGATGATTTCGAGAGCCGAGTTTTGGAAATAAGTCCAATTAACGCAACGGTAAATTCATTAACTCAGAAATTAATTAGGTTCCAACGTTTTCCCTTATTATGTAATATTTTTCGTTCGAGTTATTTTTACATCAAAAGCGTAGATTTGCATCGAAATTTGCTCGAATTGATCGACTCACTTAAAAGCAAAAATATATGCCCAGTGAATACGTGGGTGTACAAATTTATCGTGTTAATGAAGACCGTTTCACAGTGTGCAATTTTTATTGGGGGCATGCTGCCAGCGCAGAGGGTATTTTAAAACTCTCACTCGCATATAGCAAATTGAAGCAATTTGTTAAAATACGTATAAATTGTTGCAAAATTTCAATCCTGAAAACGACCTTCAGTGATACTTCCGTGGAGCGATACCTTCCAGTAATTAAGGCCGTCGATTTGCATCGAATACAAACTCAAAAGTGGTAAATTTCCAATTAGCGCCGCACCGTGTAAGCTTGTAAATGTTTCGAGCCTCCGTTCCTATTTATTTAATACGCTTGAAATGTCATTTTATCCAATTTCCTACATCAAACGAACATGCTTTTAATACCGTTCTATTCAATAGAGATGCAAATGCAAGTGTTAAAATATGTTTAACATTTTCCGGGATAAAATTTTCATCTTTCTCCTGCCACCATTTGCCTTTTTGGGTTTTTATTTCTTTAACCGTATCACGCTGTGTTTTATGGAATAGTACATATATAGGTCTTAATATTTAGAGGTGACTTTTGACTTCGATGATGTGTTTGAAATGTCCTATTTTACGATCCATATAGGTGGGGAAATAAAATTTTTATAGTGTCCCATTTTGAACTATGTCGATTTTATAGCCATCGTTACATTTCATTAATTCTGTTGTTGAAAACCTACAAAATATTTAAATGCATCCGGATATAAAACATTTTAATATACTTTTATACGTTTTTTAAATAATAATTACCGTTATAAAAAATAAATGCACCTCCTGTCGTTATCAGTTAGTAAATTGCTAATTATTCATTTCATTATTATATTATGGTATCAAAAAATGTGAATATTGAACTTGTGGAGTTTGTTCTGAACCTTCAGCATTTGCTGTGGTAGTAGTAGTAGTAGTGGTAGTACTTTATACTCTTTTATTGGAAGATTCTATAATTAAGCAAAATCAAGCCCTGCAACTTTTGTATTTTTAAGTTTTTGATATAGATTATAATAAACCCTATAGATGAGGTGTCAAATTATAAACGCAGGCCTAGTAAATTTCCATGCAATTGAAAAACAATATAAAAAAAATATATATTATTTTTTGAATTTGGACGCAGACTCATTGTCACAATATTTTGTTACCCAGAATTAAATACGACGACAGAAGCAGTAGAGTTTGTCCTGAACCGTCAGGATTTCCTGTGTTATTTTTTTCTATTACTGGAGGACTCTCTATGTTTAATTAAAATCATGCCCTACAACTTTTGTATTTACAACTTTGTGATATAACGTATAATAAACCCCATAGATGGGGTGTCAAGTTGTCATCAGACTCTCTGTAGCTTTTCAATACTTTATTAAATTAATTTCAAATTATTATTTGAGTTTGGACCCCGACTTATTGGAACAAGATTTTGTAACCTACAAATAAATTTAAAAAAAAACCTATGGTAAAAATGTATTTTGTTATTCAAAGTGTTTCCAGCTCATCGCCGGTAATTTTTATTTTTATCAGGAATAATTACCTTTGTTAATGTTTTCCAATAAACTACCACAGGCTACTGTAATACTTTTTACAAAACTTCTGGATTCCTCCTGCGTCGGTTTTTGCTGAGTTGAACTTGCTGACGTTTCGCCAATCATCCTGTTGGATTCTTCAGAGCTTGACTGAAACTGGCTCGTATTTTACTCTGCACGTGCTTATATGTTGTTTGAGGGGGCGGAGCTAAATGAGGGGCATAAACATCGTCTTGGATGACTGATTCCCATATTGGTGACAGGTAAAGACCAGAGTCGCGGTTGAGATCAGACCTAACATTGGGTCGTAAGGAAATAGACCAAATCAATAAGGCTCTTCTGTCTCTACAGCTTGAAATTTCTTCTATTTTATCCCCATCCGAGTTCGATACTCTTTCAAACATGATTCATGACAAAGCTTTAAATCTTAATTTATCTAATACCCAAAATAACATTCAGAAATTTGAAAAACTAACGTCAACGCTAGGAAAACAATCACACTCTTCTCAACTACCAAACACTGTAATAAATGTATCATCGCACCAATTTTCGGAAACGGAAAAATTAGTTCTTTCAAAAGGTTCCAACTTCGTCCTTGCCACACGTATTATCCCAAAATAGGAAATCATCTCAAATGCCGAGTCTATCATAAACAAACTACCATCTCAAACACCTAATGAAATTCGATTTGAAGCCGCAAAAATCCTTAAAAAGTCAAAATCTCCTAAATTCCCTAAATCTAATATTGCAAAGCCTGAACGCATCGCCCTGAAAATCTTATCGTAATCTTAAAAGCAGATAAAGGAAATGCCACGGTAGTCATGGACACAAATGAATACCAGGAAAAGATTCAAGATATTCTTACAGACGGATCATATCGTCAACTTAAAAAAATCTATTATTAAGGCTTCTTCTCTATCAGACTCCGTGATAAAAACCATTACCCCTCATGACTCTAAAATTCCTCGTTTCTACGGACTTCCGAAGATTCACAAACCAGGATTATGCCTCCGACCTATTGTTCCTATTCACTTCATTGAACAACTAAAAAGCATTACATTAGATACACAACATATTCTAGTTAGTTTCGATGTAGAATCTCTCTTTACCAAAGTTCCTATTCCTGAAACTCTAGACATCATTTCAGATATATTAAAGTCCGAGAACCTGGAACCAAACCTTCTCACCTTAATTGAAAAATGCTTGTCGGGAACATATTTTTTCTTATAACGGTCAAATTTTTGAACAAACGTCGGGGATAGCTATTTGTTCTCCATTGTCACCAGTCATGACGAATATATTTAAGGAAGCCTTTGAGAAGAAAGCTCTCGACACCTTTCATCTAAAACTAAAATTATGGAAACGCTACGTCGATGATACTTTTGTTATTTGACCTCATGGTCAAGAAACCCTACATACGTTTTACCATTGAGTTGGAAACTAATAATAACCTTCCATTCTTAGATATTCTTATCAATAGAAAATAAGACCTAACATTGGGTCATTGTGTTTACAGAAAACATACGCACACAGACCGATACTTTAACATCACCATCCGTTAAAAAATCATCGGTTATTAACTCTCTTGTTTACAGAGCCGTCACTGAACCCAGAATTAAAACACCTCTCTCCCTAATAATTTCCACATTAAAGATATTAAGCGTTCCATCAAAAAATACACTTCACCACAACCTTCCAATTGCAATGAGGTCGAAACTACATTTGCCACTGTGGTCCTTCCTTACATTCAAAACATCACTGACCACATATCAAAAGTTCTAAGAAAGTGTAATGTCAAAACCAGATTTACCACTTGTCCAAAAATCTCTCAACATCTTCGGTCCGTTAAAGACAAAATTCCATTTGAGATGCCAGTATGCGGTAAAGAATACATTGGAGAGACCGGACGAAAAATATGAATTAGGCTCAAAGAACACGAAGGAGCCTCACGACTAAGACAAATAAACTCATCAGCTGTTGCCTTTTATCTACAGTGTGTCCTATTTAAACTGGGCAATATGATGCTACCGAGGGATGATTCACTGGAGAAAATGTGTAGTACAGTGGAATTACTGGGAATTATATTTTATTTGGTGGAATTATACAGGTTGTTCCTGCGGACCTCCTCTAAACTTCTTAAAAATTTCTTTGTGCGTGTGTCTTATGTACATCAATAGCCATTTTCACGCGCACAACACTTTTTTTATTCCCATCAGTGCGCGACTCGTATCGCATATAAAAAAAGGTGCGTCACTGAAATTTTTCCAGATGAACATTTTATTTGTTACAGAAGTCAGAAGTCACCTCTTGTATTCTTCATATCAGTTGAAATAAAAGTGTATCGTTAGTACAATAACGATTTAAAAATTGCGGAAAGGTATTCGGTCATAGTGATACCGTGGACTTTTGGTATTTGCTCATAATTAACTTTTAAATATTCGAAACAATAATAATGAACTTGTCTACTTTGAGAATTTGTGTGACAGATGGTTAAATATATTTTTGGGAATAAAGACATTTGCTACTACACTGTAGGGATGCTGGACTATTTCTGGAATATTCTACAAATATCAATTTAAATTTATTTGTAAAAAAAAATGAGAAAGGAATGATGCGAACCTTTTGCGTTCCAAAAAAATGGAGTTCGAATTGGAACGAAGGGAATGGCAAGCAATCTGTGGCCTAAAAGAACAGTACGAAAGAGCTATATATTTTAATTTAAAAAGTTGGTGCTCGACTTTGGCGGGGTGTTTTATGATCGACACGGGAAACTTCAATTGCCCTCGAATACCTTTTATTGGTTTTAATATTTCATTTTTGGGCCCATAAAGCGGAGAAAATGGATTTTTTCCCGACCGTGCATATAAAACAAACACTGGCACGTGACCTTTTAAACGTTTAATGCATTTATTTAATTCGTATTGAATAATGTAATTCATATTTTCAAATGCGACAACGATTAAACAAATGAAATAAAATAGTTCTCGAAAATTAAACCGATCGTGGTGAATATTCGATTTTTTTACATTTTAAACCGTACGCGTATTTTACGTCAACCTGGAAAAGACTTTGTCGAATTTTTTTTTGGGAAGCCAGCTTATTTGAAATTCTGATTTAGTTTCGCGCCCTGCCGGATTCTCAACGATTTCATCCCTTTTTTATTGCGAACCCTTACGGCGAGGTTGACATTTTAAATTTTATTGCGTCTGTGACGGTTTAGCATCTTGTCGGATCTCTATTTACTGGTACGAAAATGTTTTCCACCCAGCTTTTAGCATTTTCACCTTAAAATTAGAGGGTTTGCTGAAATTACGTGCCCACCGGTTCCGCTAAAAAAAATGTTCCGACCAGATTTTGCGATAATTGTTTGGTTATTAACAGGAAACTGTAATTTAAAACAAATACGGCAAAACATGGTAACCCATATTATCCCAAGCAGAAAAAAAATTCTTTTTTGCTCTGAAATTATTTATTTTGTTGCACTTAAGAATACATTACAAAAAAAACTCGAAACATACAAAAAAATGCTGGTGCGTAAAAAAACTACTGGGAAAACATAAGGGCACATAAGATGTAACAAATAATTTATACATAAATATACAAAAAAAAGTTCAAATTCGACAGAAAACAACTAAAAGTAGATTGTTTTCCAAATAAAACCTGATTTGATACAAAAAAAACGCATAATATTTTATGGTGCGTGAGCGCACCACTGGTAACACCCGGTTTCAATTTTCGTGATATTTTACAAAGCATGAAGTATGTAAATGCACATTACACTTATTACAAACGTAAATTGTGTGGCTGTGACAGATTCTACATCTCCTTCGGGCTTTATTAGCATGAACAATCATGAAGTGACCTTGATTATCATAACGCACTTCTTCTATGGCAGGTGCAAGATTTCTTTGAGTAATTGTTTTATCAGTTTTTAAAAGTCGTCATCAAATCAATCACTTCGTCATCAAAAAACATAAAAAATATTTCAAGCGGAGTTTTTTCAGAAAGCCTATTTTTAGTTCCTCACATGATCTCAATTCATCGAATATAGGTGTGTGAGTGTATTCAATCTGACGTTTCTTCCATTTGACAGTAGAAGCAAGCCTGTCATTTGCAAAAAGCATACGTCTTCTTTTGAATTCCAGGGTTTGATCATCTGATGAGTCCCATTCAGGTTCAGTAGTTGATGAATTACAGGACTGTTGAAGGACAGCGGTGTATGTAACTCGAAAGTTCCAACTATATCAGTTGGTTCCCCAAACTCTTCTGATTTATGTTATCGTTCATATCTTCTTCGTCAGTCAAGGTGGTATCCACGTCGGGTGGAATATAGACCGCGTCAATATGTTCTGTAAATATGTTTTCACGTTATTTTTAGCATCAATTTACAAGGAATGGAATGCTACAATACATAAGAATACGTAAATCCAAATAATACTTACCACTTTCATTGTTATTGTTCTCAACCATCACGATCTCCTCCATAGCCGCCTCTAATACCTTTTGAGTCAAATACCTCAAAAATGCCATATTTTACGAACTAAGTTCACTGTACAAGGCACAAAATAATACTAAAGAACACGCGAATTGTTGGTTGTTTATTCTACATGCGCTGACTTGTCTAGACTTGCAATAACAAGTTGTGTTTCCCAGATAAAACCAGTGGTGCGTTCGCGCTTCAGCAAATATTTTCAAAAAATAAAGCATAAACAATATAGTATTTCCAATGTTTATTTTCGGCGATACATGCTATAGACTTAACAAAAATGACAATACAAATCCAAAATATATTTTTTTTACTATTTTGGATTTGCTTGAAAATGTGATACAAATTTATGTACCGCTTTTGTTAACTTTTGAAGTCATATATAAGATCTTTACACATAAATTGGCGATTTCTACGGTTTTATGTCCTTTAGTAGTGATAATAATAAAATTTCTAAATGCATGTGCAAAAATATTTCCTGGATGTGACAAAAAAAATCATAGAATAGGTGGTGAATTAACGTAACACTGGGATAAAATGGGTTGAGCCAGCGTTTACCACGAATTGGTATCGTCGCGGCATAAATAATAAAGAAAAATAAAATTTCAATTTGCATTCGGAAAACTTTAATTTATTCAGACGCCCCATTTTTATAGTTACAGCAATGCATATAATTGCGGCATTCGCATACCTTTTTCGCGAGTTATGTCTTTTATTCCCCCGCTCTGAAAAATACTCTACTGTATGTTTGAGAGTTATGAGAGTTATAATTTGTTTTTCGTTTTTTGTCATTTGTCCAAGAGCTTTAATTATTCGATTAGGCTTTAACGCCTTTTCCAAATTTGTTTCCAATTTGTCTCTGAAGATCACCTAACCTTGCTTGCAATTGACCCCTTTGGATTTTTATGGCGAGTCTTATATTTTTCTATAAATTATGAGCGTATTGGATTAATATAAGTTATCATCCTAATATATACTTAATTATTATATATATATATATATATATATATATATATATATATATATATATATATATATATATATATATATATATATATATATATATATATATATATATATATATATATATATATATATATATATATATATATATATATATATATATATATATATATATATATATATAAAATAAGTTTACAATCTAAGTGTATGCATAAATTAACCACTTAACAACAAAATGTGACAGATATTGAATAAGAGTCAAAGAATTTAGTTAATGATTCAATACAGTAAAAGTATAAAAAAAGTGGTAACAAACAATCAATAAAATGTAACAATGATAATAGTAAATGTATCTTTTAAATGCATTTAGATTATTCCTGAACCAAATCCAACTCCAACAAACCTTGATTTAAAATAGTATTTAATATCTGTTTCTGGTGTCATGATCATAAATATAGGTATACTGAGCAATAAAGTTGAAAAATCGTGATTTGAGCCATTATGTTATATTAGTTTTGTGATTTAGTTATAGATCATCATTCACATATTTATACCACCAATGAAAACTGCATCGAAAAGCTATAAACTAAACTTACTGGAAGCTATGGAAATAAACAAAATAAGACATTCGAATTTATTATTTTTAATTTAATGACGGATTAGATTTGAATGGATCCGTTGCTAACCCTAAATTTGAATTTAGAAACTCTACCGTAACACCCTTCGGAATATTATGTATTTGATAAAGGCACGGTGTTGCCGAAATAGCTGTCATAAATAATTTGTGAAAATCTGAACATCGTTGCTTCTAATTTAACTTGTTAAATGGATCTTCATCAAGTAAAAGCCACCTCAGTTCAATTTTTGAAACGCTTGGCTTCACTTGCAATAAATAAATTGTATTGGTAAAATGAACAGTTTTGTTGGAAGAATCAGAACATCTTCCTTATAAGAACTAATATTGGCAATAAAACAATATTTTATAATAATAATAATAATAATAATAAATAAAATAGCAAATATCAGGATTGGGATTCTCACTGGCGAAAATATAATACAAATACATATAAAGATAACGTTGATGCGAACTTCCAACAGACAAAATATGTTCAAATTTGTTTAGCTTTACATTTGATTGACATTAACTTGTCATTAGAAATCATTGTGTAAGTGGAGTTTTTTCTAACTTCAGATAAATCATGCCTTTCATTTCACTTAGATTTGCAAAATATTCAGAATTTCATAACGCACAAAAACTTTATGCAAGTTTCAATTATTTCATAGGAAATTCATCAATAATAATTACATTACATGAGGAGGAAAACCTTCCAAAAAATCTCATTACTTTAAGGAAAGGCTGGTCCAAGTCTAGGGTTGCCTTTTTTTCAGATGAAATATAGTATTTTTAGAATTAAAGACAGAAGTAATATAGAACACTCAATTAAATGGTTAGAAATAAAACTCATAACATCGATATATTTTATATTTTATTCGGACTTATTATTAAAAATTTACTTCTTTTCTGTAAAAAGAATTTTTTATTATTTTTTTATTAATCGTATACTTACTATTAAAAAACCGGGAAAATGTCATTTTAGATTTGTTTTTTACAAAATGAGGGGGAATTATTTATTTTAAAATAATACTCCATTATTCAATGTAATTTTTTTCTCTAAACATACTTTTAATAATAGAAAAGAAAAAAATGCTCCAGCAACCAGCAAATAAGATAACAATAATGATAATAATAATAGACAATATGTTTTTAAACGTTATATAGTACGCTGAGGTGAAAGTACAATACTATACAGGGTTGCCGGTTAACGGCGATATATCACAAGAATCATTAGACTTAAATTTATGAAAGTAAAGGGGGTTTCTAATTAGCTTGGATTCAATAGTGACATATGCGACGTCGTCACGTTTATGGTTTCTTCTCCAGCTACCAAAATTTTTATTTTAAATAGAAAGGATATGTTTTTATTCTATATCTAGAAATAGAATTTCATTTATGAACGACATGTTTTTTTATTGATG
The DNA here is from genome assembly GCF_029955315.1 of Cylas formicarius. NCBI lineage: Eukaryota > Metazoa > Arthropoda > Insecta > Coleoptera > Brentidae > Cylas > Cylas formicarius. The sequence goes on from NW_026844225.1 coordinate 13,152,664, forward strand.
ATTTTAACGAGTTGGCAACTTAAATGACAATAAAAACTATTAGAAACCAAAGAAAATAGATAACTAATTTAATAAATGCTCAAACTGACGTCCTTTTGCTACTTGACAATGTCCTGTAAATTCCTGTACGGTCTTTTAGAGAACATTCGGTGGTACAGCTCGAATATCCGCTCTTCTAAGGCAAGGTGTTGGCTTTTTTTGTACACTGTACTTTTGAGGTGACAACAAAGAAAAAAAAATAGGGGATTTAAATCCGAGGCGGATTTAGCAGAAAAGAGTATAATATTTTTCACCGGTGAAAATGCCACTGATAAAGAAAGACCCTATGATTATTCGAACCCATACATTTAGCTTTTGATGATATTCAAAAGTCGCCCATTCCGAAAAAAGGATATAACTCGGGAAATTTGGATTTAAAGTCGATTTATTCATAACACACTTTACTTAAGACATTACATATGTCTTAAGTAAAGTGTATAATATGTTACGGTTGGCAACCAAAACGCAGAGCGGTAAAAAAATTGCTTTATCCGAGAAATTTTTACCCACTCTTATGGAGGCCTAAGTGTTTGTATGTATTTTTTGTTTGTTTGTATGCCTAATGTATTTTCAACTAACAAAATATTTCCATCAGGGAAATTCAACGTTGTCCGTAGTTTAATTAATGAGTTACAGTGTTTCAAAACAAAAATGATAATCTGATTCGACTTCCTCGTTTACAACTGTTAATGAGGTTAAGGGATTAACCTCAACGCCTTTGGCCAAGTGCAAAAGTACACGTGCTATATATTTGTTGTACGATAATTGAACAGGGAGAAACTTTAAAGAAAAAAAGTAGAAAAAATCGACCGTAGCTAAGAGCCAACGGAGAAACGGTAATACATATTTTAAACCGAACGGAGAACGGTCAAAGTCTCGACGTGAAAATAGAGTTTTCTCTCATTCTGTATCCTAGGGGACATCGTCGGCAATATCGGCGCATGAATATCCGGGTCGTCGCGTGTAATTTTTGCGCAGACGGATACCGAACGGGAACCGCACCGAAATTATGACGTACTTAGGAATATTTTAACCGGAAACGTGTGCGATACGACGTTGCCGATACGCGATAATAAGAATTTTAAGAAAAACTAATCGTTTTGGCAACGCATCGCGCGAAGGGCCTAGTCGAGAAACGCCGTATAAGATCGATAGGTTAAGTAAAGGGTTTTCCAGATTGAACATGGTCGGGAACGAGGCCACGAGATCTGGGTTAGCTGGCGTACGCCCCAAAATGCCTACGTCAGGGTGCGGTGAAGAGGCGCGCGAATTCTGGCCTGGGCGAATCGATACCGAGTTAGGTCGAGAGCCTCTGTTGGTAGATTTATCGTCGATAGCGTTTCTCTGGCATAGCGGTGCCCATACGACAGAGGGCGGTGAGCATCGAATTATCCCCCACCATTGCGTTTTATTGGCGCGTGATTTGAATCGCCTTTCAAAACTTCAGCGAATTTCAATATCGTGTCTCTTATTTAAATTGATTTTATATTATCAACTTTTCATCGTCACTTCATCATGATGTTTGTTTCCTTTTCAACAATAGTTTAGTTTTAGTTTCGATGCAGTCTTCAAAATTATTTCGGTATCAATTTAAAATATTATTTTCGCTGATTAACATTAGTTAATCGACATTTTTACTACTTCAACATTTTTAGTGCCCCTTTCCCTGTTGCGATCTTTATTTTGTTTTTTTTTTCTCTGCGATAATTAAATACTACACCTCTTTATGTTTTTATAAGTAAGCCATTATTGGTTGAAGTTATTCCTCGTAACTTTATTTTTTTAGTTTAATAAATGTTTAATAATTATTGTTATTCGTTTTATTATCCGGCTGTGTGCTTAGGTAAGCGCAATTCGGAATAATAATTTTTTTTTCTTAGAAAGACGTTTGCTGAAGGTTTGGCAATGGAAATACAGATAAATAAGATAAATAACAAATTAAAAACAACCAAAAATTAGAAATGGTTTGAATTTTAGGAAATTTTCAGTAAATGTCATCATCAGCCTTTCAGTTTTTTTTTCTATAGTACATTATTATGCTTATATTAATATTTTATGTTACTTTATGTATCAAGAGTTTCACTGCTCTTTTCCCTATTGCTATCTTTATTTTGTTTTTGTTTCTCTTCGATAATTAAATACTACGCTATGGCCATTCATTATTGGCTTCTCATTCAATACACCTATTTATATTTTTATAGTAAAATATCTTGTTTGAATATACATTTTTTGATGCCAGAGCACCTGCATAAGATGGGAGGGAGCTCATTTAAACAAAAGTTTAATAATATCTTTTATTATTTTTATTATCAGGTATGGTGATTAGGTAGGCGCAACTCGATGCAATACGAATACGAATAAGAAGAGAAAGACGTTTGCTGAAAATTTGTTGATGTAAATACACATAAACATAAAAAAAAATATTAAATAAAACTAATATTAATGACTCACACACAAATTAGAAATGGTTTGTACGTTTTAAAATTTGGTTCCGACTTTACAATTGCCTGGACATCAATTTAAATGATTTTTTCTTCTCTGAAGTGCATTATTATGATTATATTAATATTGTATTTATCAACATTTCTGCTGCTTTATTTTCTTTCTCTCTCTTTCTTCTCTAGAATTATATACTACGCTCTGGCTTAGGCCATTCATTATTGATTTCTCATTTAATACACTTGTTAATATTTTTTATAGTGAACTTGTTCGAATATTTTTTTTTTAGTTTTTCACGACTGCAATATCACCTGCAAAAGATTTGTTCTTCTCGAAGCTGAAATCACGCTTATTTAAGTCATTGTCAGTTTAATTTATTCTTTGTAACATTATTTTATTAGGTTTACAATAATATTTCTCATTACTACTATTAACTTGGTTCTTAGGTAGATGTATTTCGAAACAAGATAATGAGAGAGACGTTTGCTGAAAATTTTTTGATACAAATCCAAATAAACATTTTTCGATTACTGATAAACAGGTAAAAATAATAAGTATACGAAAAATAAAATAAAATTAAACCCTTATCGACAGATTGGAAATGTTTTGTAATTAACGGTATTTTCTGTTAAAAAGTAAGAGATTTTGGTAATTTGTTGAGTTAAGGACATTTTGTGGATATTTGGTGACATTTAACTTACGTCTATTATTATTATGGACAGCAGTTAAAGTTGACAAACATACTTGACAAAAAGTTGAAATCTACTAGAACCATTTACTGCTGGCGTTATTAGTTGGAAATGCCGGTGTCTAAAGCGCGGAAAAAACCCAAAACAAGATTTATGTAAAAGTTTTTCGTATAGCAATTGTTTAACCGTTAAGCGTATAGTTTGTTGAGGTTTTCGCTATTAGCCAGGACCTTTTTTGACAAAATGGGATACCGTAACATCTTGACATAAAAACAGTCTGAAATATGAAAATATTATTGTTACGGGTGCCCCACGTTCGACCCTCGTCACACGTTATTAATAATAGTTCCGGTAAAATTGCCTTTACAAGCCTCCCAACGTAATGTATCATGCCTTGTTGCACCGTTAAGACCTTTGCCGTACCAGCAAACGCGTTAAGCTCTCGCTGTCAAGGAGTAAAAGATGTTTGGAACTAGAGACTAGACTTTAGGCTAGACTGCATATCCAGTAGGTAAAGAAGATCGAAGGAAAAAAACGAACGGGAGTATAATATACCTAATAAAGTTTTCGTACCATTCAATTTTACGTTGGTCGGGTAATTTTGATTCAGTTCATCGATAGGTTCGTCTCGGAGATTGAATTCCTTCACTCAATAACGCTTCGGGAATAGGCGTTTTCTCATATTTTTCCCATACACACTGCATAACAATCGCTTCTACTCCGGTTAAAGCCTTTTAGGCTTAATGTCAAGCGCTGATAAATAAATGCTGCCTTATCCTATTACGTTTTGGATTTTCTATAATATATTAAAGGTGGCGTTTATGATTTATTTCATGAAAAATGTTGCGGTTTTAAAATTTGCGAGTTGAATATAAAATTTACGAAACACTTAGGCTTTACCCAACGACTCAAACAAACGTTTCCCCAAATTAAAAGACATGATATGGAAACACAAAAAACAAATTTCTGCGATTCATTTTTGGAATATTTATTAACACACTAAATATTCGGCATTAAAGCGGTTTGAAAATTTAATTGGAAAACTCAGGCAATTTAAATTACCCAAGCTGATTTATTCGTGTTATTTTTTATATTATATATATTTTTCAATTCAAGTATTTTGCTAAATCAATTTGGTTTGGTTTTTTATTGTACAACAGTTTTTCTTAACGCTGTATTATCGGTTGAATTAAAACAAAAAGGAAAGATGCACATTCGAGTGTCGGCTTCCTAAGTGGTTCACGAGTTTTCAACATTTTTGAATTCGAATTCTTGAAAACATTGAGTTATGTGTAACATTTCTTTGCGTTGATTTTTTTTTATCACAATGTACTTATGTACATCGATTTCTAGGTTTAACTAGTTTTTCCCTTGTAATGTCAAGAAAGAGAGCGTCCTCTAAATATTTTTATAGAGAAAGAACTCTTTTGTGCAAGAAAATTGCAATTTCATTGTAAAGGTCCCGGAAAACTGGGAAATGTGATGGAAATTTACTTGAAATCCGAACCCTAATAATTTAATGGAAAATTGTTGCACATTTTCCAAGTTAAGGTGGCAATTTCTATGTATCATTTAAAAATTAAATATACAGTTGTATTATATATTATATAAAAATTGAACTGAGGTGGCTTTTACTTGATGAAAATCCATTTAACAAAATAAATAAGAACTAAAAGTTCAAATTTTGACTCGACAATTTATCAAATGTAATACTTACTACCTGCCACTATATATACTGAAAAATGACAATAAAACCTTAAATAATGTTGTTGTGAGAATTTATTAATGGAGAGGTATTTAAATCTATTTGATCGTTAAGCAATACATTTGAATGTCTCATTTTGTTAATCGCCATGGCTTAATAAATTTAATTTTCTGCTTTTTGTAGCTGTATGTGATATATCAAAATTGTCGTTAAAAATGTGTTTTCCTGTGTTTAAGTGTGTAGTATAATTAGAAGCTAGGTTATTGTTTTTAAACGCTCTTTTATGTTCGTTAATGCGCTTCTTGAAGGATCTACCTGTTTGTCCAATATAAATTTTAGGACAAGATCCGCATTTCAACCTGTAAACACCTGATTTTTGAGATTATGGACATTTCGTTTTATTGTTTTTTAAAAATTTTCCTATTGTGTTGTTAGTTCTGAAAGCTATTTTTAAACCACATTTTGACCAATGTTTTGAAACTTTTTCACTGGGTTCTCCTATGTATATAATTTTTTTAAATTGTTCGTGTTCTGTATTAGGTTTCGGATAAATAGAGTCTATATGTTTTTTATTTATAATTTTATCGATAATGGACGGATGGTCATTTTTCCGTATATATAGTTCGTAAATATTACATTTGATAAAGAGACGGTGTTGTCGAAACAATTGTCATGTGAATATACATAATTTCGTGAAAATCTAAATTTTTAGTTCTTATTTATTTTGATATATTATATATATGAAAATTATTATTTTGGTCACATTATATGTTTTTCAGAGTATTTTTGTTCGACGCATTAAAAAATACGCTAAAAGAGACGTCGAAGAGGAATCCACAAATATACCTGACCCTCTTATATCCAGCTTCAGGCACCGCAAAAGAGGGGTGATCGATGATGGCATGATACCTTAAAGCAAATATTTTTCTCAATTCGGGGTCACACGTTTTCGTATTTCGATAGTATTTACGTATGTCAAGACTTGCGCTCTTACAGTCCAAAATATTGTTTTAATCTTTTTTCTTTCCAAATGAGCCGAAAAAATATTCAACAGACGAGCGAAATAATCAAGTTACGATTTTCTAGTCCGGGGCCAACGTTCATCAGTTTTAATTTCCCCCCGCATTGTGTCAATGCCGGAGATTGTAAATGTGCTAATCGCGATCAAAGGGTATTCGCCAGACGTGAAGCGGATGGGGGGGAGGGGGGCACATTACGTTCGACGTAAAAGGTGTAAAATCCGCAAAATAAACGAAACCGCGGCGGTTGTAATTGGTGCCGATTAATTCGAAAACTTCTTTATCGAGGCATAATAATAACTCTTAGTAAGTTCAGAGGGCGCGTCGTACATTATGTCACGCGGCATTTTCGGCTCCCTTTAAAACGTTGAAAGTTTAAATTGGAAATTAAGCAATACCTGTGGGGTTTTTGGCTGGGGAACAGTGTCCGTCGGCTACAGGGTGCTTGCCTCCCTCGCCGTTGCGAGGAGAAGCAGCCTCCTGGCAGTCGCATTCGCCTCCGCTGGACATTCCGGAAGGAGGTTAGGGATGCTGTGCGTGTATATAATTTCGTGGTCCTCTATGGACCACCGACCCCGCGACACGCGGACTACCAACTGGCGGACCGCCGCCAACGATGCCGCCACCGAGACGAGATCACGAGGATCGGGAGCGGCGCAGCGCAGCCTCCAGAACGGCACCAGCGTGAGTATTTGAAGATCCGCCTGCCGCCGGCCTGGACCAGCCCCGCATACGTCGCGTACGGATCCCGGGAGCCCGAATATGCCATTAAATGAGGCGAAACAGGACCGCATTTCCCTACACCCCTCTAACACCAATCCGCTACAGGCAAAAACGACCGTTGTGGGGTAATTAATAAACGAAACTTAGCTTACACGATCGTTGGTCTAAGGTTCAATCACCTTGACTTCTTCGGAAGGCATTTTTTCAAACTACCGGACATCAACATTCGAGCCTCAACCCTACTTAAATTCCATTAAATGAGGCGAAACAGGATCGCATTTCCCTACACCCCTCTAACATCATCTCCATGATAATTCACCACAGGCAAAAACGATCGTTGTGGGTTAATTAATAAACAAACCTTAGCTTACGCCATCGTTGGTCTAAGGTTCAATCATCTTGACTTCTTCAGAAGGCATTTATTCAAACTACCGGACATCGACATTCGAGACTCAACCCTATTTACATGCCATTAAATGAGGCGAAACAAGAACTTCCAAAGTACCTCAAACATCCTCTCCATGATAATTTTCAAGATGGACAATCGCCAGCCTAACTTATCTTAGTTATCGTAAGGCATCTGCTCATTTCAGTGACTGCCGTTTCTTCAGCAGGCACTCCGCAAGCTTCTAATGTTTCCTCTGTAGATGTCCCTTCAAAGCACTAAAGATTCCAACCAAGATATTAAAGAAATCCTGTTATTCATGGCCATGGCTGAGGTAATGTTACTTAGGTCGATACATCTTACAATATCTTCATATCTTACATATCTCATTGCATCAGTCGACAACTGACTGAGAGGTCACCACGAGGCTTCAGAGAATCTATGACATTCATCACAATAATTTCTTCATAACCAACGTTATAATAATGGTTGTGGTTATATATGTGGCATTCGAATCGCTTCTTCTTCTACAGATTTACTGGGAAGTCAGAAGAACACTATTATTTAGACGAGAAATGCTGCACTTATCATGCACTACATTCTCATGCTATGCTATGAGAAAAATATAAGCAAATTTATTGCGTTAGAATTATCAGGAGCTACAACCCATCAAGTGGACTACAACCCGGAAAATGTGGAGCCTCGATAAAATTAGACTTGAGGTACAAGATAGTGGAAATTCTACACTCAAGACAAATCTGGATTTGAAGCAATAGTGTTAGTGATACGATATAATGTTAAGATATGTTAAAATTGGTTCTTCCAAATGATCGGACTGAAATGAATTGTTCCATGCGTTAATAAGAGGTTCAAATCATTAAACTTCTATTCCAGAGAGAAAATACGATAAATTCCCAAGAAAAAATGTTCAGACTTCAATCAGGACGCTTTTAAGTGACGTGACTAAAATTTTCTTAGATAAATAATTTGTTATTTTTTAAATTTTATTAATTAAACAATTCATTATTAAGATTACCGAGAGAATTTACCCAGAGTATAAATTGGTATAGTCCTGGCCTGAGTCTCATCGCAGCGAGTTCTCCAACTTACGTCCTTTTACTCCCGAATTTTTTCCCGTGTCCCATATTCACCTACCCCTGCCAAGTTAAGTATATTTCCTTCCTGGACGAGACCAAATATTTATGAAATATTTTTAAACAATACACCGGAAAACACGTAGATAATTGGATTTAGTCTGCAAATGAGTCGCTTTATTGAATTTATTTATTCAATTAATTAAAAATATTTTTTCTAAGGAATCGATAAAATGATTGAGAACTTACAAAAGAATAAGAAATCACACTTCCTGCGTTGTCAAAGTCAGCCAATATTAACAATCAAATACCTACAGCGCACTCTATCGAAATAGTATAGATCCGTGTGTAGCAAAAATAATGTGGGAAATGGGATATCTTAAAGCAATTTACACGTGTTGCTGCGTCTTCCATCACTCGAAGCACATCTTCATCGACCAACTGTAAGCGAATTATGAAGCCGTATATAATATCCGATCTAGGATATTTTCGAATTTATACCGCCCGATCATAGGAATTGGCGAACGAGATTGCAATTTAGCATCAAATGCGGTTTAGTTTTTACATGAATGCCCTCGATTTTCGCTTTAAATTCGCCCGGATTAATACGGGCGTGTGTTCTACAATGGAAAATTAGGTTGTTTCGACGTAGTTTTGTTAGGCACCACCAATCGGCGTTCACATTTAAACCTCCCCAGTAACGAGCTATGGGTTATCACTCTTATGTGCATTAATTAACTGCATTTACCTGCTTCAACTAATTTGAGTTGTAAATTCATATCAAAATGTATAAACCACTTTTGTATGTTAATTTTGGTTTAGATATTCGCACATCATTTTTACGACTAGATGTTGGTTAAGGTCCCTTCAAAGCAGACATGCCAACTTTACCGTCAACCGTCAAACCACCATACAATAACAAGATAAGAAGGGCTACTTTGTCCCTCCATTTCTGCCGCACTTTTCAATACCCGCTGGCACCTAATGGGGTCAAGCAAAAAACTGAGAATAGGATTTACGACCAGTCCACTCGACCTGCTTGATCTAATCGCCAGCTTAGGATAATGTGGCAATTAAATATTGATCAAATGTTTAATTTTTTATAGACCCACCGGAAACAATTTGCTTGCAGTGTTTTTGGTAGTTCCGCAATAAGGTAGAGGGTAGGATTATAATTTTACAATTCTCGCAGTACTCTTCAACTTCTCAACAAATCTTAGATTAGAACTTGCATTCAGCTTATTTCCTCTGCAAAAATCGAATTATCGGTGCATCTTATTTTTTGAAAATTATAATTTTACTGTGAAGTAATGTAGGAATATACATGACCAAAACTAGCGCGGCTTTGATCGCATCCTTCTAACCCATAAGCAAGTATCGAAAATTGGACAGCCTGTACAATGCACAGGTTTTAAATTCCCCAGTAAAATACGTGTGAACTAATGAAGTCGTTAAAGCTCTATGATAAGTCGATAAAATTGATCATAAACACCTTGCGACCAATAGAGGGGGTGGTATTTCGAAATCAAACTAGTGCTGCTGTTCATTAAAATTTATGGCCAATAATTTAGAGCTCAAAAGCGGGAAATGCTTTTAAGGCCCTTTTATGACCCAAGGTACGAAGGTCAATATTGCATACTAAACAATATGGCAAAAAATAAGCCAGAATTAATCTAAAGTTTCGACAAAATCTCTCTCCACAGTAAACCTTTAGAAGTTTTCATTTTTCGCGTTTTGCTTCTGAGGAAACTTTTATTATTTCCAGACTTCTAAACGTATTTCAAACCGGCACAATATTCAAATTCTAAAGAAAACGAATCCGGCCTTTGTCGGGATGTTTAAATAGAATATCAGGAACGTACACTTCTTAAGTGCTCATGTTTCGGTGAGCTTCTTAGAAATCGTTCGGTTCTTCGATTTTTTAAATATAAACTAACAATAAAAACATCCGCAATTTTTCATATCGTCGTCGCAACCCGGTACAACCAATTTCCTTTATTGCACCAACAATATGTGTTGTATTTTTAGTTTTAAACAACCATTTTCTGTGAAAAATTACTGAGTCATCCTCCCTTTCGGCCTAAGGATAAATATTAATACTTCAAATTACAATAACCACTTAACTGCAGATGTTTTTTCTACCTCCAAAAAACGCTGATACGGTTTTGCTACCGACAAAAACTATTTGCGCCTGATCGGGGTGAATATGTAATTCTATAGGCGCGGGTAGATTTTCGTCTCGTAATTTGTTAGACAAAAACTTCCGTGAAGTTACACTACGCGAAAGTAACGAAACAAAATTTCGATTTAAAAATGATAAGCGCTGTGGAAATGCAGGAAAACTTTTATAAAACATGAAATTCGTGGTCGTAAATAAGATGTTCACAGCGATATTTCTCGAAATATATACGATGCAGTAGGGAATGTATCTCACACGAGAGAACACTTAAATTCTTTTGGATTAACGATTTACTTTTTCCAAAAATACCTTACATTGTAGTTTCCGATTGCTTAACTATCGCCGCTGATTTTCACTTCTTTTCGATACACATCACGACACGATTTAGCGTTTAAGAGGTTTACAGAGGACTGAAAGTAACTTGCTTTTCCATTTTAGCTTACGTCTCCAATAATATTAGTGCGAAACTACCTGACGTCCAGGATTGCCACTTAATGGCAATTATCAGACCGTATTCTGCGCTATGCTTCATTAAAACATAGGCAAAACCTATCAGATGCTGCTAGTCTAAATAAACAGTGCCCCTTTGTTCTTTTCCAAACAGCTATGGTCTGTTCATAAATATAAGAAAGTGACCAATTGCTTTTGAACATACAATGCAACAAGATCATTACCTAAAGTTTCGGAATTTAAATACAGGTAAAATTGTGGTCCATAATAGAAAATAATTTTATACCTACCTGTGTTTAATATTCTTTGGTTTGGTATACTACTTAGTTTAAGTTTATTAGTAATCATTCTTATTTCGTGTGTAATATAGCGTGTGCTGAATCGTGTGCGAATTATGCAAAATATTTGCGAGTCTAGTGTATCTCAGGAGATGCTCCCGCCCAAATGTAGAAAACACTATTCTATTGAGACCAAGGAAGTTATAAACAATCTTTATTTCACTCTCATTGAACGTGGTGCCAGCAAGCAAGCATCTTTAGAAGAAACGGCCACATTGACGAAAATTCCAACAGCAACTGTATGGAAAATTGTGAATAATCCCATTTCAGCGAGGAAAAAAAGAAGCGATGCTGACATTTTCTCGAGTGTAGATGAAAGTGATCAAGATATAATACGGCGTAAAATTTACCTGTTATACGAGGAACAAAGCGTGCCTGCATTAGATATATTAATTAGAAGGCTTGAAAAAGATGAAACCGGTGTTAAATGTGGAATTATGGAAGTGTACTCAACACATGAGTTTTAGATTTAAGTTAAGTTATCTCAGTAGACAGTTGACTAAAATCCCTTTCTCATGTAACACAAAAGCAACAATCCAAAACTACATCTATAATAACGACATTTATTTTCAAGAAGATTATACCAAAAAACAATTAATTGAGGTTCTACAAAGCTTGAACCTACAAAAGAAATATGTCTATGATAATTATGCAAACGGCAAGGTTTGCATGCTGGAATATTAGAGCATGGAACAACAGAGACCAAGAAACCATAATTGAACTAAATAATCATAAAATCGATATTTGTGCTCTATCAGAAACCAGACGCAAACGAAAAGCGACCACACAATACGAAAATTACATATTATTATATAGTGGCATAGAGAAAACCAATAAAATAACAAATTCGGGAGTTCGATTATTAATAAATGAAAAATTTATACCACACATAACTGACGTTAAGTACGTAAATGATAGAATACTAATAGCAACACTGAATATTATGCATTATATTTTATTATTATTTTATTATGTTATGACCTATGCACCAGATGCCGCCCAACCAGCGGAAGAATATGTAGCATCCTGCCACCAAATACAAGACAAACTTACCACAACATACCATCTAAGAAAGAAAAATTTTATGAAGATGTAAACGATCGAGGTGAAATACTAATAGATTTATGTGCATACAACGAACTAAGAATTAACAACACGTTTTTCCAACATAAACCTCAACACACATATACTTGGACAGATACAAGAGGAAGGAAATCCGCAATAGATTACATAATAACTAATAAAAACATACTGGATGTTCGAGTACTATCCTCAGCCAACATAGGATCAGACCATCAATTAGTGTTAAGCAAAAAATCAGATTACAGATTGATGAAACTCCAACCAGAATACATAGAGAAAACTAATATAGAATCACTAGAAAACGAAAGCACAAAAACTCTTTATCAAAACAGACTAGAATTAAAAATAGAAGAAAACGAAATAACACATAACGATGATGTAGAACAATGCTGGAAAAAAATAACAAACAACATAATAACAGCTTCAAGACAAGCACTTGGAACAAGAAAGATAAGTGTAAATAACCGAGAAGTCAACAAACCTTGGTTTACAGAAGAGGTAAAAGTCATATGCGAAGAAAAAGAGATGCATACTTAGAATATAGAAGCAACAAAACACCAGAAGAACACGCAAACTATATAGCAACAAGAAATAGGGTGAATGCAAGGATAAAAACCATCAGAAGAATATTGGGAAAGATTCACGAAAGACATCGAACACGATTTTTATGGAAGTCAGAAAAGAGTGTGGAAACTATTACGATCAACTTAAAGACCTATAAATGAATACATAAAGATTAACTCAATAAAAATGGAAGAATGCACAAAATACTTTCAAAATCTATACAACTCAAAAGAAAATAAGACAACACAAAACAGAAACAATGGCCTCAAAAAAACGAAAAGCACCAGGAGAAAACACGAAAACGAACGAACAAATTAAATATAGAGGACCAAAACTAATAAAGGAAATACCAAAAATTTTCAATAAAACAATTAAAGCAGAAAAGATACCTCTAGAGTGGAATAAAAGTTTGACTACAATAATATTTTAAAAAGGAGACAAGAACAAGCCATCAAACTATAGGGGAATATCATTGCTAGATACAATATCGAAAATTTTCACCAAAATCATAGCCAACAAACTAAGAGCAACAATTCCGATATGCGAAGAACAGCAAGGTTTTAGAAAGAACAGCTCAACAACAAATGCCATCTTTATAATCCGCCAGTAGTGGAAAAGTCAATGGAACACAACAACCCTGTCTTCTTCATGTGTTTGGTGGACCTAACAAAAGCGTTTGATAAAATACGACTCAATGACATATTATAATTATAAAAAAATGCATCTCCTGAAATAATAACAATCATAGAAGAACTCAATTACAACTGCTCCACTAAAATAAAAACTGAGGGAAAGGTATCTGAAGAAATAAAGGTAAACACAGGAATAAGACAAGAAGACAGCTTAAGTCCGTTTCTATTTAACCTGATTATGGACAAAATTATAGAAAAATCAAAAAGACTAACAGGATACATAATAGGAAAGACTTGACGAGACCATACAAGAAACGAATATATCCGGCAACAATGTAATATTCAAGATAGAGTAAGGTCGGGACGAGAGAGAAGAATAAATTGGAATCAACACGTAACGAGAATGGAAGAGCACGGATTAGCAAAGATCACAAGAGATGGAAAACCCGAGGGGAAAAGATCAAGAGGAAGACCACAAAAAATATGGCGAGATAGTTGGTCATCAGAATCACAAATAAGATTAAATATTACCCAGTAAACACAAGTCATTGGACTTAACGTAGCAATAAGAAGAAGAAGAAGGTTTTATGTATTGGTTTAATTTTAATTTTACAGCCTGTTCAGCCAAATGATCGCATACATGCTGTTTTTTAAATGCATATAAATTTAGGACGTCCAAAAGTTTCGCTTTTTTGTATTCTAAATAAATATCATTTTCTAACAAATAATCTTGGATTTCAATTCTTGAACTTGATGAGGCTGGTGCTTTCCGTAGCAAACGGCTGTGGTAGCTTGCGTTATCCATGACAATAACACTGTTATTGCGAATAATTTTTAAAAGACTTTTTTGAAACCAATGCAGACAACAGCAAGCATTTTGGGACAAATCCGTCTTCTCCCCAGCGTGTATTATAGTGAAACGTTTTCCTTCATTTGAAGTTGCTCTAGTCTGATAGTTTTGAGTGGAACCAACCCATCTTTTGGATACAGTGTCGTGTGTATCGAACCATGTTTCAAGGTAAATTATGCATCTGTTTTCTAATCTATATCTTTTAATTTCTTGAAGGTAATTAAATCTCCAGGTGCGTAATCTGTGTGATTACTACTTGCGTTTTGTCTATTTTGCGGTACTTAAATCCCACTTTACAAAGAGCTCTATGTAGGATGGCACGGATTATATTTATATTAGTATGATCTTCTTCTAGCTTGATTTTCAGTTTATCTTATTAGGTCCAATTAATAATACCAATACCAATACCAACACCTGATGACTATTGTCTTTACGTTAAGTTTTTGTAAATTGACAGGATTATTTTAAATTCTTGTTTAATAGCTCCTCTACTTTTGCGAAACGCACAGAAAAAACGATTATTCAACACCGCCACAAATGGTCATCAGTCAAGAAATACATCAAAAAGAAAGAAGTATATCTGACCCACCCCATACCTTATCACTCAAAGAAGAATAAATTTTTGGTTAATGGTTTTATCCAATAACGATAGGTAATAACATCGATAAAGTATTATTGGGAAGGATCGGTCGAAAGCTGACACGATGAAGATTGAGACAGACTATACAAAAAAGCGTCTAGTGACTCTTCATTTTCAACATTTTGCGAGCAGGTGTTGAAATCCTTAGCTTAACAATAGTGTTTCTTATACGCAGAGTATAGAGAGAATCATTAAATTTCCCAACGTTGATACATAAATCTAATAAAAGCATCAAATTTTTTGCGTCTGTTTTCTAGAGAAGTGATATTATAAATTCCAAACTTTATTTATTAGTAAGAAAATGCCCCGTACTTATTATGTCTGTAATATAAAGCATTAACTAAATTATGCTAAACAGACTAAAATAATTGCTTATCCATACTATGAAGTAGCGATGTTCAACATAGCATAACCACTTCGCTGAATACATAATTTTTATTTACTTTTATTATATACAATTTAGTAAAGAAAACGAGGCTTGCATTAAATATTTTGGTTTTAATATGGGACTTAATTTGTTTCTTAAATAAAGATTTAGATTGTAATTTCCTAATACTGACCTGATACCAAATAATAGTTTTGCCCCTTTAAAGTAAAAAGGCTTTTAGTATCAATCTTTTCCATGCATTGGTGGTTCGTAGTTCTTAAAATATTGTTGATTAATATAACAAACTGATGCTGATATCGCCTGATTAAGAGATTTGAACTTCTTTAATTTATAACTAAGCTGAATGAGGGAGTTCTTGAGCAAGCTTCTTTGACCTGGATGCAGTAGTGCAGCCCAATAAACTGAACCGCATCACGTCGCAAATTCGCAATCTTACGTCATTAGAGAAAAATTCTTTGTTTTTATACGAGTGTCGATATGTATAGTAGCTGTTTGGTTAGCCTCAAATTATTTACGTTGTCGATTAATGAAAGAGATTTTTTGTTCAGCTGAATTTTCAAAACCAAGAGGTATGCGGAAAAATCAAGTGAGTTGTATCGAAATGAAATTGTAGATTTGGTTACCACCAGCAAATTGAGCAATATATTAATGTGGTATACATGTCAGATATATAAATACAACAGAATACACGACCTAATATGCTTCCTTGGGACATTCACCTATAAACATTACATTCAAATAATCTTGAATTAATATATTCTAAAAGATAAACTTAAGATTCCTTCGATTTTTGTTGAGTCGAACTTGCTGACGTTTCGCCAATTATCCTGTTGGCTTCTTCAAAGCTTGACTGAAACTGGCTCGTATTTTACTCTGTACCTGCTTATATTTTGATTGAGTGGGGCGGAGCTAAATGAGGGGCATCAACACCGTCTCGGATGACTGATTCCCATATTGATGACAGGTAGAGACCTGAGTCGGTTAAGATTGTTAGGTTGTTTATAGATTTCTATAGACTTTTGGACTTTTCGTTGGTAGAAGAATTGATGCAAGAATTTTAGTCTGGAACATATTTTTCTTATTCTTAGATATTCTTATCAATATAAAATCAGACCTAACATTGGGTCATTGTGTTTACAGAAAACCTACTCACGCAGACCGATACCTTAAAGCATTGTCACATCACCATCCGGCTCAGAAATAATCGGTTATCTTCTCTTCTTTACAAAACCGTAAAACTATCTCAGCCGGAGTCACTGAATCCAGAATTAACACTTCCTCCCAACCTTCCAATTGCAATGAAGCCGAAAACAATCCCGCACTTGCCACTGTTGTCCTTTCTAACATTCAAAACATCACTGACCACATATCAAAAGTTCCAAAGAAATATAACGCCAAGACCAGACCAATGACAAAATTCCATTTTGGATTCCAGGAGTTTATAGCATTCCATGCATAAACGGCAAAGAATACATTGGAGAGACCGGACTAAAAATATCAACTAGGCTTAAAGAACATGAAAGAGCCTTAAGACTAACACAAAATAAACTCATCACCAGTTGTCGAACACAATCACAAAACCGGACACAAAATTCTTGCATGTAATCAATTCTTCTAGCAACGAAAAATCCAAAAGTCTATAGAAATCTATAAGCAACCTAACAATCTTAACAGCGATTCGGGTCTTTACCTGTCACCAATATATAAGCAAGTACAGAGTAAAATGAGAGCCAGTTTCAGTTAAGCGCTGAAGAAGCTAACAGGATGATTAGCGAAACGTTAGCAAGTTCGACTCAACAAAAACCGACGCAGGAGGAATAGAGAAGTTTTATAAAGAGTTTTACAGTAGCCTGTGGAAGTTAAATATGCGAAGCGCGTTCAGTACACACAATGGTTTTTCTGAAAAATGTTTAGTGAAGTATTTATAATAATTCCTAAAATAAGACGAACTCATTTTTTGTTCTGATATTTTGGGGTTCCAATTAGCCGATTAATGCATATTTAGTTATTAGTTATCATCAAATCAGAAAAATTCATTAAAAGTAGCAGGAGTTTACTTTAGAAAACATTTTTTTCTATTATGCGACTTGAAAAAACATTTTGCAAATAATGACTTTGACCGTCCAATAAAAAAATGTGATAAAAATTATGTCTTGAGTTGTCATTTTGGCTGTTAAACACCAGGAACCTGAAATTTCATACTTTACTTTAGCATAATGATAGAAATAATGATCATTAAAAGAGATGGTTTCATGCACAGAAACGCAAGGCGAAAATAGAAAATTTATAATAGTAATAATAATAATAAAGCACGAGGGTACTGCAAACTTAACCTCTCTCTGATTAGGTATAGCGTCATTAAGGTCATATTAATTACCAATAATGGTTAAAAAAAGACTAACCAAAAATAATTCGGAAAATGTTGAATTTTTCATTTATTTTAAATATTTGAAATACGATGGCGGCCATTCCGTATTCTCATGTACAAGAGGATACTTACGTGTTTAATATGAAGTCAAATAAGGTCAGGGGCTCTAAAATGCCAGGCTATCCACCTTGGCATTGAGCATCGAGCCTAAGGGTTTGCGTGACTAAATTGTTTCTGCCCAGATCGATGAGATCCACAAAAGAACGTGGTATTATTTTTTTGTGACTTGCCTATGTCGACCTTGTGCCTTATAAATCAAACACAATGCCGTATAAATAAAACAGCCGTTTCGCTATTTTTAGGAGGGAAATTAAAAGCTACGTACGTAAAAATTTGAATTTGAATAAATCCAGCGGGGTGGTTTTAATTAAACGAAGTTTAAAGAGCATTTAAATTTCGAAGCTTTTAGTTCGAATTGCAACAAACGCGTCTGTAACTTTTTATTGTATTGTTTGTTTGGTGAACGTGGCGTTTCGTTTTGCCAAATTGGAACCAAACGCGTATGAATACAATTACGAATTGCGTGTTTGTGCCTACCTGTTGCAAATGGAAATCATTTCTTAATGTCGACGGAAAACACAAAACACAAATGCAGTTTAAAAACAATATCGCGAGGCGACCTCTACGACAACTTTACGTCTCCAGACACTACGAATAATTGAATTAAAAGGGATTAAAAATGTTATTGCCTGCGCCATATACTTACAGTATCACGAAGTTTTGAGTATTTTTATAAAACAGACCAAGATTTAAACTAACTAAACGCTAGTTGGATCGACGTTTATAATTAATTATATGGGATATATACCGGGTGTCCCAGTAAGGACAACGAGTGACGGTATTAGAAGATTTACAGCACCCTCCGTCCTAGAAATTTGAAAAAAAAATTTAAGTAAATCGGCAAAGAGGAAGTTATCTTTGTTCTAACCTAAAATATGAATAAAACAACTTAACTTTATTTTGACTTTAAAGATTGGCAATAAGTTTTCTCAAAATATGCCTAGATCTCGTGAAATGTTCTGGGAAAACGAGTTAAATGTGTGGAAATTGCAGTTGGAAGGAAAATGGGGAAAAGTACAGGTTAGAGGGTGAAATATAGAGGCAAGCACGGAAAATCATTCGCTTCTCTACGAAAATATCAATATTGTCTAATAACTATATAGTTTATATATATGTAGGGCAAAATTAAATGTAATTGAATAGAATTTTTAAACTTAACCTGGTAACGTTCAAATGTTAATTTTTCAAAGAAACTTCCACAGGATACTGTAATGCTTTTTACAAAACTCCTGGATTCCTCCTGCGTCGGTTTTTGCTTAGTCAAAATTGCTGACGTTTCGCCAATCATCCCGTTGGCTTCTTCAGAGCTTGACTGAAACTGGGCTCTGAAGCTCGGAAGAAGTCAACAGGATGATTGGCGAAACGTCAGCAATTTCGACTAAGCAAGAACGGACGCAGCAGGAGTTCGGAAGTTTTGTAAAAAGCAAACGTCAAATGTAGTTATTTTGAAAGACATTAAACCAAAGGGTTTTCCGTCGTTGAATTATTTACTTGTAATGTGTGACAACTAAATAACTCAGCAAAGTTATAACCCAAGTTTAGGACAAGCATGATGAAACGCGGACTGTAAAGCTTCTACTCTCTAACATGGACTTTATTATATACTATAAATTCAAACATTAGATTTTTTAACGAAAACTCAAGCCGTTCGAATAACAACGATTATTTTTAGCGCGAGATAACCGAAGATAAATTTGGATTTTCGTGATAATTATAGGTTAGCGGGTCTTTAGAATTGCCGCTTTTAGATATCGATTTCTGCGAGATTGTTACTCCCATTTACGGGCTATCTACATAATTAGTGAAACTGATATTGATCGCAATCGCTGCACGGCAATTAAAAACGTCAAGTTGGTAAATTAATTAAGCTACCGTGCCGTCAGATTCAATTTATTATTAATTATAAATCGTCATATAGCATGTAGCTTAAGAATTCTTTGAAATTTTATTATCAACTCCCGATTTTCTGCAACCATTACCCCTTTAACTGATCTTATTATTGCGAGGTGTTGGAAGTAATTGATACATTAAAAGAAGGTGAAAAAAATACAAACCCAAACACCTACAATGAATTTAACTTGAAATGGAAATTATTTTCTAAATATATATAACGCCATTGAAAATGAGTTTCTGATTATAATTCCCATTCCCATTTACATCAGCGTACAAGCATTAAATGTAAATCCCTGTTTGTATTTAATGGTTGTTTTTAAAAATTTAAAGTATTCATGTCAACACATATTTGTGCATACATCATTCACAGCCACTAAACATAATATACGGTCGTTACGCAATCTTGTAAAGCTGCACGACGCTCAAGGAATGTAAAATGTCGCATTATCTGCTTTGCTCAGACAAAGACAAGGTGGTTGTGTTGTAAGTCTTGCGCATTTTATGTATAAATAATACCTATAAACTGCAATTAAAAATGTGGACGACCTTAGTCACGAAATCGCAAATTTTAACGATGAGTATATATCGAGTATATAAATATATATGTATGGATCGATTTGTGAATTCAAAAGTCGGAGGAATATTTTATCTTCAATCGCAAAACTTAAACGAATTGGGTCAAGTAAGAAACGAGCACAAAAAAAAAACGTTTGATTTGTTTTTTTCTTCTCTGCGATCTACGTGAATCCAGCTGAATCGGCTTGGGCAATAATTTTCTGAAGTCGATTTCCCCACGGAAAAAAAAATAATTTGTGTTTTGTACTTTTATTCGACGGTCGAAAAGGGCAAAAGTTCTGTCTGATCGCTTTAAAAATACACAGGCAATGATAAACAAATATTGAACCTCACTTGGCGTAGCCATTTTCCGTTTGATATTCGATTTGTATTTTATCAGTTTACGTTCAATTCGATGGAACTTCGAAATGTCATTATGCGATTTGGTGGAATGCACGACATTGTAGCAAAATCGATTTGGGGTTATACGCAAAATTAGGTAAATCTGAGAAATGCGCCTTGGAAAATTGAAGCATCCGGGATATCGTGCCACAAGAACAAGTTGAAATCGGAAACACGAATTTCAATCTGTTTCTCACTTGTTCGCGAATCTAATTCGAATTCCACCGCCTAATAATCAAAGCACCGCTTTGCCCATCCTAGAATTCTCTAAAACGTAATAACAAATGCCACTCCCCAACTCTTTGAATGGCGTAAATTAAATTTGAAGAGGTAGCAACAACTTCCCCTTTTTTATTTTTCGTTCTAGCTTTAAGCCGCAAGCTTTTTCAAATTAACTTGCAGGTTCACGCCTTATTTATTATTTATTTTTCATTATTCCTCTCTTCTATTTTACAATGTAAGACATAGCACAATATCACTAGTTTTTATTCAAGAATTATAAGTAAAATGCCTGCCGATCTTCTTTGGAAAAGTAGAGAGTAAAGTCTATTCATAGATATAAGAAAGTGACTAACTGATACGAATTATGGAAAGACCCGGACAAACTGTAAGAATGAAATATGGCCGAACAGGTCCGTACTTTGCTTAGAATTTAATTATTTGGAGTTTTGTTAGGAAAGATACTAAACAATATTTATTTATTTATTTATGTATTTATGTTTAAATCTAAAATAAAAATTATTTTTATTACCTACTTAAATTACTAAAAATTATTCACATAATATATCAGCATCACTATCGCTATCATCGCCTGTTCTAATTATTATTTGTTCTATATTATTTGCAATATGGATATACGATTGTTCTGCTTTTTCTATATGTTTAACAGAATTTGCCCAACTTTGTGGAGGGATGTTAAAAACTTCAGTTTCTATAAGTTTGAGGACATTGGAGTTAACACGGGGAAAAACATTGTTACGACGAATGGCAAATTTCAGTTGGTGCCAAACATGTTCAATGGGATTAAATATACAGTGGTAAAGTGGAAGCCTTAAAACTGTATGCCATAGATTTTTTGCATAGTTATCACAGACGTGTTCCTTTTGTAGGTTCAAGCTTTGTAGAACCTCAATTTATTGCTTTTTGTTATAATCTTCGTGAATATAAATGTCGTTATTCTACATGTACTTTTGGGTTGTTGCTTTTGTGTCACATGAGGAAGGGGTTTTAGGCAACTGTCTACTGTGATAACTTGCATTGTCCATTACAATGACGCTATTAGGAGGAATGTTTGGAAATAGTTTGTTTTTAAACCAACTTTCAAATAAATCAGTGGTGGTGTCTTCATGGTAATCCAGAGAAGAATCTTTAATATTTTTCACAGACAGAGAAAGTCCATTTGGAATCCAACCATTTTTAGAGCCAGCATGCAAAATAGTTATTCTTTAACCTCTTTTTTATGGCGCGTTTGTTGTACACTTATCAGTTGAATCAACCCAACCCTTTTCGGAGGTATCATAAGTGTCGAACCAGGTTTCATCCAAGTAAATAATTGGCCTTTGTTCTCTGTAAATCCTAATTTTTTCTAGATATTCCAGTCGCCATTTCCAAATTCTAAAAGATTCCATTAAAACTTGCCTTTTGTCATTTTTTTTTAAATCTAAAACCCATTTGTTGAATACACTTCCGTAAGGTAGTTCTGCCACATTTAATCCCGGTTTCATCTTTTTCAAGTCCCCTAATTAAGATATCTAATGTAGGCACACTTTGTTCCTCGTATAACTTGTAAATTTTACCCCGTATTATATCTCGATCACTTTCATCTACACTCGATAAAATGTCAGCATAGCTCCTTTTTTTCCTCGCTGAAATAGGATTATTCACAATTTTCCATACAGTTGATGTGGAAATTTTCGTCAACGTGGCCGTTTCTTCTAAAGATGCTTGCTTGCTGGCAGCACGTTCAATGAGAATCAAATAAACATTGTTATAACTTCCTTAGTCTCAATAGAATAGTGTTTTCTACATTTGGGCGGGCGCATCTCCTGATATACATTAGACTCGTACATATTTTGCATAATTCGCACACGATTCAACACACGCTGCATTACCAAATAATATTTATTCAATAAACAAAAATTTAAAATACGTTAGAAAGAAGTGATGCTTGCAAATGGTGCCCCTGTAGACGGGCAGTAGAATAAGTCTCTCGAAAATTGTTAAAGCGACGTGCTTTAAATAAAATGGAAGTTTTAATGGAATGCCGGCGATTACAAGTATGTCGTCGGGATTATTTAAATTCCGACCTTGATATCCATAACGTCCCAAAAAAAAAGGATAAAGCTATTTAATAAATAAGTGTCACGCGAATGCTTTCTCATATGAACTATAAAATAGTGAAACGAAAGTTAATATTGGATAGGTTGGGTTAAATATTTTATACGCGGTGTTCCGGAATTCAGTAGAAAGATCTTAAGGGGATATTTATCAACTAAAGACAAGTGTGTTTTTTCATATCGATTTTATTTGGCAGATTTTGCCTGTTTCATGAAAATCATATTGAAAGTTTTTAAATAATTAATGAAAAATCTCGGAAAGCAGTTTGTAATTTTTATCTTGATCTTAAAATATTTTAAACATTCAAAACATCAGCGGCGCATTGTGAATTTAAGTCTACATGTCAATTAGATCACCTTCTCGGACGCCACTGATTTGATTTTGATTTTGATTACGAGCATGTCAAGTTTTGGTAAATCGGTTAAAAAGATTTTGAATAATTAATGAAAAATGGATTTTTTACACACTTCATGCCGAAAATAAAACAAGTTAAAAAATCACAGATCCCTTAAATTTTTGCATTGAATTTTGAAACACTCTTTACTGTAAAATAAGAAGAAAATATAATTGAAATCTGGTATTAAGGTCAACAATGATTTTATAATTTGATGGTTTTCATATTTTTGAGGTTATAAAAGGAATTAAACAAATAGAACAACAATGTCTCTTGTTTCTATCACGCAACATTTTTGAATTAATTTTTGGGATGTCATATTTATTGTTTTAAAAATAGAAATATTATATAACATTCTAAAAATTTGCATAAATGTTTAGCGGGGAAACCCCGAAAGTAAAATATATTTTCGGAGAATCCTAAATATGTAGTGGTTTTTTTTTCAAATGCCAAGACTTTGTAAAAATATTCCAGATGATACGTTTTGCTGTGGGTGGTTCTTTTATGGCCAAGAAATTTAGACCCAAAATTACATCCCTGTTTGAGAAATAATACTAAGATTATTTTTAAGCAAAAATTGGTGATCAATGTGAAGAAGGTTTAAGACATTGGAACCAGAGATCCCTATCTTTTGGATTATGAAGAGAGCCAACAAATCACCATGATAACTGCTATTTCTGCATGTGCAATGTTCGTGGATATAATATTAGAAAATTGAAAAACATTGTTTATCCGAAACTCTATTCTGCAATTAGACTAATGCCACATGGCCCAGGTGTCCCAATACCTGAGAACCTGAAGTGGATAAAGATACCCTTATTGATGTTGGTGATATATGGAGTGTTTCCCAGCAACCACAGGTTTTTCTAAGAATCTTTCCGAAATTTTAGCATCTAGACTGCGAAATAAAAATTTACTGGCAAAGAGACAATCCGGTCATGGGATATACAAGAAAATCCACTAAACGAAGTTTTTCAGTCAAGAGGGAGAGATGTTCCAAAACTAAATGGAGCTAACTATTATTTGAGACTTTGTTATTTAATTTATATTTTTTAATTCGGTTTTTGTTCTTGTACTAATAAACATAATGTTTAAATCAACCGAGATTATAACATTGATAAAAAACCTTACGTGACAGAGGAAAGTGCTTATCAGATTTAAATTTGGGAGGCCTAAATTATAAAGAATCAAAAGTCAGATCGAAATCAAAAGTTTAAAGTTTTGGCCTGTGGCATTAATCCAAATCCAAAAATCAAACATCTGTCCCTTGGTTAGTAGTTTTGGTTAGTTTTTATGGGAGGGTTCTACTAGTAACGCTACCGTTCCAATTTTTTTTGCACCTACGAAATCGGCGAAAGTTTCTAAAATGGACTTTAGCTCAACGAGCAAATTTTTATCAAAACTAAAGCCCCATTATAATAGAGGTAGGAATCCCGCAATCCTGGTTACAACATCGATCGATTTTTATTCCATAAACAGCCAAAGGTAAAAAAAACACTTTATCGATTTCCACAACGATTCCATTGTTCGAGGTTGGGGGATTTCGTTTGCCGACGAAACTACCACTAAATAATAAACAAGTTCAAGGTATGTTTGGCAAGTGAATCAATGCAACCCTGTAGCGGTCACAGAAAAAACCGCTTTGTGCAAGCTTGAAGCGATAGACTTTGATTAACAATGTTTTATTTCTAAACGCGGAACTACAAAGCTTTGTTGTTAATTGGTCGGTTGTCGGCCGTAACTGTTCACCCTCTCCAAAATGTATTTCCGCCGACAAAGTGTGCCGTAATTAACGCCGTCGTAACAGGAGTCAAATACAAGTTTAATCTAATCTGGCCGAAGCTCAATGATCCAATAAATAGCTCTTCCAAGGGTACAATTTGACCAGATTCCCTGACCATTCATAGTCATCACCTCGACCATTATTCACCAAACATCTAAACGTCTCAGCAAAATGCCGCCGGGGAAATTATGTGGAAAATTTTATTATCTAACATCAGTTTAAGAACTAAATGTTGCCTACAGCTTTCGATTGTATTGCCTAGAAAAGAAAACATTTACTTATCTCATAGATTTTGAATTCCTTTACCCTGTTCTATAAATATAAAACCTGTATATCTCATATCTCATCTTATAAATCTAAGATGCAAAATGCTGCCCGTATACCTCTTTTTTCTCATTACATATATACACGTAAATTGTTGGAAAATCGGAAACGGTATTCAAAAATTTTAGGCTATTTTTAGGGCAAACTAAAGTAGTATATTATGCAACAAGTGCGGTAAACGGCATTTGACTCACGAGTGACTTAAAAGTTTACCGAAAGTGTTGCATACTATAATTTTTCTACGACCGTTTTTTGGAGGTGTTAAAAAGGGAATATAATGCGTATTAGAGGAAGTGAAATTGGAAATTTATAGGCAGTACTAGGAAATAGTGTACTGGCGTAGAAGAAGAATATCTTCTGCTTCTAGGATTATTTCTTGTTTATTTAGCATAATTTTTAAATAATTTTTAAGCTTTTATTAATTTATTCTAATGTACTAAATAAACATGTAACTATTTATTTACTTATTTATACTTACTTCTGTTTCTATTGTAATCTGACTTAAACTCTACAATCAGCTTAATTAGCATCGCAAATTTCTGAAACGAGGCAAACACCAAACAGTTTTTTTTTTAAAGCGGTAGATGGTCATGATGGTGTTATTACCGACCATGAATATTAGCGACTGCGAATAATCGGTGCGTGTCGGGATAAAATAGTATATTATGCAACAAGTGCGGTAAATGGCATTTGACTCACGAGTTTATTTGACACGAGCGAAGCGAGTGTTTAACAAAACGAGTGACTTAAAAAGTTTATCGAATGTGTTGCATACTATACTGTTTCTATGACCGTTAGTTTTTGAGTACATTTTCGCAAAACAACACGAATACACTGACATGACCGTCAGAATTGACAAACGTAAAAATCCAAGGCCTGGGAAATATCTCCGAAAACATCCGCTTGCTCCCAATCCGGTGCGGTAAAATCCCGGAAATGTCCGAAGTGGCTCGGATTCGTGGGAAACGAAACTGAGGTAGTAAAGTGACGCTTTCCGCACGCTAGATCGGTGGGTAATTAGGTATTCTACAGACGGGAGAAGAACAAGAATATTTCAACTGCGACTTCGGCATGTATTGCATCAGCGATCGACTGCGATTCAAGCATTTTTTTTCTTGGTAGCTTAACATTACTGCATTAAACTCTGTGCATTAAAAATGAAAAAAAAAGCAATTCTGGCGACTTTTGATATCTTTATCGGTGTCAATTCTTTGACTTTCCTTAGAGCGGTAAATGAAAACAAATGTTTTCAGTGACGATCGCAAATGGCAGCTAATTTTTACAGATATAATAATAATTATTTGACATTATTGAAGCAGAAAAGTCTACAAAGTGTAAAACTTTTAAGAAAACAGTAACATGTGGTAAGTACTTAGGATACACATAGTTTGGGGATATCGGAAATTATAGGAGATACTTGGTCGGTTAAATTACGAGGGCAGCGCCAAAATTCCCCTGCCTGAATATCAAAGAAACAAAGTAGAGTAACATTTTTTTTTATTTTTCAATATAATCACCCTTAACTTCAATACACTTATTACATCTCCTTATTAACAGCTCAATCCCGTTAAAAAAATATTCTTTTGGTTTGTCTGCAAAATGAGCTAGAACAGCCTCTTTTAATTCAACTTCGTCGTTAAACCGCCGTCCACGTAAGTCCTTTCTCAAATATCCAAACAAATAATAGTCGCTGGGGGCCATATCTGGACTATAGGGAAGATGATCTATCTATTGGAACCCACACTCTGAAATGGCAGCTTGTGCAACACCAGGAGTGTGGACAGGTGCATTATCGTGCAAATGATGCACGCCTCTGGTCAGTTTTCCTCTTAATGTAACAATGTTGCGTAATATTTACTATTGGCAGTGGTATTAGTTTCTTTAAAATCTATCAAAAGAATTCCTTCACAATCCCAAAAGATCGTGCCCATCACCTTTTTTTGTTGACTGGCAGGCTCTGAATTTTCTTGGAGGTGCTTCACCCTTACGACGCCACTCCATTGATTCCGTTTTCGATAGAAAGTCATTATAGAGAACCATATTTTCATCTCCCGTCACAATAGTTTCTATCACAGGCTTCGGTTCCGACCCACAGAGTTCTAAAAAAGACCGCGCACACTCGACACGGCGTTGTTTTTGAATAGCCGAAAGGTTTTTAGGAACTCATCTTGCACTAACCTTATGCATACCTAAATGATCATGTTGGATTCGAGGAACACTTGTGTCAGAAAGCTTAGTAATTTCTGAGATTTCCTTGATCTTTAAACGTCGATCACTCAATACCACCTCTTCCACAATCGCAACAATATCTCCCAGCGGTCTTCCACTGGTCGACCAGTTCTTGAATCATCTTCAAGGGACTTCTGCCCCATTCGAAAACGTTTTTCCCATTCTTTCACTACAGAATACGAAGGAGAACTTTGGCGATACACAGCATCCAGCCTTTCTTTAATAATTTTAGGTGCTAACTCATTTTTTGTCAAAAACTTTATGACTGCTCTATACCCAATTTGCGTTATTTGCGACATTTTTTCGGACACGTCTTGTTTAAAATGCTGTCAATAAAAAACTATTCGACGCATTTTTTTTTCACAGCCTACTAAGATATATATGTAAAAGAATACAAAGTTGTGGTTAGTTTTGGTATGTAAAGCATAAAATACGCCAAACATGATCTCGTCTTTTCTTGTGGGCATCATATTGAATATTTTCATCATAAGATCTTGGAATCGCGAAAGCAAAATTTGATTTTTTTTATAGTAGGCCATAATCATTCGTAGAGACAAAAGTTTTGACAGTCCAATTATTTTTGACAGTTTAACTTCAATTACAGTACAGAAGTTAACGTTACCTGTTAATTTATTTAAAAATGGAAATATTTTTTTGTAAAGATAATTTAAAAATCTATGGTGTATTCCTAAAAAACTAAAGATTTTACTTAAAAAAGTGTGTAGTAGTCCCAAGATCATGTTTGTCGTATTTTATAAAATTTAAAACCCTCTGTAAAATTGCAAGAAGAATGGATAAAGTGAGTGTGTAGATATTTTCGAAGCGGTCTACATTTTGCAGTGTCCAGCTAGTTTATGGTATATACAAAATAAGTTATTGTTATTTTCCGTTTTATTTTGTTTATTTATTTTCCATTGTGATGTCATCAATGGGGTGTAAAGCTAGTTCGCCTCCTCGTGGTGCACCCTGGGTAACGCTAAATGAACTCGCATAATTTTAAATGTATTATTTGATGTTGCTTATAAAGTTAACTTGCAGAACTGAATATTGCAGAGTTAACTTATTTTGCCAACGTTTTCATCCAGCGGTAAGCTATTGTTCGAGATTGCCCTAGATTCTGCTATTATCAGATTTATTTTATTCCAGAAAATGTGTTTACTCTCGAAGCATCTCGGATGTAGCAGTTTCAACCATTTGTGGAAATTTCATCCCTGTGGCTTTTCAATTAGAAGTTTACAGGTAAATACCGCTTGAGTTGGATATAAATGAAACTTAAGCTGCTAGTGGGGTAATGAGTGTACTCGTATTTCACACTGTGTCGATGCGAAACATATCGTTTACGACGTGATAGGTACATCCGGTATAGATCACCGAAGCTGACGTCTTAAAATGACACTTTGCACACACTTAGTCAGTGAATAATTGGGTATTTTAGAGCAGAAAGTAGAAACAATCCATTGGTTGGTTGATTTAATTAAATTTAATTAAAAATATACTACAAACATTCTGAAAATGCTTCAACACGACACACATAAGCAACTAAAAAGCGAGCCGCAAGTCGAAGATATTCGAACTAGAGTACATAAATATCTTTCAGACATTGCCGGGTTACCGCAGATCCGATAAGATTGACTGTAAATCTCGCTCAAATTCTGGCAACAAAGGAAAAATAGCAAGTTTTATAAAGTTTCCCTTGAGCCGATGTGTGTATTTTCCAATTTAAAAAAACCCTTTTACCATGGCGACGAATCATCGATCACCACGACCAAGGTTTTCCGCGTTTCACTCAACTAATCCATCCCTTTATTAGAAAAGCACGTTTCATAAACTAGTCAATTCATAAATTATTTTCACTCGAACTCTTGCATTTAAAAATATGCACATAAATTGGCCGAATCGTTTGTCACACTAATTTTATTTTTTCTTTAAATAAGCTGTCTGTGGGAAGTATTGTTTGCGTAAAAAAATATAAATAAAAGTATTTTCACACCATGTGGTAATAAAGATTGATTGTTATATTTTAAATAATTTTTGCCATTTTATCTATTAGTAACATCGTTTTTCTATTTTGATACAAACCCCTGTAAACGTGGGACTACGGAAATATAAGAAATCGCTTTGCCATATGCTGAGTGTCAACTCTAATTTATCCGCACAAAAGAAAGAAAATACATTTTCCACCGCAGCTGATTTCCAGTATGGATTTTAGAAAATCTCAGCAGTCTATTTTTATCGCCGCTTTTTGCTGTAATGGAGGCGTAAAACGGGTTAAATTCCAACCTCTTTTGTGAGTTTTGACAGTGAATTGTTTCCCCGAACTCGACTACCTATTTGTTCGTTTTTATCAGCTGATTCCACAACGTATACACAAGTTATTTCCGTTATTTCGAGGTTTGATCGTTGCCAGCTAATTACCGTGCAAAACAATGGGTCACTTAAGAAAGACAACATTTCAATAGTACGAATTTTTTGGACATAATTGCAAATTTAACCGTCGTCATTAACGCCATTAGGATATAGATTCTCGAAGTGTCGTTTTCGACGTGGTTAAACCGCAGAGACAATTTGGGAGGAATGGCAATTACTCATTTAGACCTTAATATTAGCTAATTATATATAATTAGCGATTGAGCTGAGGGTATTTGGGCATCTTTACGGAGAGGTAAAAAACAACATACAATAATACCAAATTATTAATTACATCACGAAACCTTTTTCCCTATCCTCTTTCAAATTACCACCAAGAAATAGAGGACTTTTAAAACTTATCTTTTAAAAAATTATTTCTTTCGAGGGCATCGGCCGCCTCAGATAAAACTAAAAAAAAGCTTATTAGGTTGATTTCCACTCCCCATTCGGCGAATAAAAAAATTGTACCGTAGCGTAATCAAAGGTTGCGCAAAAATAAACTTTCAAAGTGAAAAATCGCTTTGATTAGCGAGTAATGACGAAAACGAGTCAGGTCGCTCATTTTTCCCTGCAAAAAAAAGTGGCGTCTTATTAACTTCCTCTTTACATGGATCTACCATTAAAAACGATAAAAATGAGCCCAATTTCGGAGATATGTTAGAATTTTCATATAGTATCAACTCGAATACAGTGGAAAGTATTATTTAAATTTTCATATAGTTCATTTGTGTTTAAAATGTATCAAACGTGTAGTGTTATTACGAGTCTTTAAATTACCTTTTTCGATTCTCTACTCTAAAATATCCAATTATGCATTGATGGGCATGCCCAAAGTGTCACTGTAATACTTCGTTAACCACTGTGGAGAGCCACTTCGGCATTTTTCAATAGACTTTAGCCACTGACGTTTTTTGACATTTTTCAGCTCTGATGGGACACACCACACATTACTCAGTATTCAGTATTCCTACTGTTTTGCAGAAACGTACCCTAAAAGTAATGATCGCAGAAGAAGTATAGTTATGCAACACGTTTATAAATAAATAAAAAACATAATCATTCAGTCATTCAAAAAAAATTATACAATTTTTTATTCAAAAAGCTATTGTCCAACTAACCGACAAACTTCAGCCAATGGCTACCCTGACTCCGTACATCAGACCTTAAATTTAATAAGCCAAATTGCTTGCTTTTATATTATTAGGAAGAGCATTGTAAAGCATGATGAAATTATATAAAAAACTTTTTTTCTTAATTTTATTTTTAAAATAATCGGAAATATGTTTTTTGGTGTTCATTATTTTTTGAAAAAAAAAGAAGCCAAACATTTTGTTGGACATGTTCAACCACTGAACTTCAATAATTTTATGCGTCATAGTCATAGATTAGACCACAACACATATTTTTAGTTTTTGGTATTCTATAGGAATCCACTTGTTTTTAGCAAAGACCAGAAAGAAAATTTGCAAAATTAAAATGTGATAAAACTAGTGAATTACATTACGATTCCATCAATTGTTTTCACTATAACAACCATAAATTGTTGGATTTTATAGTCACACCTTGTCAAAAATATGATATTTACTAAAATTTTGGCATTGTATATACGTGTTCACATCAGTTTTATTGTTTAAGAGAAAGTATTATTACTTTTTCTTAGTATCAAAATGCCGATCAAATAAGAACAAGTTCGAAAGCAATCCGTTTGGAAAATTCGTCAAAGTGAAAGATTGTTTTTTGCGAGAGTCTTTATATAAAAAGGGAAGAGCTTAAAAAACCAGGTCAATGAGTGATCGCGAATAATAAGTAGCCGGCTTTTTTCGAGACATTCGTGTCTCGCTAAGCATAAAACTTCCTGAATATTGTTGATAAATATCGTGAAAGGGGATCGATTTTTTAATACATCACCGGTCTACATGCTGGGTTTCTCGGTTATTTATTTTTTCATATTAATTGGTTTAGGCGGCGTATTGAAATTTGTTTATATTATCGTTCTCGAAATTCGTCGTCCTCCATGAGAGTATGCTAGACAACAAATAGTTCGACGTATGTGCTATGTTCAAAATTGGTATGATTTTCTAAGAAGCAAGATTAAACTTTTAAATGCTTAATTTATTAATGTCGACGAATTAAAACGCATTCAGTGAAACATCGGCTGTATGTCTTCATAATGTTTACACCTGTGTCAATAATATGTACCAGTAAAGGTCGGTATATTGAGTGTTACAATTTTATTTTTCTACTCTCGTCTGTAAAGTACATAAATAAATTACACACCGATCTATCGTGCGGGAAGCGTCACTTTACCACGTCAGTTTCGTTTCCCACGGATCCGAGCCACTTCGGAGCAAGCGGATGTTGTGGGAGATATTTCCCACGCCTTGGATCTTGACGTTTGTCAATTCTGGCGGTCATGTCAGTGAATGTATTCTTGTTGTTTTGCGTAAATGTACCCAAAAACTAACGGTCGTAGAACCAGTATAGTACGCAACACGTTCGGTTATCTTTTTAAGTCACTCGTTTATTAAACACTCGCTCCGCTTTTGTCATATAAACTCGTGAGTCAAATGCCACTTACCGCACTTGTTGCATAATATACTATTTTATCCCGACACGCACGGGTTATCCGCAGTCACTAATATTAATGGTTGATAGTAACACCTTTTTTTTAAAAAGAAAATGTTTGGTGTTTGCCTCATTTCAAAAATTTGCAATGCTAACAAAGCTAATTGTAGAGTTTAAGCCAGGCTACGATAGAAACATAAGTATGAATAAGTAAATAAATACTTAGATATTTATTCAGTACATTAGAATAAATTAATTAAAGCTTAAAACTAATTTAAAAACTATGCTAAATAAACAAGATTGCTTTCGAAAAATCGTCACTGGGCGGTGCAAGTTCGTAGCGCTTAGCGGGAAGCAGCTTTTTATTATAAAAGGCAAGAGATTCGCGGTTTTGTGTGGTAAAGGGACGCATTGTTTTTCTATCGTGCTCCTGCGGACCACTATGGAACTTTCGCAAAATCGATGTAATTTAATTGTGCATGCACCCTGTATAAAATATCCTTCACATCTGGTCGAACTTCAAAGTTAATAATAGCGTTGTCGAATGATATTTTTTTCAAATATTCCGCGCCCCGTATAATTGACGAAACCTGAAACTCTCTCACGACACGGTTTATGATTCTGTTTAAATAAAATTATATTATCTTTAACGGTTTTTCATTTATCGCCAATAATTTACTCACAAATTTTTAGGATATTTTAGATTTGTTGCCCATAAACGACACACCCTGTATGTGATTCAATCATTGTTCAGAGTAGAGGTTATAGCCTTGGATTTTCCACGTTTCCTGGTTCTAGAATTTTTTGAAAATAGCAAATTATTTTCGAGAAAATAAGTTTTTTCTGAAACATGCAGCGTACCGTAATAATCAATGACGTCATCGCATCTTGACAGCACCGTTTGAACCAACTAGCCATATTTTTTACGATTTTTGATTTGCGGCAAATAATTTACTCTATAAAAGAACAATTTTCTAGGCCTTTTAGATTTTTGCCTATAATTTATGCCCGAAATAAATGTTATTGCACTGGATGTTCTGCGTCTGCCGATTTAAGAATTTTGCCAATCGGATGAACGATTATGGAGGAAAACATATTTTTCTGAGAGCTAAAATTAAAAAAGTTAAAACATTTTTAAAAAATAGTCTGTAAAATTTAATTGCGTCCAATTTCTACTGATGTGGACACGGACTTTTACTTCTCTGCTAAATTTGAAATTGATATCTGCAAATTTAGGACACTTAACACATTTCTCATTTAGCACGAAATATCGGGAACACCCTATCTAATAGGCGAAAAACCTTAAATACAAAAGTTTTTGCTGTCTATGCGGGCTATATCGCAATGTAAAAGAAAGTGATATCTTAATCATAGTCTTTCAGTTATAACCAATTTTCGAAAATAGGAAGACCCGTTTATCAGCTTTTTTGAATTTGCGGCGCACCCTGTATATTTTAAAAATTGTCAAACGTTTATAGAGCCGTATCTTCTGCTTCTTCTGGTTCAAGAATTTTTTTGGTCTCGTAAACGGTTCTTGAAAAATTAAATTAAATTAAAATCACTAGTTCGTGACTCACTAGTCTTTACATCTAATAACTTTTTATTTTTATCTTGGGTATATTATTTTGTGTTATACTAAACAAACATATTAATTAATAAAATAACACTCAAAATATAAAAAAAAATAAAAAAATGTTATTAGAAAGGAGAACAAAAAACAAACAAAGCGCCCGACAATAATTATATTATTGTTCTAAATCCTTGAAATCTTAAAATTCCACCAAACAGTCAAACCAATATGCGAGTAGATATATTTTTGTCCTCACATCGATCAAAGCTGTAACTTCGAGAAGCCTTTTGAAAAAGAAAACTAGTTTACAGTATTTCAGTTCAATTAATTAAACAGCAAGGTTTAGGACCTTTAGTTTAGTTTAGCAGTTTAGAACCAATACGCGGTTTGCTCTACACTACCCCCACCAACCAACACGACGACAGAGCCGTTCGTGGATATTAGAAATACTGACAAAACTATCAATATTTAGCTAGTTTATAGTTATACCGGTGCTTATACTAGGACTCGTACCTAGAGTTTTAAGCTTTTCAAAACCATTTTAGAATTTTAATTTGCAATAGTCTCTCAGAGTGTAATACTTCAAGGCTTCCAAGAATTAAGTACCGACAAAATAATAACATATATGTAGCCTGTAAAATAATTATTCAAATCAATCAAAAAATGATTTGAAGAACCATGTACCTCCAAACAATTAGGGGAGCTCACAAAATAATTCCATGACAACCAGGGAAAATAGCCAAGTGGCAATAATTTTTAATTTGGTCCGAAACAGTTTTGTTATTGAGAGTAGAATTAACGATATTTTGAGGTTTGTTCATTTTCATTTCCCTTACCGCTCGCTCGTAAATTCTGATAGAATTTTTAAAATGTTCCATTTCGTCCATAAACGCTCTTGAATAAATCCTTTAAGAATTACGCAATTGAATGTTCCAAGATCCGTAACTCTAATCGAAAGTTTGCTGAAGGCTCAAACATGAAAAACGATATTTTTGGAGTTCAATTAAGACATTCATTTCCATGTACAGTCACAAGTAAAATTATATTTCAACGGACAAATATGTTTTATTACTACAGATTACTTACAGATAACGATTTTATATAAAGAAAGAAATACATCATAAGAGATTCGCAGTGTAAAGAGTACCTAGTTGATTTCCTTCTAAGAACAAAGGGATGTGGATTTTGGAGTTGCTTTTATTAAAAGTGATGCGTCAATTTTCACAATCAATATTGTTAATCTCCTTTATTATGTAACGTGGTTTGTAACCTGAGCCAGTACAAATACCCACCTCATATTGATTTATCACAGTTATTTATTACACTTACTTTATTTTATAGTGACAATCGTCATTCATAATTTCTTTTAATTTGAATTTATTTCCATGTTACAGGTAACAAGTAATTTTAAATTAAAAAAGCATATGGATGTGTATTTTTAGGTATTTGTATTCAAAGAGATTTATCAACCACATTGTTGTTACCTGGTCTGCAACCTAAACCAGTGTACACACCTCCTGTTGATTTAGGATTTATATTAGCACCATATTCCTGTAAGTTTAAAGCCCTTCAAATAAAATTTTATAATTTTCTTAGAATTTGTTTGTTAATAGAACAACGCGTTTTAATAGTCTTAACCGTGTTTAAGTTTGATAATTATTCATATTTAATGAAACACCGAGAATTTACATTTTATTCCAGTGAGAACAAAATCCATTACAAAGTTTTCAACCGCACTCAACAAATAACTTTGTTTTGATATTAATTGGGAGTTTCCCGAGTTACCCGCTAGCGCAACTTTAATGTCTGAGATGTTTTAATCGAAAGCAGTTTTTCTTTTACCTAAATGAATCGTAAAAAAATTATCTGTTGCCTTAAATCGATTGCCTATTGCCAAAGTCGCTAGCTATAGTTGATGCGGTTCATTTATTTAAACGATTTATGTTTATGTAAACGTAATAAAGTTCTATTTTGACAGGCTATTTTAGAATAACCTCGCCATCGATACGGCAACGTCAAAGTTATCGCTGGCTGGAAATATAATTATGCTGGATTGAACGCAATTGACCGAAAAGCAGCGTTATTAGCCGATTATCGGGAAAATGGAAACGCAAATGCACAATCCACAATTAATAAAAATTATTATTATTTCGGTTTATTAAGTATAAATAAACGTTGTCCCTTTTTAGCAAATATATTTAAAAATTACCGATAACGAATTTTCAGCTCTATCGTTTTTTAAAAATATACTCCAACGCAACAGATATGCGTATGCCTGGATTAAAATACTTATTTTAACTATATTTTTATCAGTTCAGCAAACATTGCGACGGCTTTAATAAATTAGAATTAAAAGAAGATTAAAGAAATTGTATTTTTCTTGTTTAATAATGGATTAGCTTTAGAATAATCCTCCACAGTCTAGATAAATTTGTTAAGTACACACACCTCACCGTTTGGGATAATAAATAATTGTTGATACATTTATATATATGTGTGTGTAAGAGTTTAGGTTGGTTCCGGCATACAATATATCCGCAAAAGCACAGACGGTAAACAGAAGCCAGACTGACTGACTAATCGACATCTCCACTTATAATAAGGGTTTGAGGCCACTTAACTCAAAACACATTACATATTTATGGCACGCTTAGTAGCCACAGCAAAATATGATAAATTATTTATACATAAGTATGCTTTTATTGCGAGAATTGAGAATATCCGAAACGATAATGGGTAGTCGAGTTTCATCTTTTTTTTTGCTACTATGACATTCTTGTCCAGCGTAGAATTATTTCTGAAAAACTGTTCCAATATTGTTTCAAGGCAACAATTAATTGTCGATAGTCTGAAGGTTTGACGGTAGCCTTACAATATTTACTTTTTTATATTTTTTATTTTGGGTGTCATATTTAGAAAACCGCAAGCTTCCTGTTTCGTTCGCGTAAAATAAAAAAAGTATAGCGGCGCCAGCTCGAATTCTCATTTCATAGGGTAACGCGTCGACTTGTTATAAGAATTAAGTTGACACTTTGCAGTGAGAAATAAAATGGAAAACTTCATTTGAGAATCGATACGTAACGAAAGTTTTTCCGTGTTGTTGAGTTATCCTGTCAAGGTCTGCATTGAACGAACGCCACGATTTAAGTATCGCCAGAAACTAATTTTTTTTACGGTGAATTTAACAGAATCGTGGAAAATTATTACCTGGTTAATTTGAATGCAACGGTTTTGATTTTTCTAGAAAACCATAAACTGTGTGCGTATTTTTGAAAAATATATTATTTTGCGGACTATTAATTAATTGAATCGCAGCCTAAACAAATTAAATACGCTTACATGCATTATTATTGCATTATCAGGAAAAAATGCGGTTTCCAAGAAATAGAATTAAGAATTAAGCCCTTTTTAATACTATGTATCCCACCAACTTAGGTCGTGTGGATTTCCAAGGGATTCTTACTCTTGTTGTTTCTCCAGTCTAATTAATCCGGTTAGTTTTGGGTGGCCTAAATACAGTGCCGCCCGTGATCCAACCTGATTCGTTTTTTGCTAATGTGTTATTTTGGGAAAAAGATTTCGATTAAAATCCGTTATCTATTTTTCATTTTAATATTATTGGTGCCGTATGTTTTTGCAAATCTCTCAAGCTTAAGTAGTTCGTTAGGTTTCCACAATTCCATAAAGTTTTTACTATCAACAATGTAAATAAAAAAAAATCGATAGCATTTAATAACTGAAATCGGTTTATGAAACCATATGTTTGTGCGAGTTTATTTAGCCGACACGATGATGAAAAGTCCCTCGATATAAAACCTTGGGACGTATAAAACCGACCGAAGGGTTGCACGAAATGATTTGTTGGCTTCTCAGACGTACATGAGGTATTTAATTGGTATAAGGTTTACCTGAAATATTCGACTGCAAAAGCTTCTCGGTAACTTTTCCATCGTCCCTCGAATCGTTGAAGCTGTTGTAACGGTTTTTTTCTTGCGATTTGGACACTTTAAAACGTTCACTCATTATAGTTTAATAATAATCAAACGTTCACTATTTAGCGAAATTATCTGATGATCGGCGTTCGAACGCCCGGCAATTAATTCGAATTAAACTGTTGGTGCCCCTGGTTTCAATTCGAAAATTTGAAAAGTCCACGAAAAGTACCAACATTCGCGATAAATATAACTGAACAGTTTACTACATCCACGCGCGATTTTTGCAACTGGCAACGTATCATTTTATACGGTGAATTCGTTTATCGTATGGTAGCGACATCTGTTTTCCTTATCTATCGTGCTTCGCGTAGGAAAACTAGACGGAAAGCGTTGGGGACCTCTTTTAATTCAGTCAGTCAAATGATGTTCCACGGCGTCGCGAAAATTAAAAAAAAGTCCCATTCGACACATCGAACCACCAAACCACATCCGACTATATAATTTAATTGTACTCGTTGCTAGTGTGCCATTTCGTTTAGTGTTTTATTAATTATTTAAAATAAAGTTCGATGCCGGTCCGATCTATAAATATAAAGCGCGTTCTATGTCGATATAGCATTAAATATTTATTCACATTGGGACGCTAAAACGGCGATAACGTGGCATTTTTCAGTCAAGGTCGTACGAAAAAAATGCGATTCATTTTTTACCGTAGTTGGAGTCGATTTTTCCCTTTTTTCAAAGTTGCTTTATTAGCGCTTATCGCGAAAATGTTACCGCGTCGAATTTCATTTTCTTTAAAACCGAACTATTAGCACCTGACTGTCGTACAGTGTGAGCGTTTTGTTTTATTATGTAGGTACTAAACGAAAATGACTAACCTCGCTTAGTCCTCGAGGATCCTCCAGCAAATTTGTTGTTTTCTCTGTCTACCCCGCGTTATCGGCAACCTGGAAAACCGGGAAAAGTCGTCGCGTTGTATCTAAAGATTCCGGAAAACTTTTAGAGTTTTTCCTACTTAATCACAATTAAATTAGCTGTTTTTTAAATTCGTTTTTCCCAGGGTTGGTTAGTTTGAGGCTGTGAGGCTAAGAAAACAAAATTTGATTGCTAATTAACGTGTAATTAATTGGTTTTATTTTGTATTGCACTGTGATATTGACTTAACTATCTCAACTAATGAATTGCTCACAAATTTCTAAAGCAGCTAGTAGATTGTTAACACTCTTAAAACGTACTTTTCACAAAACTTCTGGATTCCTCCAGCGTCGGTTTTTGCTTAGTGGAAATTGCTGACGTTTCGCCAATCATCCTTTTGGCTTCTTCAGAGCTTAACTGAAACTGTTCAGTTAAGCAACCTGTGGAAGTTTATTTGAAAAAAAAAACCCTTGAAACGTTTCACGCAAAAATAATCTTTGCTATATTTTTTATTTTACATGAAGGAATTCTAATTTTCCTGCTATATTTAATCCGGTCGTTTTTTTTAGGTTTTTCTTGATTAATGTTTAGCTTATTTGTCTGTTTTGCCAAATTTAATATAAGTAATTAGAATAATGGTAATGAAAGAAGGATATCCTTACAGACCATTCTTAATTTAGCAAAAAAACTTAGTAAGGGGATAAAAAGTAATAAAATAAAAAAAAGATAAAACATATAAACATGGTATAGAATCTATTTCAAGAAAATTTACACATTACAAAAGTACATACAACAAAAATATTGCTTCTTAAAGAAATATTTTCATACAACCACCCTACAACCACAACGGATAATAATAAAAAATAGAAGATGTAGTTACGCAAAAAATGGCTAAGACTACCATCATGCAGAGGGCAACGTTTTGGTTAAGTTTGAAAACGGTTTTAACAATTAAATTGAGCATTGCAGATTTAATATAGAATCGTAACAAGAAAAATCGCAAACGATTATTGCATTAACATCAAAACAGTAGAACAATATGAAAAGACTAGTGAACGACATTAACTCCTACTTAGTCTCTATGAAACGTTATTTGGTTGTAGATATGCCGAAGCTGAACTCAACAGGCCTATCCTGTGTTTTTGTTTTCTCTGTTCGGCCATTTGCTCCTTCAACTCCATCAACTGATGCGACAAATTTTTAACAAGCGTCTGAGTACTTTCCAAGACATTTTGAAGACTTCTGAGTTCGATTTGCTCGCCTTCTCCTTCTACAGCGGCTAGAGACATGGCCCGTAATCTTGGAAACCAATCCAAATTCACTGACTTTACTAAAGTGTAGACGTAACTTTCTGGACCTGTAAACTCCGTAGGATCCTTCACTTTAATTAAAACTATGAAGTACAAGTAATGCCACATGTTGTGCTCGTTTTTAATATGTTCTTCGAAGCTCACCGTTTTGTTGTCAAATGCCGATCGGTTTAGCCCTGTAAAAAAAAGTAAATTTGAGCGGCACGATTTGATTTTATGCTGCGAGTAAATTACCACAAATGAAGCAGGTGTTCTTTAAAATTAATTCTTTCTGTTGTTTCTCCGATCTTAAATCGGCAAAGGTATCGATGATCACACCGAAGATAAGGTTAAGTACAATAATAATCACGACAAAGAAGAATAGTAGATCATACACTACTCTAGGTACAAACAAGGGCTCCTAAAATACAAAAAATATACAGAGCCTGTTATTTTAATAACAAGTTCCCTATTGGCAAAATTTAAATAAAACGAGATCAAATTAAGAAAAAAAGTTTTCAAAATGGGCACCAATCAAAAAACTATTTCAAAAAAAGTTAGTTTTTTTTTTTCATTTTGTGTGGCCTATGAGGGCTGAAAGTTACGTTATTATTTAGTATTCAAATTTGACTTTTAAAAATTTTATAAGCACCGAATCCGTGGATATGGTACGCGAATATTTAAAAATTTAATTAATTGAAAACACCATTGGCGTAATGTTTTACTCTTTTTAAATAATCAGCACTTGCACCAGGGGTGAGTTTGCTAAAAAGTCACTAACGCAAAGACTACCCCTAGCTGGGGTGAAATTGCCAAAAAGGCATTAACGCCAAAAACTAACCCTCTAGCGGGAGTGGAATTGCCAAAAAGGCACTAACGCGAAAAATCCAAATCGTATCGGTGCGTTCGTGGCAGAGCGGGAGGGAGGCCGGCAAGGCGCTTCCGTGGAGAAAGAATTTTCCTCGAAAGAGAATAATTACGATTTGTTTAAAAGTTGTCAATTATTTTAAATAAATCAGTGCGGAGACTTAAAATTAAATAATGAAAATAATCACATACTTCACTACTAGGTGCTCTCAGAATATCGCCAATTCCACCACCGTTTCTCAATCCCTGGTTAAGAGTCGTCACGATACACATCCTTAAAGAATCACACGCTCTCTCTTTACGTTCTTCGCCGGGGTCTATTAATTCGCAATATTCCCCAGTAGCATCTTCCTTGTATTTATTTCCCGTTAATTCCGAGAACGACTCGCAGGATTCAACTAAAAAATACATTATTTGCGGCTCGGAAGTTGATTTATTTACGTATTTCATTTATATTACCATCCTTTTTCTTGACGCTAACAATGAAGTCGTCTCTGAAGAACATGAACCCGATTATAGAAAACATGTACACCAAAATTAAAGCTAGTACTGCTGTTAAAATGATAGATCTGCCATTTCGAGTAACTGATCTTATAACGTTCAGAAGTGTCTCTTCTCGATAAACAACGTCGAACAACTATAATGAATCGGTATTAAAAACGGCCGCAAACTGGAAATATGGCAAGACTGACCAAAACAGAATAGAAAAACGGATGCATCATTAGTCCTAACATACAAAACACTAAATATGTTAAATGATAAACCAACTCTGCGTCAGTTAGAATTTGCTGATACGTTTTGGTTAGCGTTCCATGGTTGCCCATTATACTGACTAGATGTATTCCCTTGAGAATTATGGTTACGGATCCAAGTATCCACAATGTTGGCTCCGGGCCGAGGGAGTAGATAAGCCTAAGTATGGTCGAAGCAACTAGAGTTCTAATCCCAGTTTCTCTTGGTAGCGTTATAACTATGGCGGAAGAGACCAACATGGCTATCCAAATTAATATGGAGATTGTTGAGGTTATTTCTACAAGCCAAAAAGTTAATTGAAAATATGCACGTCCCTGCAACTAACTTACGTGGTAAAGTATCTTCAAACGGATAGAAACATGCTACTATAAGATTTATTAACACAGCGCAGTTGAATAGTATATTACTCCAAAGCGACATGTAGCTACTGACCCAAGACAGAACCGGCTGAGCTGTAGCAATAAAATAATTTTATACACTAGGATAAGATCATATCAAATCAACCTCACTTATTTGTATCATTTTCAACTCTTAAACGACTTCTATAATTTTTTTATTGGTTGATTTGATATGGTTCCGCGCACCCACAAACCTCTAAGTTTCTTCTGCCAATTCATTTCGCTGAACATATCGTTGGTCCTATCGAAGAAGTCTGCAACTTTGGAACCCTGATCATCCCTCTCAGCCGTATTTAACACCCTAATTTTGGTATCTTTTGTAATATATTCGCAAATTTCTGGGATCGGAAAAACTATCTGTTCCAATGTGCGATCGTGGCGAACTATTTCTATTTGTGCTGTGTGAGTATTGTAATATTCTAGTGCTTTATGCATTTTAGGATCCAAGTTGTCCGAAGGTATAAGCAAATTAGCTAATTCTTTGTGGTGTTGAGCCAATTGGTGGCACAGTATATAAATATTATGACCGACTTCTTTGGGCGAAACCACATCCTCAACACTACCGTCGTCTACGTCATCGTCGTCTTCAGTGGTCTCTTGGTGAAATGCTTTGCAAGCAACTTCAACTAGTTGTTTGGGATTCATGTTTGACAAGATTCGTTCGGCGTTTTCACTATCACCTCGACTCTCCATTATAGCTAGTAGAAGTTTTGATGCGTTGTTCTTCAACTCTAAAACCAAGTCCATTCTCGATTTGCCTAGCGGATTAATGTCGTTCAATATTAACGCAGTTATAATATCCAACCCATTCGATTCATGTGTTGCTATACAGTTCTGGTTATCATGGCAGGGCCCTTGACAATATTCGGTAAGCGTCTCTAAGGTCTGGTTTATCAAAGCCACATTATTTTCATTTATATACAATCCCAAAAGGCCTAAACCGCCGGTAGTCGATCCACATATACAATCCAAGAACATGAGGGTTTCGGAAACCAGATTGAAGTTGTTTTTGTTGTTCTGATTTCTCAACAGATTCTGCAACTTCGGGTTGTGATTTTCGCATAACAGTTGCAAAAATCTTAATATCGGTTGCATTATCAAAACTTTATTTGATAACCCGTTCTGTTCGTCTCTTTCGCGATGTTTTTCCATTTTTTCGGCTAGCAAGTCCTCAAACGCAGATGCGGCACTTGAGTTCACTACTGCATCGTCTCCAGAGGCCATGCTTCGAATGTGAGCATAGGCCTGAGTTGTACACTCCGCGGCCCTGCTCAACTCATCCCTTAATTCGTCAGTAATCAATATACCATTTGTTTTTCCCTGTTTTTTTGACAGTTTCTCAATTTCTTTGCCATCCTGCTTATCTTCGTGCGCTTTGGCAGCCATATCCGATGTATTCACAGATACCGTGGACTTTATTTCCGATTGAGAGTCTTTCATTTTCTCATAGAAGACCTTAAAGAACGCCTGGCTCAAGTCACCACCGAGTAATTTATTGTACATGCTCTTTTGGATAGTTGAATTGCCGCCTTCCAAAAGGGCTATTCCCAATTCGACGGCCTCCTCAAAAATTGATGGAGAGTTTCCCGATTTTATTACCAATTCGACGACTAAATCAGATGCTCCTTCTTTATCTAAATGGGTCTGAACATCGTGTAAAGTTTGACCGGCCCTACTAATTATTTTCGCTAAAAAATATTACATCTAGCTCAAATTAACTACAATGACGCCAATATACCTCCTGGGCCGTGCGTTATAGCTGGTTGATGGGCAGTGACCGTCATGCTTTCCTGATTCTGCGTAGCCGCTTTTCCAAAATATCGGGCTAACAAGCTGTTTCTGAGCACTTCTCCCTATAAATTTTAACTATTTAATCAACACATTTTATATTTTATTAAATTTTATAGGGATGGGCAACATATAGGGGCACAACCAATTTACATAGATATTTACAAGGAAATTAAACATCCAGGAAAGTGACACAATAAGTAAAAATAATACTATACCATGTCATTTTCTGACAGACTTTTATCGATCTAAGCAGCATTTAAGAAAGAAACACTGATTATTTGCTAACGTTTAAATAAAAAATTCGTTTTTAACCTTTTCCCCATATTCCGGATCGACCGCCATCATTTTTCTAAGGGTTCTTAAAACTTTCACGCACAATTTCTCTTCCTTTTCTTCAAGCAGCTTCTCCGTATGTTTTATTAGCCTGAAAGCGATATTGAAACTGTTTGAAACATTTTATGAATTCAATAATTACCTCCTAATAAATCCCCCACTTTCACATCTTTTCCTGGGCTCTGTACCAGGGGGAAACAGTAGTTCTGGTCTATATAATACATCAACAAGGAGCGATAACTCCGATTGAACCAACGGTTTTAATTGATCTTCGAGAAGTGAGACGATATCTTGTA
This sequence comes from Cylas formicarius, assembly GCF_029955315.1. Lineage (NCBI taxonomy): Eukaryota > Metazoa > Arthropoda > Insecta > Coleoptera > Brentidae > Cylas > Cylas formicarius. The sequence goes on from NW_026844225.1 coordinate 13,197,410, forward strand.
AACCTTCTATTATACTTCTGTCTAACCTCATCAATTGTGACTGCGATCTTTCAATTTTCGGTGTCTTAGAAGCTGTCAACCACTTGCTAGTTTGTCGCGTTAATATATTAGCCTTGTTGAACATAGGTGCAACTTGACTTTCCAAATCTAAAGGTATGGCAATACCCCTGTTTTTTGCTAAAAATTTTTAGATTCGTTTAAACGAAATTCATGAAAAAACGGTAGAGCATTACTAACCCACTTCTGAAAGTGTACGAATGCAATTTTCGACATTAAATCGCTGAGATGCGGAAAGCCAAAGGCACTGTGAGACTCTGAATGCCGATTGTAATAGCTGTACGAAAATTGGTTGCCTTGTCTGTAAAACGTAATTAATAAAACAGCGGTTTGGCATTTAATCTCGCCATACAATAGTAAAATAAAGCGCATGCATCAAATTAGACTTAAGCCCATGTAACTTATATGTTCAAAAGTTGGAATTATCTACGAATTACAGCAATTTTTTTAATGTAGCTATTTACATCGAGGTACATTTGAACTACTGCGAAGAGAAAACAAATGTGAATAAGAAACTATAGTCGGGACAGCTATGTTACTTACATTAGAAGAAAATGGAGTATGTTTGAGTCGAGAATTACTTGAAGTATGATGAAAATCATCTGTTGTAGAACCACTCCAATAAACGCTTGCTTCATGCAGATGATTCTAATAAGATACCCAAAAAAGACACCAGAAAAGCACCATTACCAAGTATTGATAGTTTTATCTCTAATTTAGTTTTAACAATTTTTTTTAGCTTCCGAGCGAAAAAACCATCAATACTGAAAAACTACCACACTGTCCTTGAAATGCTAATAGTTAGTAAAATGTAAACCCACATGCATGAAAGGCCAGATCTTACACTAAACAAATTCTTTACTTACCTGTACTGTAGTACTTTGATCAGAAAACGGGCTTTTGAAAAATGTAGTGATAAGGTTCATAACTGTGTTTGTAACATAATTTTCTAAAGCATTGTCGGGGTGTTTCCGATCATTTGGTGCTGTGGCAATATCAGCCATATCAACTAGGAAAGACTTTTCAAATAAAGTCCACATGTGGTTCGAAGTGTATATTTCTTTCATCTCAACTTCAGTGTCAATATAACAGTGATGCAAAAACCCCACATACGCTTCTTTAACTTCTGGTATGCAATCTGGATGAGTAACCATTGAGACAATATCATCCAAAGGCAACAAACTATGACTTTTGATTTCTGTATATACGTTTTTGCCCATAGTGCAGCAAGCTAAGAGTTTCACTAATTCTACATGATACTTTAATGGACTACTTTCGTCCATGCAATGGCGTTCTGATCTCATCATTTCAATGAAATGGTTGAAGGATGCTTTATCATTATAGAAAACAAGAACATCCTCCCCAGCGTTTATTAACTGAAATTTATAAAGTTTATAGGAAAAGTTTTGCAGAACTGGACAATGGAAAATTTAAATTGATTTACGGTCATAATGGTTTTTACGCGATGCTATGCGAATAAAAAAATTTAAAGTTTCCTTTTTTTCGTTCTACCAAAAACGTATTTATTTCAATATTACCTCCTGCATAACCATATCCTGACATTTTCTAATAAATTGGTTGTCAGCTTTGACGATAGTTTGCAAAAACTTTAAATATTGCACATGCCTGCCATGGCTTTCAATGCAATGAACGAAGTGCTGAATGACTTTTTCGTTTTCTTCATTGCACAAAGTCGGATTATCTTGAAATATTGCACACACAGTTTGCGCCTCTCTAATCTAAAATACGTGAAGGCGTAAGTTTGAACTAAATTTATTATTTTCGATATTTTACCCCAGGATTTAGAAATAAATCCAAATGCTTGTAAAGTAAAATTTGATTTTGTTGATTACCCAGGCAAAAGTTTTGGAGAAATTCGTGAGCGAGCCTCATAAGTTCATTCATCCGGATGTCTTCTTTCTCATCATATGGTACTTGAAGCAAATCAAGAACTACGGTGTGTACTCCAACGTTTCGTAATAAACGTTGTTCATGTTTTCTTGGTTTGAGCATTGGAGAGTCTTGAGTACACAGTTTATTCATTCTGATTAATATTTGCTGAATTTTCCGATATTCTTCCGCTTGTTCCGGGTGTAAAGGAGGGCCTACATCCAAATTTATAGCCGATCCTTTCTTTTCCAAAACACTTAGCATGGGTGGCTTTGCTGTAGGTACTTCATCTTCTTCTTCCTTATTCTTCTTCCCTGAAGAAGTATGGTCTTCAACACATTTCGATTTATAAACCCAGAGCTCAGATTTTTCTACTGATTGTCTCAAAACGTCTAAATCAGCTTTAATTTGTTTATAGGATTCAATGTCGCTATCAGAAACAAGCAACTGAACTTGTCTAAAGGCTTGTAAAACTTCTTGCCTTTGGCTGAAATGGCGGAACAAGAGATGCAATGCTCCAGATACTAATGGTGGATAATCGTGCATAGTTAAGTGTAATAAAACCCTTAGGAAGGTTCTGCCACCGTGACCATCAAGATCTAATATCGCACTATCTTCACTGCTTCCAAAAATGCCTTCAGCTTGACTTCCAATAGCCTCTAAATCAATATTTTTTTGACCCAGGTTAACATTACCCCCGCTATGTCGTTCTGATTCGTCAAACTCTTGTTTAAATATACTTAAAAGACAACTAATTCTATAATCCAAACGAACATCTAAGATAAACTGAAAATAATGAAATGGATAAAATTTTAAATACTAAGATATTAATGCAGTTTTAATTCACACCTCCAATATTTCAATAATTTTGAGCTTTGTGTCCATAACGAGAGGATATTCTTTATGGTAGTGTGAACCTTTATGTTGACCATTTGATGTCACTACCGCCCTCCCACTAGGGCCCAATGTTAATGAAGTCATTACAGCTCCCATATCTCCAATAGTTCTCAACACACCACCTTCAGCTGTCAAAAATAAAAATATACATATAATAAAGTACATTTTCTTGTCTAATAAGAAAAGCTACGAATTGAAGAAGACAAAAAATCTCGCAAATTATTTGCTGCCACCTGCTATAAGATTACAATGACGTTTCTTCTGGTACGCTTTATCTTCAATTATTTCAAATTCGGTGTTGCCTTTATACAACGTCTAACGATAAGAACGAAGAAAAAACATCAATGGGAGAACAAAATATTGAAGCGTCTTGACGGCTAACAGTCAGAAACATAAAAAACACTAAAACGGCAAAGATACCTTTTTCTTCCGTTTCTTTAGACTTTTTGTCGTCTGCTGCTGCTTAAGAAAGACAATTTTAAATGTTTGGACTTATGTTAAAAATGTTAAAGCAAATCAAAATACTTACAGTCAATATCGCCTACTGGAATAATGCCGTCCATATCGGCTTCAGACACGCAATCCAAAATGCTAAGCAACGTTTTGGTTAATTTAAGCAAGTCAGAAAAACTATAAAAACCAAAATAAATTAACTCTCTGGCCAATTTCACAACCTAAAATTTGAATTTTATTTTTTCCTCTGCAAAACCCTAAGAATGTTTAAACCTCAAAAGTTAGTTTATTTTGTTCCTGATCAGCAAATGACCACATTTTAGCAACTACATTGCAAAGATAACCACCCACAAAAGATATAGTAGACGAAAATTTGGCACGAACTGCTTCTTTATTTGGGTCTGGCATTTTGTTACAATCATAACTAAAACTCAAAATGTTATTAGTCCAATAGTTAAGTCATGCAAAAACAAAGCCGGCAGAAAACTCATACTAACTCATTTATAGACATTAGCGATGGGATTTCTGACCACAATCTTGCATATTTGACAGGAGTGACAGGCTCTTGTGGATCTCTATCTACATGAAGATGTAGCATCAATCGACAAAATGAGGCGCGAAGGTCAAAGTTTACATTTTCATCCGCCATACACTTAAGTATAAGTTCTATGTCTAGGTGTGGCGACAGGTTATTAAGAGCTAAGTACTGTCTATTGAGACACATGTTAGAGAAAAGATCTAGCTGATGTTTATAATAGTCGAGAATCGCTTGATCTTCTTTGCTTCCTAGTTTTGCATTGCGACATAAATCGGTCAAAGTCATCTGCTTCTGACGATTTTTCCAGAGCAACATAGTTTGACACTCTTCCACTACCGTTATTAAACTATCTTCATTATCTAACAGACTTTCATCCTCTTCAGCGACTTCGTGAAGCTCAACCTGAGTTTTCATCATTCGAGTTTCTATGAGAATGTCAGAGTTTTTCTGACTCAACACACTTTTACATATTAGTTCCTGGGTTACTGGTATTGCTTTTTTATTTGATATGCATAAATCTGATAAATAGTCTAAAAATCGAGATTCCCAATTACTCATATTTTTCCTCACTAATCCGACGAAAGTTTCAATTTCTGCTGGTGTTATATGTTTCTCCAACAATTTCCTGTTATTGTGTAATAAAGCCGTTATTGTATCTTCAGCTAAAATATCATAGCCAATTTGTTTCTGCATGAAACCAAAATGTTTTGCTATATATTCTTGATTCTTTCGATAATCTTGTTGACTTAATCTCAATATTCGATAACAAAGCCTAAAAATATATTTGTACGGTCCATGACGAGGATCATTAAGTTCTTCGAGTTTTAGAAATGATGGTTCCCCATTTTCTTCTAAGAAAGGTCCCTACAAGAAGCCTTGATTTGTTTAATGAACACTTTTGAAAAAATTGATCCATACCTGCAATATTCTGAAGAGTTGTTTAAGAATAGCCTGTTCCCTCAGCAGTTTCTGCCTGTCTCGATTAGGATTCGTAATAATTAGATCTAAAGCTTCAGTCTTGTTTTGATCGTTTTCCAGTTGCGCAACAAAATAAACAATATCTTGTAGCAAAGTCGTTAAAGACCTAGTGTTGAGAAAAATAAGACAGGGTACAATCTCGATGATAAAAAAAATCACCTCCTTTCACTATGTGAAATTGTTCCCTTCGCTAACTTAACAGATAAGGATGACAATAATTTGCAAGCATCATTTGCAAAATCGAGATCGCGAACTTCTACAGGTGACACTGAAATTAATCCAAAGGCCTCCTTGTCTTCTTTAACCAAAGCACAGCCTACTTTGGACATAACTGGTTTTTCTTCATCTTTATCTATCGGTATTGAGGTAGAGTGAACCCAAGTATTAGTAAAGATATGATGTAATCTAACCCAACTCGATTGGGGAACCAAAGAATCTGCTCTTGGTAAGCTTGTTGGATCAAGTTCAAAAAGCGAAGCTATTTCGTTTCTTTCACTAGGGTGGGCAACGGGTACCAAACGGTAAGAGGTATTTTCACCTGGATCATTTTTATCAGATTCATCGGAATCTACAGCGGCAGCTAAATACTGCCCTGTAGCTAGATGCTTAAATCTAAATAAAGAATCCCAGTGCGCAGCGCCACCCCTGCAGGGGTCGTTTTGAACCACTTCCACCTCCCACAAAGCTATAATTAGAACAGCAAACAAACAATACAACTAAAAGTTTTTTTTAACGAACCTTTACTACTAGTAGCAGCAAATGCACTGGTACGTCCTGTTGTCCTGAGAAAGACATGATGCTGTTTTTTATGCTCATCCATGGTTAAAAACTTTTCTTGTTCCGCATGGAACAACCTAACAACATCACCACCTTTCAAGATATCATCTAAATTTTCCCTGTGCTCCAAAAATAGGGTAACTTTCCACGAAGTGCTTCCATTAACAACATTTACTTCTTTACACCCTGGATTGTCTGCTAATTCATGGTTAGATGCTACATGCAAAACTTGTTGCCCAGGACTAACAGGGTTTAACATAACTTTGTCACCCAATACGACATTATCACCTGTTGCCCTCAGTTTATAAAATGGCATAATATAAAACCAGGAGCCTTCATTCCCATTACTATCGAGATAAACGCGCATAGCATTTTTTTCTAGTAGAGCTGGCAGCCGCTTATTTACAGTTAAGTACTTATTTGACTTTAAATGAAGGAGCTACAATTATCGAGTTTATTTTATGCATATTATTTTATTGTGTCAATTTAATTACCTGAACCACATTGCCGTAGAGTACATTAGTTCCCAAGAATTTTTTGTTTTCAGTATCATTTTGCTTTTTTTCTATTTCAGCGGCATGCTAAAAAAGGAAAGTTCCCAAACAGATTTGGGAAAGATCTCAATAATTATTGCAGCTTAGTATAGTTTTTTTTCTCTGCTACGCAATATTGTGGCAGTTTCATTTTAGGATATATGTGAGATAGTAGGTATAATTTAGGAATACTAATATTTAACCAAAAACAATAATTCTCGATATTACCAGGAGAGTACATCAAGGCTCGGTCTTAATGGCTCTTTCTTTTCCTAATATAAAATATTCGCAACGCATTTTGGGAAATGTTCACTGCGTCAATAAAAGACGGCAATTAGCGGGCAAAGGTGTTGGTTAGACAGAAACAAAAGATGCTCGTACGGGGCGAGCATAGGGGAGTAGGGGATGAAGTGACCGTATTGGCTCTTTTTCAACCATTTCATTATATTGCATTTTGGTACTGACACTCAATACGTAACATTACCAATATCGCATATGGAATAAATATTGTTTTTTATTCTTATAGAGTACCTTTGGTATACCTATTATGAATCTAATGTAAAATATATTTGAGATGCATCGCTACATGGAAATTTAAATCACTAAATATTAAATATCGCGGAATATAAAATAACAAAAGCCTAACAATCGATTTAATGTTGAAACCTAGTGGTGAAAAACTGTTTTTAGAAGTTAACATAAATAATACTGTAAACAGGTGTTAAACTCTAGGAATTGATTTCAACGGAATATAGCGATGAATTGTTATTTTCAGATCAAATTTATTAAAAAACCGTAAAAAGTATTAAGTCGTCAAGGTAACAATTCCTAGGGTTTACAAATTTTTGACCGGCTGCTGTACTAAGCAATTCAAGTTGACTACTTCTGTTAAAATTACTCAAATTAATCCCTATATTAAATTTTAAAATATTGTCAATTAGTGTGACATTACAGAGGTTGTCTTAAAATTGCTAAACGCATCAAGGTGATATTTTTGTTAAATGTTTGTACATATTTTTTTTATAAGTTTTATTTTAGATACCTAAACTTTAAGGTATATTAATTAAATGATGAAGTGCCACGATATTTGTTTTATAGAATTGCAATAATTTCCCTATCTTATACAGGGTGTCAAAAAATTAACTTCAATAAATAAAAACTTTAGTGTGATTACTTCTTATAAAAACTAATTTTCAACTTCAAGAAGTTAACAGCTAAATCTACACATTTTTAAACGAAATAATCGTTTTTCGCGAAATTTTTGCTTGACGTTTTATTGCATGTAGTTGGCATATGATGTTTAGCAATACCGTATAGACAAGGCGGTCAATTAAACAACACAACAAAAAGCGAAACTTTTTCAAAACTGGTAATTCTGTCCACAATATTGCCCGCCTTATAGCCCAAATTTCCTGTACTTAAAATGCTTACATGTAATCTCTTAAGTAAGCTTGTATCAGTATTTGAAGCCATACTTTGCTTGGCAGCCTTCCAGAATTGCTTCTGGGCAGAGTACCTGTTCATTGGACATATTCTAAACAGACAGTCTCTGAACTTTTTGGGTGGGTTTAATAGGTCCCCTGCTTCTGGACATACCACACAACGATCGTCAACCAAGCTGTAAATTTTAATAAAATTAATCTGTCTCTCGCGCATATGGCGAAAAAGTTTTCTTACCCTAGAGTACTAAGGAACCCACTCACTGTACCCTCGGCATAGAGAGACACAATATCTCCAACATGAAGCACATTGCCCCCAGATTCGTTCATTTTTGTTCTTTTTTGTGAGTATTTTGGGGGCAACAACAACTAAGCTTTCTAAAACAAAGCATTAAAAGTGAAAAGATTTTATTATTTATTTAAAAGATATGAAAAACCATCTGTCAACTACCGTTCAAAAGACAATCTTAAAGTTTCTAAACATATATTAAATCTATAAACGTGCCGAGAATTATATTTATTTGTTTTGTTAATCCGTCGTTATTATGTTTGATAATTGGGTGGTAAAAAAATAAAACATCAGCAAACTGAAAACAAATATAGGTTAAGTTTCAGAGGTTACACTACTTACAAGTACCATTTTAAATCGTATTTTTGTAGAATTATTAAGTCTGTTTAACAACAATAACTTTAAAAATGGACATCTTGTTAATTAGTTGACGGCAACGCATTTGGCACTGTATTTTATTTTAAATCATTAATTGAAAAACATAAAACTGGCATAAAAATTGATAACTTGTTTGAATTGACATAAGATGGTAACATCCCACTACATCGTGACCCTGTATCATGTGTTGATGGCAGCAGAAAAATATAGGTCACCCAATTTAGACGTTGCCAAATGCCACCACTAAGTTCAAATTGAGGTTATGTTGATTGTGTCTGTATATACGTATATGTGTATTATAAGTACATATACATATGTTCTCTGGGGACAGTTCTTTTAGCATAAGATATACATGCTTTTTTATGTTTAGATATTTTATTCAGGTGCTAAGTTTGATTCACTTTTAATATATTTACTTATTTTCCTAATACTGAGAATGTGATTAACATTTTAAATCTTGAGAGGGAAAAAATTACAAAATAGTCGAAACATTGATAATAAGTATTCAACGGAAACATCAAAAATAACATATATAAATATATAGTCATAATACATAACATTCCACTTTAAGCGAAGAAATACATAGTGAGCAATAATTACTTACCATTGCCAATTTTCAGTTGATGATGATCGGAGTTTTCGTTCAAATAGCAACGTCGCACTCATCAACTGAATTCAACAATTGATTTGCCCTATAGTTTAACCTTTTCATTAATTTTGGATGTAACTTGGTTTAATTCAAAGCAAATAAACTGTTGTTATCGAGATAATAATGATACCCCGGTTTAACATAGACTATTTGCCGGTAGCCTGATAGATATAACTTTTTTTTTTATTTTCCGCAGCTCGTTCGATTGTGCGCCAGTCCATGGCGCAAAAAAATTTCACACCAGATTTAATGTAGCGGAAAAATCTGAAGCTTTTTAATATCTATATATATATCTTGTCCTTTAAACATCGATTTTACCCTTCGAGATTTATATTTAACTTTTTCCGTTTACCGATAATTTGTATTTTATAGAAGCCGCCAAAGGTCCCGTTAGGTTACGTATTTATAAAACCTTTCCCTGTTTTATAATTCTAAAGTACCCGCACCTTCGCCAGATATACAATTATTAATAGCTGTTACTTGCACCTACCTGTTCAGTCATACTACAATTCGTTAAGTACTGCTAATTACACGAAAAAGAATTACCCAAGGTATTTTGTGCTTATATAGTGTTCCAGCAATACTTTTACAGCCAATAAAAATCTACCTACCTATTAACAACTGTCGTCGCGAAAATTCATTTAAAGTTCCGATGGTGTCAGAAAAGTTTATCGTGTTTTTAACCATGAAAAGGAGGGAATATCGGCATCACTGACAACACAATTCTGAGAAGTCTCTACCTACCCTTTAGGAGGGTATTTTGGTTTGTGTACAAATCTTTTCCATTTTTAGCATTAACTGATGCCTTAAACCACATCCATATACTTCATACATTACGAAAAATTAATTTTCATAATATGTTTCGCTGTCAGAATTGATAATCTATAAAGTTTTAATAAATTTGAGTGATAATTAAATTGTCCAAATATAAATCTACATGTTCATTTCTGCTCTAAGCAATAAGAAAAACATTTATTTCATTGCGGATATTTTAGGAGCCATTAGAATCAATGTTCGATATTTTTAAAACATAGAAAACCCGCCATTAATTTTAAAAATTGAAGTTTTAGAGATTCGCAAACAAATAAAATTAGAAATATACATATCGATTGCAAACGTTTGATCTAATTTTTAGTGCAATAGAAAGGTTTAGATTTTATATTGCGCAAAAAACAAAACCATTTACAAATGCGGATGCCGATCAACCAATAAAATATCGAAATAGCCATTCAAAAAATAGATTTGAAATTTTTGCCAGCTTTTTTAAAACCACCCAGAACTTAAAATAAAAAGTAATTGACCAAATTCTAAAAATTATCTATTTCTGTTTTTCTGCCGAAACTCTGGGCAGTAAATCCAACGAAGCAATTTTAAATTGTTTATTAAAAAATATATTTTCCGCCTTTTTCAAATCAAACGTCAATCTGACAAAACGCACACTAAAATATGCTTTTTATACGGCAATTTTATTTTTTTAATTTTTAAGCTCTTTTGATATCGAAAGAGGGACGTCATAGTGTGTTCCCAATTTAACCTTGTATCAGGGATCTCCCACATCAATATTTGTTTTCGTTTAACTCAGCAACTCGGTATGGTTGACTGATCTTTTTTTTTTTACTGAGAGGTTGAAACAATAAGGTTGAAACGCATAAGAAATAAAACAACATAGATTTTAATAAACGTACCTATTTATTTTGATAAGGTTACGCTACCAATATGACCTACACTTTAAAATTCTTTTTATTAGTCGTAGTTAAAAATATAAACGTGATGTATTTTTGTCATTGCGCGAGGACAATGTTTTTTCAATATATTTTTTCATTGACAACAGCTAGACTTAAAACCCAATAATTATTGTGCAGTTATAGTCCATCCGCAAACATACTTTTGATGTAAATATTATATATACTATAGTGCAAGATTCTTAAATGACCAGAAATTTGCCTGTACTTTTTGTTTCAAACGTTTTGTATGTTCGCTGTCAAACTATAAAAACTTAACTCACTAATAAGACACATTATGATAAACTTTCCAAAAATGGTTACTTATGACAGATTTAAACTCTTATAAACTAGCCTTACATCAAAATATGAAAAAACACACGAAAAGGTTTTCTATATAAAAATACATCCTGTCTTAGAGAAAGTACTCAAATGATTTTTAAATAATAATCGATAAACATATCTATTTACAGTTAGGTATTTAATGAGACCACAAAAACTTATCTGTTCAACTAAGTAGATAAAGTTAACAGGACCAAAACTTACTTTGCAATAATGGCTTGTTGGTTTAGTAAGCTTTTGCTATTAGAAGCACTTTTGTCATTCAATATATACACTATTGTGCAACAAAAATACAAAAACGCCATTTTCACTCTGAAATTAATTGCACACCTATTCCGCTAATATACAAATCATATATAATATACGCAACAAAAAAATGAGTATCTGCTCAGACCACTGGGTATTTTTAACAAATGTATTAGCAAATCACGCCTATTATTTTATTTCACAAGCTGTTTTTTTGGTTTTGATGATTCATTTGTTAGTTTTCTTAATCGACATTACTGGGCAGGTCAGTTGGATACCGAAACGAGAAGTTTCGAGTGACTTGTAAAAATGCAGAATTTGTGTTAATCAAAAATATACATAATAAAGAAACACGAAAAAATGTTTTTCGTCTGCAATAACCGAAATTCGGGGCTTGTTTAGATTGATGTCTTCATATATAAATTAAAAACATATATACATAAAAATGTTTGTCGCTCGGATTTTATACACCTTTTTTGTCCACAATGCGGTATAAGCATACAAAAAAATAAATTAAAAAAAAATATTTCCTCCTTTTTTAATGTCCGAAATGGATATGTGTAAATTAATAATATACATAAATAAAAAAAATACGTGCTAGAAATTTGGAATTTGTGTAGATCGATATTCCTATAAATAAAAAAAAAAGGAATCTGAGGCCTACTGGAAACATTTCGTGTACAATAAAAAAACATTCCGTTTTGACTGAGTTACAACAAGATAAGTAGGTAATTTCTATTAACTAAACAGGGTGCCATGTGTTATTTTTTGATAATTTTTATTCTTATCACAGGCAGAGTTTTATATGTTGTCGGTTTGCTGTGTTAAGTTGCCAATACCTGATGTAATGATGTTACCAAAAATTCAGACCACCCTGGGGTACGCCACATACCAACAAATGAAAGTATATATTTCTTGAAATGGCTAGCTAGCAACTGTGAATATGAACCTAAGGAAATAAAAATATATTAAAAAAATGTGTTCAACTCAAATGTATCCACAATATATTCTGCAATAATATTAATTTAATTAAAAATAAATGACAACAAAGAGGTCCATGCAAAACAATGTGACTGATTCAACTTTTTTTTTTTGGTGGTTTTGAGTGTACTATTAGTACTCTGGATTCCATTGATACGCCACTAGCCAACCACCGAGAGTACTTATTTCTTGAAATAGCTAGCGAATAACTATGAACTTGAACCTAACGAGGTACAAATATGTTTTATTCACAAATTTATCCACAATATATTTTGTAAAAAGGAGAGTTTTATTAAAAAACCATAATACAATAAAAATCAATTTGCTAAAAAATGACTCTTGGTTGGTGTAAGTTTGAAATAATTTTGGTTTTCAGATATCTATTTCAAACTTATAATAAAGCTGGTCCTCCAAAAAAAAAAAACTGCAAAAGCAATAAATAAAATTGTTCTCCACTGTCCCTAATGCATTTAAACCCTAAGTCTTAAAAATAATGTCTGCCCGTGTCTTACAAAGACTGCATTCCAGTTTTTTTTAACCCTGAGACAGACTGGGCAACAAAATAAACTATAAAATGCAAAACAATCAAGATAATATAAATAACAGTTTAAGCACATCACATTTTAACTCTAAATCAGAATTTTTCAGCCAATGAGGAAGTTTGATTGAGCGAGCATAATGAATAATAAAAGATGTCAACAGCCGGCGTTATAACTCCATATCCTCGGCCTCATTTTCTGAAAAATCTGACATGCTAGACTCGCTATCTGAACTTATGTTTTCCCCACCGCGCAATGCTTCCTCTGTGGCATATTTTCTAACATATTCTGTAAACATTATTCAAACTTTCAGTAGGGTAATAAAACATTGCTGATCATTAAATGTTATAATTTTGTCTATGATTCTGATTTATTTATTAATAATAATATTCAAATTCAAATGACCATAGCCGCGAACTTACCAGAAACTTTTTTCTTGTATTCCTCAGGTTTGTGAAGATACATTGCAGCTGCATCCCCATTCAAAGGATCAATTGGATTTGGGTATGTTAATAGTTGGGGAAGAAACGACTCAAAAATGTTGGATAAATCTAAAACAAGTACCACGATTTAATATAATTTTTTTCCCAATTAAAAGGAGTGGGTGAGAGGATTAAAATACAGTTCAGATCTAATTTTGTCCATAAAACTTACCATAAAGTGCTGTCCAAGCTTGATTAATAACATCTAAACAAACTGTACCTGATACTTCATCTATATTGGGGTGATAAACTCTGTTCATGAACCCTATACTGGGTGATTTGAATGGATAATGTTCGGGTAAATGTACCCGAACTTTCCAAACGCCACCTTCATAAGGCGCTAAATCCCAAAAAAAACGAATGTTAAAAAAGTCATTTTAGAATCATTAGCATTCTACATACTTCCTCTTGGTCCATAAAATTTGACACAAAATTCATTCAAACCCCCCAGAATTGTCACCTCATGTTTGCTTTCTATGCTGAGTAAATTTGTTAAGAAAAAAATTCAATAAAACATATTGTTGACGATCAGCTGTAAATATGACAAAAATAGTTACGAGTAAATTCAAAATAGATTTTTTTAAGGCAAAGAGAGAAAGGACAAGGCCGTGAAGCGGTTAGAAAAAATTTGAAACGTGCGTATCACAATCAGCTGACGCCAGAAATGTTTACAATTTCTACAAAACACAAAGGAAGGATACAGTTTAATAACATCAGTGTCCATACGTCTTTTGCCAGCGCTGGGAGATGACATTTTAGAATGTCATAAATATTGCACCATTAATTTAGTTTCACTTATTGTTTTTTGAAATTGTTAAAAAGTAATTAATGTTCAATGCAGCGAAGATTGAACTTGTAAATTTAGTTGTTCAAACCAGCACAGTTCACCACAACCACAACAATACCAAGTTCGTCTCCCCACACAAACACTCACACGTCTTTGCCACTCATAGACATAAACTGATTCAGACCCGGTTGTCAGACACAGGGCCGCACTTAGACTTGGACTGCCTACGTCATTACGGCTGGACGTCACCTACAACCCTTCAAACGCACTTTTTTGGATATCCGTCGCTGCCAGTTTTTCAGTTTTAATTATTAAAAATGATGAATTGGAGAGCATAAATAAATAGTTTTGTGTTATTCACATTACAAATTTTAAATGGGTCAAACTTGATTAAATTTTCTGGATGAAAATAATCACGAGGTTCATCATGACTTTTAAAGGTTCACCAGCCACGTCACTCCGCTCGTGACTTAAAATGCTTACCAAACGTGTTGCATACTACACTTTTTCTACGACCGTTAGTTTTTTGGTACATTTTTTCAAAACAAATTCACTGACAGACTATCAGAATTGACAAATGTCAAAATTCAAGCCGTGCGGTAAAATCTCCGAAATGTCCTAAGAGGCTCGGATCTGTGGGACAAAAAAATAAATTATTTTTGCTTAATATACTATTTAGTTAATGCGATCATAACAAAGGTTACATCTCAGAGCCTCTAGCGGTAACTTTAAAAAGCAGAATTGCAAGACTCATTGGCGACTCATTTTGAAATTTTCTTTTGTCTCCTTCTATTAAGCCCTCCGCGTTACACGCTCCAAATAAACTAACTCTGTTTTGTATCCCACGCGATTTATTAGCAATACAAATGCTGTGAATACAATGTGAAGTTCCTATGAGGATCGATAAATATTCGGATTTCCCTCATAAGTCTTATCTATGTATAGTCCTTTCTATGTTCTGATCTGTGCATATTTGGTTTTGGAATCGAATTTTAATTGGAAAAAGTGCCGATTAAACCTTATCGCGTTTTTATTATATAACATTTTCCATTTTGTAGGTTTTAACCGCAACTTTGATTAATCGCATCAACAATGGCACCCTTAGCTGCGCAAAAAGTGGTCCCAGAACATGATTTGGGGCAAAGCTCCACGCCGGGAGTTAAGGCAGTGCTGCTTGGTCCTCCCGGCTCGGGAAAAGGAACGATGGTAAGAATAATTTGGAGGTTAAAGAGCTCCTATTTCGAGCTGTTTTTAGGCCAATTGGTTGAAAGAAAAGTTTTGTGTGTGTCATCTATCCACTGGGGATATGCTTAGAGCTGAAATTCAATCGGGTTCCGATTTAGGCAGCGAGCTGAAAAAGGTCATGGACGAAGGAAAGCTTGTCAGCGACGATCTTGTTGTAAACATGATTGACAAAAATCTAGATAAACCAGAATGTTCGAATGGGTTTCTTCTTGATGGATTTCCTCGTACTGTGGTACAAGCAGAGAAAGTAAGTGGTGGTAATATTTAGGATTGAATTAGTATTAGTATAGTATTATATAATTGTATTTAGTATTATTGTGTTACATAATATAAGGTGCATACATTGCCCCTTGATTTATAGTTAGATGATCTGTTGGACAAGAGAAATACCCAACTAGACGCAGTAATAGAGTTCGCTATCGATGATAACTTGCTCTATCGTCGGATAACAGGTCGTTTAATTCACCCCCCAAGCGGTCGTTCCTATCATGAGGAATTTGCGCCCCCGAAAAAGACCATGACAGATGACGTAACTGGCGAGCCCCTAATAAGACGTTCAGATGACAATGTAGAAGCTCTAAAAAAGCGGTTAACTACCTATCATAACCAGACGAAACCTCTAGTTGATTATTATCAAATTAGGGGCATCCACCACCGCATCGATGCTGCACAAGCTGCTAAAAATGTCTTCAGTAACATTGACGACATTTTTTCAAAAAGAGCTGAGCGCGTAAGAATAGGTTCCAGGTTATAATTTGTTCCTAATAAGTTGCATTTAACCATATTAGTTCTCATATTGTTGGTAGTCTGGTTTTTGCTTTGGGATGTGCTGGATAATTTATTTCGTAGCGAATTTTTGATTTGAACTGGCACAAATGTTGGCAATAATTATTAAATTATTTTTATCCCGCAAATTGCTTACGGTAATTACTCAAGAATATTTTTTATTCAGCGCAATCCCTCCATTTTCTTCCTAGTTATTTTTCAATTAATATAATTCTCCATACGAAAATGCATTTCAAACGATATTTTTCTATGGTTATTGTTTAAATAAAATGACTTCAAAAGATGAGAGTTCATTTATTCAAAGAAACATAAATAACCTATTTGGAGATTTTATGATTGGTGGTCATATTTTGCGTGACACAGGGGACAAGAATTGAGAAATTCAATTTTCCTTTGGGACGCAGGGTGTTTGCATGTTTTGCAAAACCACATAGGCGTTCCGACTATCGAAATTCCCGTCACTACACACGTGGGGAAATGAATCTTACAATTTGAGCAAACTGTGTTCCTAAAACCGAAATTATTTTGTTTTTTTTTTTTCCTAAAACATTACTTATACCTACCAATCTTGGATTGAAGTTTCGCAATTATCGCACTTTATCATCTTCTTTTTAACATTGACCGGCTCGTTTTGTCTGAAAATATCCCAGGCGAGCTTTTTGTATTGTATTTCGTCAGAAGGCGTTACATTTTTAAGGGTTTTTAATTTCATTAGAGCTTTGGAGCAAATAGCAAATGACCTATCGAGGCACGCTGCAAGTGCTAATAACGAGTACACCTCTTCTTCTGATATGAAGTCGACGTAATCTTGCAATTTATATGATATGCAAAGAGCGTCGTGCAATTTTCCATTGTATAACTGGCTTTGGGCCAACATGTAGTAATGATAGGCCTCGGCACCCTTCCATGCGGTTTCACAAATCAATGGATCATATGACTGCAAATCGCCTTAAAGAAACACATATATAAATCCAATGCAAATGTTAAAATGGTAGAGTGATTGGTAGGTAGGTAGGAGAGGTAGGTAAAAGGAATTGGGCTTTATAATAATTTTTTAATAACTTTTTTATGAGAACAAAGTTATAGAACCACCTTTCTAGGCAAACCTAAAAGCAGCCCTAAATAAAAAATATATTTCGTACTTGCTTGAGAAAAACTTTTATGCATTTCTACTAGGCGAGCTGTGTATACGTAAAATTTCTTGATTCTCAACAGATTTCGATCTGACTTTCTGGCTTCTAATGCTGCAAGCTGATAAAACATGTATGATTTAATAATTTCATTATTTTTAAAACTTACATTGAAAGCATGTTCCGCCGCTCGTAAATAATATTTGGCCTGGACGTTGATTTCAATTGCTGTCATCACCTGTTTTTGACTAATCAAATGATCGGTGTACTTAACTAGTAAGTCGGAAATTTTGGAAATGTTAAATTTTTTTGCTAACTCTATAGCCGCGTCCCATCTGTTATGCAAAATGCACAAATCGATGGCCGATTTTACTTTGCCAACCTAAAAAGTACTTTTGCCATTTGATCTTAAATCAAGAAAATCATACCTTAATATAAGCTTTAACAGCTTCAGCATGAACGGCGTTAGCTGCAAATATATCTGCAATTTTTTCTAGCAAAGGATCTCCTTCTGACAGTTGATCAACCAAATTTTCTAAATTTTTCCAGTCTTCCATATGAAAATAGCAGTCGATAATCTTTGCTGTATTTTTAGCCAATTCGTAGTATTCGATGGCCGATGTCCTGCAAGAATTTTAGAATACAATTTGAAGCAACTGGAAATATGTATTCACCAATTGTTAAAATGCGCAAAATAATCCGCAGTTGAATTGTAGGCTGTTTTTAAAAGATAATCTGGGGCACTAACTCCATTTTTTATTATTTGGATCACGCGAAACCAATCGCCTAATGTTTGGCGTAGATTTAACGCCAAGTCACTGGAAAACAAAAATTAGAAAAGTTTTTTTATGATCAGGATAAATTTTACCTTCTGTCAGCTTCAAAGTATATTTTTTCAGCTTCATCAAAATTTCGAAAGTATGTCGCAACCCTTGCCTTTCGTATCGCTTCGTTGTTTATTTCTCTGAGTTTCTTAACGAAAAGAACTTTTGAATAATCTCTTGACCTTACAAAACACGCATCGGCCATGTTTAAATTCATTTCCTTCAAAGCAGCCTCAGCTATCAATCTCCTATACAACAATTTGATTATTGACGCGTAACACTTGGTAATTTTTTATACCCACCAAAGTCTGGGGTGTCGATTGTCTTCAACAAATTGCGCGGCTTCGTTGATACCAACTTTTTCCAGAAGCTGTCTTGTGTCTCTAAGACTTTTAACTTCTAATTTTATTAGGTAATCTTTGCTGGGTTTCTCCGGATTGTCTATCAGTTCATCTAAAAGCACTGCTTCCACTTCTAAATCCTAAAAAATTGAGGAATCATTTCAATAGTAACCATACATGAGGCATTACATTAAAGCTACATATGTATCCAGAACAGGCCACAGGCTCTTCTGGATAAATCCCTTTGAATATGTACATGCGGGTTTTTTCCATAATAGCTAACAACTGTGGATTGTCTGATGCCCAGCACATAGCCCATACATCTTTGCGTTCAAGCTTATTTGCTTCACTACTGCTGGATGGCTTTCCAGATCCTTCAGATATATCTAATACCGTCATAACACCAGAGACGTCTATTATCGACAATCTCCTAAAATAACATATAAAAAAAACTAAATGACCCCAAAAGATGCATTTTTACGAACGTGGAGTTGGAGTTAACAGCCAGCTTGTGAGGCCGGGTTGGTATTTTATAACGATTTGTTAAAACAATATGCGGTAAAACGTAATAATGTACCAGACCAGACTCTCTTCCTATAATTAGGCAAGCATCTGTGGCTGTTAAGCAACATATCGGGTCAACTGTCGGATGACTGCTCACTGGTATTTTGCTAGTACTGTCGAGCTCTTGAATAATTTCCACCGCTCCAGACGAACTATCATCTATATGGAACATCTTTGATCTCGCTGCACCCACTGTTATTGATTTTGGCGTCTTGTAATGCCATACTATAAAATTATCTTTGGATGCGGCGAACACCTGATACGAATTCATCGTTACCCCCAACGGTTCTATATTTATATATTTACCTATAATCAAGCCGCAAAAATAATATCTGTGTTTTGATTCCTTATTATACAAACCATCAACAGGGGTGCCTAGAGTGTTATACAAAAGAAGTCCGTATTTTCCGACACTCTCGGTCTCTGACTGGGTAGCTATAATACAATAATCGCCATGAGCTGCTATAGCTAATAATGCGTTCACCCATCTCGCGTGGCACTGCAATTTTCCGTTAAAATTATACACGCAAATTAGATAACTCGCGTTACCAAATTATTAGTAGTATCCCAGAAGGAAAGACAAACTCCTGCCCGACCAGGTTTGCATGAGGTAAAAACAACAGTCCTCTTAAAATAGCACCATTTATAATCGGGGCGTATATTGGCGAAGTAAACGAAAGAATCAACCGCCAATGCCACCCTCAAGGAACCTCCCTCCCACACACAGCAAGAAATTGATGAACCGGGAACTTTAAGTGTTCGCAAATGCTAAAGTAACATTTAAACATAATTTCAAATTACCATTTTAAGACATTAATAACGTACGTCGCCAAATGGATTGTAAAACTGGACCAAATTCACCTCCCTTTCTTCCGCAAATTGTTTACCGGATATTGCCAGCAATGAACCGTTATGATTCCAACTGCAATGAACCGCAAACATTTTTGTATCCACTACAATGGGACCTTTAAAGATAAATAAACTAGCACAAATAAACAAAATAATGAAGTCCTATACTTGTGTCACTTTCATTTCGCATTAACTGGGTCTTGCCATTTTCAAAGCAAATAGCTAAATTAGGACACATTCCGTGAATGAATCCATTCACTCCGTTGTACCAAGCAAGTCCTACAATGGGAATTGGGTCGTAGGTCATGTCGTGACATAAAATAGCCAATTTCATCTGCCAAAATAATCGCGCTCATGACAGATATTATCACGAGGCGTTACAGATCTTACCACAAAATTGCCCTGATTATCATAAAGATGAAGCTGGCCATTTTTTAATGCAAACAATAGTAATTTTCCATCAGGAGACCACTGGACACCACAAAGGGCAACATGCTTCAGTTCTTTACCCCATATTCTGTTACCCCCCACGCATCCGACAATAATAGCGCCGTCCTCATAGATAATACATATTTTTTGACCATCACTGCTCCATGTCATTCCAACCACTGTTGACTTCTTTCTATTATTAATCATTTCCTCATACCAAGCACCCTTATATAACATCCATACTATAATAACTCCATTTGAGTCACTGGTTGTAAGCTTTTTATGAGGCTCATTCCATGTAAGCACCTTTATCGTTTCAGAGTGACCTTCCAAAGTTTGATTCATGGAAAGGTTGCTGGTGGTTGCCAGTTTTCGAACTTTAGTATTAGCCTCATTGCCTGTAAATGTTTATTCGTTGCCTTTGTGGATTCATTAAGTAGAATTATATTCACCAGAATCAAGTTTCAATACTTTTAAAAGTCCATTCTCTCCACCAACTGCTATGTACCCGTCTTGTTTATTCCAGTCTAAAGCGTGTATTTTAGTATTGTTAGGTATTGCAATCTAAAAATATTTTAATTTAGTGTGTTGAATATTTCTCATTCTTATGACTGAAACCTTTTTGCTTAAGTATAGAAACATTTTCAACTTCAGTGGAATCAGTTATGGTGTTGTTGTTAGTGGTTACTATGGTAATGACCGTTTTCAGAAATAAGCAGTCTAGATGTCAGTACCAGCAAGTTCAAGGTAGTTGACTTTAGTATAAAAAAAGAATTAGCTTTCTGGAAGATTTTTTTTCTTAGTATAGATAAATAATTGTAGATGTCGCCGACGGTCCCCAGACGTAATACCATGGTCGATAGCTCAGAACTCTCCCTTATACCGCTTCTAAAAGAACTTATTAATAAATTCTTTTAATTTTAATATAAAACATCATCTGCGAGTCCACGATTTACTGATTACCCCTAGTCATCATATTTCAACATTTAAAGCATTGGTATGGATGAGTTACCATAGATGTCGCAGTGGGTCTATAGGTTTGATCTTGCATTCTTTTCATTCCAATACAAAACATTAAGCACATCCGGCGAGCATAGGGTTCACGTACCATTTCAGCAAGTATACACATATCAACGTTTAACGCATTTGCGTTCAAACTGATTTTTTAAAATTTATATGACATAAAAACGGGCTTTCAAAATGGTTTCTGGTCTGAAAAGTTTCATTTTATTCGCTGGTAAGTAAATTTGTATTTTATTTGCCGCTTATTCAACAGGTTGATCTAGTTTAGAATTGTAATTCATTTCAGGAGTGTTGTTACTGTTTCCTTGCGAAAGCTATCAACAGGGGCGAAATTCAAGAAATAATTATGGCTCCAATAAAGGAGGTAAGTTTGACGTTATGGTTTTATTTATTAAAATTATTGTATAATTATAATTTAAGCTAAAATTTGCATTTTTAAATGGCGCAACTTTAGAAGAATAATCAGTACAGCATGAATTTTAAACGCCACGCATATATCACAATGCTTATTTTATCACATTTAAAATACTGTTTTTTTACAAATTTACCAAAATTTGTTAAAACTTGATGTGTAATTGTTTGGTCAATCATTTCCTTTGTAGATTACTGCCGTTAAAACCAAGATTAATAGTGGAAAATCCAATCATTTATATAAATATACATACATATTAGATGTCTAATAATAAATAACACGCAACACCGCGATTGAGTTAAATAAATGCCGTTTATTCATTTAAAAAACCCTTGTTACATTACGTTACATTTTTAAACTGATTCAATTGTCATTGATAGCTTCAAGGCTTAACTGGTAGTATAATATATAGTGTGAAACTTCAGAGTGTCGTTTTAAGATTTGTTGTTATAACTTTAAATCCTTGCAAATACCATTAATAAAGTAATAATCTTACCATTTAAAACTGTAACGCGATATAATTTTATTGTAGTAAATACCAATAAAAATCTTTGTTAGCAAAAAAAAAAAAAAGAAGAAACTATATTTGTCTTGTTTAAACAAATTTACGTTTATTTTTTGCAGAATACAGCTTGAGAAATGAAGCAACCCACTGGAAAGCTGTGGTTATTATAGTATTCAGCGTTATGGTCTTAGCAGCTATATGCTATGGAACTAATTGCTTCTTTGTATGCCAAATGGCGTTTTGTGAAAATAATTATACAAAAATGATGGACCATACATCGCAAGTATAAGATTGGAATTGTTTGTCAACTTTTCATTTTTTTATGTACAAATCATTATCAGATATGAAGAGTCATGTCCATTTTTCATCCATTAGAGTTTAAACTGCCATAATGAATTGAATATATGTTCGAGTGTCAAAAACATTGTTGATGATTACTGAAACTGAAATGTGATATACTTACATAGGTGTAGATTAGTTTTTTTTTACGCGAATATGAGATGACGTATTTTTAATAAAATATTTTATTATTTTATTTTTATAATTATGAGAACCCATTCACCCCAGGTCCATAAAGTCCAGTAAATAACAAATTTGGTGTATATATATTATTTATAAAAAAAATTTATTAACAAATATGAATTTTTACACTTAGAAAAACTAAGTTATTGGGTAAGTCTAGTTTCCATGATTTTGTTAAATTTACAAATAATGAAATAATTTACATACAAGTATCTAGTAAGTCTTTTGGATTTCACAGTTCATCTTTCCCATCTAATTCTACGTCAGAGAGATCAATATCTTCTTCTACAGGAAGCTCACCATCTTTACCGTCCCATGGTTCAATGGAGGCAATTTTTGGAATCTCTTGACCTTTCACTGGAGCTGTATTACCCTTTCCATATGAGAGATCCCTATCAAAAAATATATGAGTATGGTCATCATTCTACACTTGCATTTTAAATACCTTAAAAATTCATAGATGCCATCTTTTGAAAAGGACCCTCTTAGTATCGAATATTTCATTTTCTTTGTGTTGATAACAGCCATAGCAGGATATCCAAAGCCGCCAATGTCGACCGCATTTTCTAATTCAGGTTGTGCACCAGCTTCTGACCATGCCCATCCCCACATCTTCTTTTTGAATTTGTCTCCTAATTCAGTTAATAGTTTAATATAATCATTCCTGCACTGGGATTGACAATCCAAGATATGTGGAAGCACAGCTACTACACATAATGGTTTCTCTTCACAAGAATCCTTGAACAGTGCGTTATTTGTTATTTGTTGTACCTCAGGGGCTGGAATGCTTTCTGCTAGTTTTTCAAGAGCCCAAGTTACAATGTCACTTGAAGTACGTCCACCATCATATTCTTCGGCTGCATCCGCACTTTTAGGTCCAGGGGGAAAGAATTTGATTGTGGGATAACCTTGAACGCCATATTGAGATGCTTTTGCAGAATGAGTTGTTGCATCGAGGGCTCCAAGTTTAACTTTTCCCTTTAGTTCTGTTGCAGCTTTTGCCCAGTGTGGTGCTAAATTTTTGCAATGACCACACCATGGAGCAAAGAACTCAACAAGCCACATGTCATCTGACTGTAGAACCAACTTATCAAAATTGCTATCAGTCAGTTCAATCACATCATCACTGTTGCCATTCTAAAAAATAATATCTCAAACGATGGCATATGGGAAATTTTGTCAAACTCACATCAGATGAGCCTCCAGAAGATCCGCTACTCCCACCCAAAGCTGCTTTTACTTTAGCTTTTGCTGCTGCAAGTGCTGCTTGAACAATACCTTCTGCTGTTCTTGCTCCATTAAAGTCTTCTGGTTTATTTTTATTGGCTCCAAATATTTTGATTGTTGGGAAACCTCTAACTCCATACCTTCCCCCCAGTTCTTTATGTTCATCTGCATTTACAGCCCCAACTTTCACAACACCCTATTTAAAAAATGTGTATAAATTAGCATCAAACCATTATGCTTGGCATTCCATACTAAAAAATATTTTACGCAAACAAAAAAAAGATACGTTTTTCTTACCTTTAATGCATTAGCTGCTTTGGTATACTCAGGAACAAGATTCTGACAGTGCCCACACCAGGGAGCAAAAAATTCCACAATCCAAATTTCATCGCTTTTGATTACTGACGAATCAAAATTATTTGGGGTGAGTTCGATAACATTTCCTCGTGTTGGGTACAAGGCGAAACAGTTGCTTACAAGTAAGATAAAACCTGGGATTTAATGAACATTGCTTTGGCATTTGTTTTTATTTTAAGAAATAAACTTACCAATAAATCGGATCATGTTTGTTGTGTTTAGGAAAGCTCCGACCCTTTAACGAATAATTTCGACAAATTTCTGAACTTAACTGAAAAACTCTTAAAACACAACCGGTATAAAAATAAGCCTCTTGCCTTCCGCCAACATGAAATTTCGTGGTGTGTTTTTATTGGTTAGCCCACACAACCAACGTTGTCAAGTTTACTCACTGCACTGATACTGGCACGATATAAAAAAAACATAGTCGCTATGGATACTGGCCACTGTTTTTGAAAATCATAGAATATTATAAATATTTTATAGTGTTATACATAGGTGATAAGATTGTATTTCAGGCATTTTAACATTGGACGGAATATCATTGATAATACGCAGTCGTATGTCTGTATATTATCCCAAACAAATATTATTTTCTTTATAAAACAGATTAAAATGTTTTCATTCAACCTGAAAATGTATAAAATGTTTTCATATTCTTCATTTTCTGACTTTATTTATAAAGAAACTATTATTAGCCAGCTACTACGTGAAATAGAAGTATCTGGTTCTCAACAATACTTATACTGGTTGTTTGATTGGTGGGTAAGTTTGCCACGCGAATAGGATAAAGGACGGTGAGCTAAAACTAGAGATGTGTGCCATGGATTAAATTAATCCAAATTTTAATTTTCAAATTTTATTGAAAAATTAGAAACGCTGGTAACATTTTACCCCATAAGATAATTAATAAACAAATAAAAAATTTGTATGGAATTTATGAAAAATAAAAATACACGTAAGTTATAAAAACTTAATAAAAGCAAATCACTTATTATAAAAATTAAATACTTCAATTAACATATACATATAATTAGTATTTTTGAACACAACAAATATTATAAATTCTATACTCTACTTAGCATAATATCACAATTTGCGAATAAATCTTCCAATATTTTTACAATTTAGGTTCAGTATTTAACGGTTTTGCTGTTTCAGAAAGTTGACAGCTTACTTTTGACTTACGATTGTCCATGTATTTCCGCTTTAAACTTCTATAGAATATCAGCAAAAGAACAAGCAAAACAATTCCAATGCAAGAACCGATTCCAATACCTATTTTACTCATTAAGGCGGTCTTTTCGATATCTTTCAATTTCAACAGGCAATTTTTGTGTAGTTCCTCATCTTCATTGCTTAACTCATGATCCAAACACTCTAAAATGGATACAAAGTTAGTTTCTTAGTCTAAACGCATTGCCAGAATATCAAGAATATTTTGCACCGTTTGGGGAACACTCATAGGTATATCGCCGATAATTTTTTGGAAAAGCTCGAATACGCATGATATATGCCTATACTAGAACATTATAAACACCTTACTAATTAATTAATTAAAATCCTATTAGAATATGAACAAAAGTGTTTTTTGGTTCTGGTTTGTAAGGTGTGTGTAGCAAATAATTTTGGAGTCATACCGTGATATATAGTGCGATGTTTTTAAAAACTATAATACGAGCACGGTATTCTGGGACCAGTTGTCAAAATTTCATTTTCATTTCTATTTTTTTTTTATTAAAATAGGCAAAAGTTTATTAAGCATTTTCTTCCAAACACTAGCTACATCTCGCAAGCATAAATAAAAACACATACCAAAACAAAATTATTGAGCCTTAGTATTTATTATGCATATTTCAACTCATTTGCTTTTGTTTATAATTTTCTGGATTTCTGTTTGCCAAACATCCTGTGGACGTTTTGTTAATGGTACTACACGGGAAGTTTCTTTTAAAAATTAGCTACTTTCATTAATTTATTTATGGTATTATGTACATTTTGTTATTATAAACATGGAGGTTAGTTCTTCTATATAATATCAGCAAAAGAACAACCAGAAGAATCCAGACGTTTTGTAAATAGTAGCCTGTCGAAGTTTCTTTAAAAGATTTGCTACTTTCATTAGTTTATTTATGGTATTTTATACATTTTGTTATTACAAGTGTAGCGGTTGTCAAATTTGGAAAAAAATGCCTATTAAATTATATTCGTCTTTTTTGAAAAAAAAAAGTATAGAATGGCTTGAAAATGAAAATTGAAACTATGAAAATTTTAAAACTATCCGGTTGAAAAATTAGGATGTAGAAAATTTGGAGCAGTATTAATATTTTAAAATAGTTTTGAATATTTACCTTCTGCTGAAATTACGCAAGGAAATAAAGTAAATTTTACATTTTTTGTAAGCAACCAATTGTTAATGCGCCAACAATCGCAGTTGTCTTCAAATTCGTTGGTAACGTTTTCATTGGCTAATATTTGCAAATTACACATTCCGGCAAAATGTCGCGGCGAGATGTAAGAAAAATGATTTCCTAAAATATATTCGAAATTATAGATCTACGCTGGGACTAAAGATAGCAAAAAGTCACCGGTAATATTGAGAAAAGCTAGAAATGGCATTTCCCCAAAATCTGGAAAGTCCACAATGTCTTCCCGTTCTGTAATAAAACTAAAATCCAGTTTGCTCAATGGACTAGATATAGGTTTGGCCTTTTCAATTGTTTCGGCAATATTTATATTCAAATTCTGGCTTAAGTAAAGCGTTTTCAAAGATGGCAGTTGGAAAATGGCGGGCGGAACGTTCCTAATGGCATTAAGGGACAGGTCTAACGTCTCTAAATAATTAAGATCTTTGAAACATTCGCCTTCCAAGTTCATGATCAAATTGTCCGTTAAGTACAGATGTTTCACGTATCCATAGTTGCTTAAATCACCTTTGTTCAATTTTCTTATTCTGTTGTACGACAACTCGATTACCTATAAATAAAAAGTACAGCAAATAATACAATGGTATAATTTTTTTCCTAATCTAATTTTTAATTTGTTAGTCATATACATTTTTAGATATTAGTATTTTTTAATTTTTCGAAAGCGACTGAAGATACTGGAAATTTATTAATAACGTTTTTTATAGTTTTAAAAATATTTACACTTCATTTTCGCAAATAAAATTTTGTCTCTAGAATAGAATTTGCCGTTTAACGTTTTGAATAGGTATTTGAATAGCGCAAGTTCAATTGATTTAGATATTCGTGTCCCTGGTGAGAACAATAAACATGGGTTGATCAATCGCAAGCATTCTACTTTTGAAAATCGGCACGCATATTTATCATGTACCTAATTTTGCTTGACTGTATTCTTAATTACCTCAATGTCAGAAGCTAAACATTTGGGAAATTCTTTCATGTCCATTTTATAACAATCTGCCGTCTTAAGTCCATAAACGCGAGTCACCTGGCATTTTTTCTCTTGTTTGCAAATTTTCGTATCCGTCCAGTGCAGAAACAATAATAGCCAGAATAAAATTCCATATTCCATATTTCGTGACACTTTTTCACAACTGAAATCACTACCTTTAAATATTTTTGTAAACACGGGAGGAATTATTACTAATCTACTGATTAGGTACAAGGAGATACAACGGCTGGTATATATTTTAAGTGATAAAACTTCGTCAAATTTTTGTTAATTAGGTTTTAAGATAGAAAGCTGTATACCGGCTAATAGGTCTGACATTTATTAAATTAGCTGGCACTTTAAATTTAATAATAATCGACCATATACCTAGCCGCGTGTTGGTACGCCTTTTTAAAAATTTAAAATCTTTTGGTACACTCACCATTATTGAAGGAAAGGTGAAAGAAACAAAAATCACATAATAGTAAGCCACAGCAAAAAAAAAACGTTTGTGGGACAATCCTGAAGCACTGCGCTTTGACTAATAAAACTTTAACTAGCTAAATTGCGGAATGAATTAACTGATCCCGGCTACCAGGACTCACGAAAACAATATCAAAAGCAATTCAGTTCGGTTCTTAAAGGCATCATCTCCAAGAAATTCATTGGAAGTTGTATAAAGGTTATCGTTTATAGTGACCGAATTTTCTATCGATGAACAATAACGCTACCAGTTAGTTTTAATTACTCCGAATGATATAGATATTTCAAAAACGATGGAAAAACGCTTTGTTGGCCTTATCAACTTATCTTATACAATTATTGTTGAGATTAGTATTACAATTAACTACATTTAGATCTCCTTCGACTTCGAATTTAGATAAAACTTTATTTTTCAGCGTTTTTACTGCGCCAATGAGTCAAGAATTCTTATTGGGAACCTATGACCCATCTTTAATTATTTCATGATTTACAGAGTAGGCGGCGTTTCTCGTAAATTATTATTAAGACGTTGACGGGTTTCAGTTTTTTTTTACCTCCATCATAGATAGGTTCTCAAAATTCCATAGATTAAAACCAACATTCGGTGGCCATTTGGATTTTTTTATTTTGTAAAAATAATTAAAAAGGAACACATTTTAATATAATTTTATTTTAAAGATTCTTTTAATTTCTACACTAGTAAAGAATGTTATCAAAGATTTCGAATAAAACCCGTTCTTCCATCTCCATTAACCAATAACAGTCGAAGCACCGTCAAATTGTACGCCAGATATCGACAAAATTGCCAACCGAATTTTTTCAATACAATATTAAAGTCAAATATTTCTTACGGTACGCGATAATTAACTATAGCGGATTCTCCGAACGTTTTATAATAGTCGCTTGGCAATTTTGATGACATCCGATCTACGAATTCGAAAATATTTGTTAGTAAGGTGAAAAAAACTTCGTTTTTGAGCATTAATCACTATAATATATTGTATAAGTATTAAATTAATTTGTCCATTGCTTCATAAATCGAGATATCTCATCCTTAGTGTTTGTTCAAAATAATAAATATCCGTAAATTGCTCTCTAATGTTTTCTCACGTTACGAACAAATTTTTATACCCTTCCCAAATATCGACAGTCCACGCTCGCCATTTCTTCATCTATATACATGACGTATGTGCACTATACAAGAATTACGACTTAAAAAAAAAACAATTAAATGTTACCACGCAAAAATCCATAAAAGAAGTGGCGGAAAATCTCAGCTTATTAATTGCGGACGTCCGGAAAATTATTTTTAAAAAATTCTGCACATCTAAAATCGCAGTCTAATAAAATAAAAAATTTAAACAGCCAGAAGTTTTTTTACTATCGGGAAATTTCTTTCGAATAAAAAGTGTGTACCTGTCGGATTTATTTGTAAAATAATTCCCAGACGTACGTTATATTTTAATTCTCCTGGAGAGGGGGATAAGACAGAATTTTCGTATAACACCGAAACAGTCTGACATATTGCTGCTTTATTTCAGATTTTAGATCATTCAGAATTTTTTGTGAACTTTTTAATAACAAAAAACATACGTAGTAATCACACTGTATCTTATTAACGCCCAATTTGAATTTAA
The DNA here is from genome assembly GCF_029955315.1 of Cylas formicarius. Classification (NCBI taxonomy): domain Eukaryota; kingdom Metazoa; phylum Arthropoda; class Insecta; order Coleoptera; family Brentidae; genus Cylas; species Cylas formicarius. The sequence continues at coordinate 13,227,116 of NW_026844225.1, forward strand.
AACACACGAAATTGTCTAACATTCAGTTTCAGTTTTAAGCTTGTAAAAGAAAACTAACAAGTGATTAATAAAAATTTCAAACACTATTGACTAGGAAGTACATAGTGAATAATATCTTACAACTTTTTTGGGTATAAAAATCGATAGTAAGTAAAAAATTTGGCACTTCCAATATCAATTACAAAAAGGTTTTCTTAAGAACATTTATTTGGAAAAAATACTGCAATTAAAAAAAACATACAAATTCTGTCTTATATAAATATAATTTGGAATCTGTATACATTACATTGAACTGAGTATACAACTATAAGTATAATACAGAATAAGTCATTTTGAAATGGAAAGTGACTAATACTTTTAGCTTTTATTCAAAGTAACCCTAATACTTTTAAGTAAAACGCCTTACTTAGTAACAAATCCATAAATTTTGGTTAACAAATAGCCGTTTTTTTCAAAAACTCGCTACAATTATTACTAATACGTAATGGACAATTAATTTTTATCAAACGAAACCTGAAAACGGGAATTTTGCAGTAATAATTAACTAATACATTGTGCCATATATCTCCGCTATCTGAGAAATCTTTATTCACTCAATTAATTTAAACTAGCGAATAATCCATGAAAGGAAAAAAACATCACAACTAAAATTTTACTAATCTATCACAAATAAATATAACAAAAAGAAACAACATAAAGTGAAACACTAAATAGTACAAGTTGTATTAAAGAAATTAACACTTAAGTGTAACTTATTGCATTTCAAAAACAGCGCTGGACTGCTTTAGACAGGTAGATAATATCCACCATGGCTATATTGGTTTGATTCATCATTCAATTATTTTTATATACAACGACAAACTGCACATATAATTTAAATAATTTACATACACGAGAAAAATGTACAATGAGAGGTACTAAAAGATTGCAAACGTAGCAATTACGACTTCTTCTGTTTTTAGACACCCATAGGCTCATGTGGCAAAATTTTTTAATATGCACTCACAAACGCGGCGAACAGCAAAAAGGTCACAGCATAGCAGGAATTCCTTAGTTCTTGCTTTTTAATGTTTTTTTTTGTTTGTAATATTTGTTGCGAACTAAATTCCAAATCTGAAGAATGGGGGTGTGTTCATGAATTTTTGAACTCCCATCGAATGCCATAAAAGTTAAGGCATTTGACGAATATGAATTTTGGTTTAAACATAAGTTAAGCGCACCCACATCAAATGTTAGTTATTTTTTTGAATTAGGTATGACGTTACGATGGCATACATGCCATCGATGGCTTGATTCGCCACATAATAACCATAATTTCGAAATAAATGCACGTTTATAAATCTTACTAAAGGAGCCTATTTTTACCATGCTTAATTTGTACTAGAGTGCAGCCACTCTTTAGTTCGACTAGTTAACAAAGAAACAAGTAACAATTCGAAGTTGTAGCGCGATTGACTTAAATAATTGATTGCCCGGTAAGCAGGTCAACCTGTCGTAGTCAAACTGAGATTTAAATTTACCTGTCGTTATACTTAAAGAAAAAAAATCAATGAGAGGCCACGTCGCCCCTACAAGTACCGTTTTAAAGCATTTTGTATAGAATTGCCCTTACGCACCTAACACGCAGAAATCAATTTTAAAAGTCAACCGTTCTATGTTTTATCAACTATAGAGGCACTATCTTTTTTTGCTGGTAAAGGCCTTTTTATTAGCTGGTGTCTGTGGTCGTGTAGTGGGTGGTCTCTTTCTGACACTCGATAAGCCAGAAGATTTCGAGCCATTACAACATGAACATGCCCTTTTTGTACTTCTTCTCGCACCTCTTTTATTATCTTCTACGGTGCTGCAATGCAGCTGGCACGATTGCCCTTCTTTCGAATCCGCTTTGGATATGGCAACGCGAACCACTTTAA